>NC_090165.1:303333-606666 GCF_017916325.1 Leishmania martiniquensis
TGCCGTCTCTCTCTGTCTCTGCACTATCACCGCTATCCGAGACCCACCCATACCTTTTCTTTTTCTCCGTCTTGGAGTCCTCTCTATTTCGCATCAGAGCGGCTTCCTGTGTTCGGTGGCTGCAGCGAGGACGCGGAGCTTGCGCTTTAGTACGGGGCACCCATGGAGGAGTTGAAGTGCAGCTTGCTGGGCTTTAACTCAGGAGTTCTCCGGCAGCCGCTCGATACACCTTCGCCAGTCGCCGAAGTGGGGCCATCGAAGGAATCGGGTGATGATAGCATAGCCGGCGCATCTTCTTCGGCAGCCTTGCACAGGTACTGCGATGGGCTGCCGTTTCACCCCGCAGAGCGGGTTCTTCTTCAGAGTGCGCTGGCTTTGGGTCACAGGTATCGCACACTTCTGCACACCACTCGAGAGGCCGCAATCGGCCGCGCCGAGGGGCTATACCCGGCGGCTATTGCGAGTGGGGTGAGGAAGATCCTTCTCAACTACGCTGAGGCGGTGAAGGCGGCTGAGACGCCGTCGGCGCTCGCTGCGCTCCCGGGAACATACGCCTTGACGTTCAACCTTCTGGAGACCATCGTCAGGCAACAGCAGCGGACGGAGGTGTGTCTGCCGTTGCTCGGTGACTTTCTCCATCATCAGGAGGTCCCGGTAGCGTTTCGCCGTTTTCTCGGGGAGAGCGTGTGGCTTGCGCTGCTTTACACCACAGCGCACTACATTGCACATGGCGTCGTGCTGCACGCGCGCCCAGACTACTTCATTTCTGTGCGCACCAAGCAGTCCGAGACGGCAGCGGCGGCTGCAGCGAAGGGGAGTGCCTCGGCCGGCTTCAGCGGCGGCGGTGAGGAGCACGTTCTCTACACAGACCGTCTTCCGCCCGGAGTATCCCCCGAGCTGGGTCTCCTGATACTGGCGGCTGGTAAAGAGCGGCGAGTGCTGCTGCGCGACACGGAGGTGCAGGGTGGCAGCGACTACCTAGAGCAGCTCGCTCTCGGCTCACAGGACGAGGCCGCGAATGCAGTCTTTCACTCCATCTTCAACGCGCAGCTGTGCCACGGTGGTGTGCTGGCGACAGAGGAGCTAGCAGCGCGTGTGGAGGCGGCGAAGACTTTGTGGTCAAAGGCGTTGTGGATGAAGGTTGGCGATCTGCACGCACTAAAACTGAACCTTGCTGCTCTGCGCAACATGTTTCTCTGCCACCGCGGCGACGTGTGGTACGCCTTTGTGGAGCGCGTACTGCCTGCTCTGGCTGCTATGCAGCCGCTTCGACACAGCACTCACGGGGGTGCGGCTACGTTGCCTGTGCCGGTATCGCAGCTGCCGTCGCAGCCGCCCGCTGCCCCCCTCAAAGGGGTCGAGGGCGCGTGTGAGGAGGAAGAGAGGAGGAAGAATGCTGCACACGCTCTGGCTCGCGAGTCTCGTGCCGCGGCTTCCCGTAGTGCCCGCCTGCAGCGCACCGCTGCGGACGCATTCTTGTTCGCTCTCTCTGTCAGTAATCTCCGTGACACGGCCGCGTACGGGACTTTCACGATGCGGGTGGCGTCGAGCAGCGTGCTGCAGGCGGATTTGGCCTTCGCCGCTGCAGATCCGACCCAAGCGGGCTGGCGCACCAGCGGCGGCGTCGCGTCCGCTTCCACAGAGGACATGGCACGGTACCTCCTGCTTGTCGCCCAATCTCTTTATCTGGAGTACATCCCTCCTCAAGGCCTGGCGCTGATTGTGTCGCACAAGTCGCTGCAGTACTATCAGCGACTCTTCTCATTTCACATTGCCCTGCGCTTCTCAATGGAAGCGCTTGCGGTGACGCGCTCACTCTTCTCAGAGGCGTTGGTGACGACGAACCCCTCGGAAGACCTGCGCCGCGCGTTCGCACTCTTTCAGCTGCTGCACTTCATGGAGTCCACGCTCGGCTACTACATGCAGGTGGATGTTATAAGCGTCTACACCGCAAAGCTCGAGGATCAGCTCGCGTCGGCGGCATGTACCAGCGTGGATCAGGCAAAGCGCTTCCACGACCAGTTTATATGGCATGTCTCAGAGGCCACTTTCTTAACAGAGGGCTCAGAGCCGCTTTTGCGTGCATGTCAGTCCCTCAACACGTGTGCGACAACCCTCTACACCCTCTGCGTCCGCTATAGCATGCCGTACTGGGCGGTCGACGGCGTCAACACGACTCCAGTGGAGGTGCGCGCCACACTCAGCGCCCTCGAGGCGCGTGTGCAGCAGGATGTTGTGGCGGTGTTCACGGGCTATCTCGGCCTCGGTAGGCGCACGTGGGAGCGCGCCTTGTGGTCGCGCCTCGACTTCAACGGCTTTTTCTCCCAGCACCGCACACAGCCAACGGTTCCCGAGGAACTACGACGTGTCAGCGTGTCAGGCAATACACTTACGCAGCCGCACCACAGGCGTGTACGTAGTGTCAGTGGACCGACGCGCTCGAGCGATCGGTCAAAGACGCCGCAACACCAGCGGGTATCCTCGAGACGAACGTCTGCCGGCTGACATGACGGTGAAGGAGCGCGCTAGGGGTGTAGTGGAAGGAGTCTCTCCCAGCTTTGCGCTCTGTCGCTCCTCCTCGTCCTTGGGTGAACCCAACAGTTTGTTTTCTTCATCTATTAATTTATGTGCACCAGTCGTGTTTCTCGGGCCTCTGCGCGGGCTCGCTCAACCACCTTTGGCGAGCACACGCGCACGCTACCGCCAACTCTGTCTCCGCTTTTCGTTGCCGCATGGGGGGAGACCTTTCCTTTTTTTCTTTCTCTTCGCAGAACGCTCTTTCGCAGCCCCTTTGGGTGCGTTCAAGTCGCTCTCGCACATCAAAAGGCACTCTGCTGCCCATCTCCAACTGTTTTCGATTCCCCCCCTCTCCTCCTCTCACCCACACACCCACACACCCACACCCGCAGTCAGGCGTTGGAGTAGGGACGACCAGTCTCCCTGCCGTCCCTGTACACACACACACACACGCACACAAGCACGCACCGTGTGGCACTCCTGCCTGCTCCCTGCCTGAAACAGAGCTGGAGAATATACGGGCGTCCCCACTGCAGTGCCGCTCTTCTCCCTCAAATTTCTCTTGGATTAGGCATTGCGACCCCCCCGTGAGCCCTCGTCATATCGCGTCGCTCTCCCATCTTTCCCCCGCGCAGACGCAGCAGGTAGCAGGAGAGGGAGAGAGAGGAGCTGCCGGGAGCCACATCACGTCAATGCGCAAGTGCGCAGTTCATTGCTTCCTCAAGTGCCTGCACACATTCTCTGCCTTCCCAGCGCGCTTGTCTGACGTGTCCCCCTGCTTCTCTCCTCTACGGGAGAGGCGATATTTCTTTCCACAGTTGACTAGCTTCTTCTGCCGGCGGCTGGCTGGGTCGGTTGCGGCGGTCTCCGAAGGCGGGTGTCTTTCTTGTCCCCAGCGGCCCGACAGATCACCCCAAGCGCACTGTGCTTAAGCTTCCGCGCGTCGCCACTTGCTCCATACAGCCTTTTGGCGCATGATCCGGGCACCTGATATCAACAGCGAAAAGATGCAGGAGAATGACAGCCGCACCGACGGACCCGTCAATAGCGCCGTCGGCGCGTCGTCTTTTCCGCGGCTGCCCTCGATGCAGTGGAGCGGAGAGAGGCCTCCCCCAACAGCCCCGCCGGCTGGGCAAATACCGCGCGTGCAGGCGCTAGCGCGATGGCCGCGCGGAGAGGACGGCGGCACAAAGGCCAAGTCGCTGTTCGCGGCAGCAAATGATGTGGGCCAGTCGGGGCTGTTGGAGGCGCACTGGGACTGTGCGGTGGGGGGAGCCAAATGGCACACAGAGCCTGAGACGTTAGATTTGGGGGCGCCCTTGCATGCTGCAGTGCCGCTGGCGACCAACACTTGCGCCGCTGCGCACGTGACAGCCTTGCATGAGGAAGGGAGTAGGCACCCCGAAAGCACCACTGACGATGTCAGTGGCACCGGAGCTGTGCGCCAGGAGATGAGCCTCCCACAGCACCGCGGCGGCCGCCGCCACAGCCACGGCACCGAAAGAGCCAACGGCGTGCCCGGTGGAGGTGCGGACAGTGTGTGTGACGACGATAGCGAGGACGATGACTCCAAGAGCACTTCGACGGCGCGCAGTCGCAGCGCAGAAGGAGCGAACACGGCGCCCCCCTCTGCATCTCCTGTTGACGGGGGTGCCCAACGCTGTGTCGCCTCGACCCGCCAGGCCGCGAACGCGCTGCCTCGCATGTTGGCGCTGCAGCGATCTTTTGAAGCGGAAGCAAGGCACCTGTACGAGTACTGTGGCATGCACGTTGTCGAGTGGCCGACGCTGGCGGTGGAGTGGATTCCGGACCGAACTTTCATCGACCCGGAGCGTGACTATACGCTGCAGTACTTGGCGATTGGTGCCCAGGTGCACCCGCTTAGCGAGGCGACGAACACCGTGAAACTAATGGAGGTGGCGGTGCCGGTCGCCGCAGCGAGGGAGGCCATGCACGGTGCCTATGGTGACGACGACGTTGCCAAGGCGGGACCGGCGGATCCGGAAGGGGCAGAGAACCTCGATCCTGGCAAGCGCTTTGCCAACATCAAAGGCCACTTCCGCTGCGAGCAGACGCTAACGGTGGATGCACCAGTGCTGAAGATTCGAGCGATGCCTGCAGAGACGAACATTATCGCCGTCAAGACGGCGTCTGCGTTCATTGGGGTGTATAACCTCGTGCAAGAGCTCACGGAGGATGAGGCTGGTCGAACAGTGCCGGACGCACTGCTGCGCGGGCACCGACGTGGCGGCTTTGGGCTCTGCTGGAACACGCTGAAGCCCGGATTCATTGCTAGCGCTGCCGATGACGGCTACGTTAACTACTACGACGTGAGTCACCGCTTGACGATCGACATGCGCGAAGCACCCGCCGTCGACCCGGTCCTGTCCGTCCCTCAGACGCCGCCACTCGAGCGCTTGGTTGGCCATCGAGACATCGTCACCGACTGCAGCTGGCACGCTTCGCAGGGCCACTTGCTGACGTCTTCGAGCATGGACGGAGACGTGCGCTTGTGGGACATTCGCATGCGCATTGGTGGTGCCACGATCTACTCGGCGCATGCAAGCGGCGCGACAGCAGCCCAGTTTCATCCCATATGCACCTTCCAGCTGGCGACCACTGGCGCGGAGGGAAGTGTTAGCCTGTGGGATATCCGCCACACCGCTGAACCGGTCAGGGAGCTTAACTACCACGGCCGCGCCATCACGGGCCTGCAGTGGTCGCCGTTTAGCGAGACTGTTATGCTGAGTTACGGCGCAGACGGCCGCGTCGTCTTGTGGGATCTTGCGAAGACGTCACTGCCGCTCGATTACTCGAAGAGCCAAGTGGCACCACCGGAGGTGTCATTTGTGCACATCGGCCATGTGGGTCGCGTGACGGACGCTTCGTGGAGCTCCTCCAAGGCAGAGGAATGGCTGGTGGCGTCCGCCGACACAACTAACGGGCTACAAGTGTACCGCCCACGACGCGATGTGGTTCAGGAGTACCGTGCCTACGAGGAGTAAGAGGGCCGCTACTTTTTCGTTGGCTATTTCGCCCTTCGTCTTTGACTACTGCCCTCCATGTCGTGAAGGGTGCTGGGGCAGGCGAAGTCTCCCTCCGCGCGTGCATCCCTCGGGGGGGGGTATGCCTGCGTGAGTGACGGGATCGCCCCCGGTTTCGCTCGTGATCCCTTCTTCTCCAACCTTCAGTAGGCTACTTGGTGGAGTGAGCAAGAGGGGTGGGGCGTTTGTGTGCGCGTGTATGTATGCGGTCACGGGCCCGCTTGGGTGACTGCGTGTGTGTCGGGTGGCGTTGCCCTTTCTTTTTGTTCGTCTGCGCATCCCCCTCTCTTCTCCTCACTCGAGTGAGGAAGAGGCTGCGGTCGAGGCGCGCTTTGCCCTTGCAATAGCCTGAGATGCGGAGAAGGGACTGCACAGGGTACGCCAAGGCGCCGTATGAAGTCCTTTTCTATTTTTTTTCACGCTATTTCTTTTCTTTCCATGTGCCTACGCCAGTGTGGGGATAGTGAAAAAAGAGGTGAAGGGGGTGAGGAGGTGGTGGTAGTGCCACACTTGAATGGTTTGGGTGACGGTGGGAGGGAGGTGGCGAGAGGGTATGAGAGGTGCACACAAACATCGTTGCCATCGGGGCCGAGGAGAGCGTCACGCTAGACGAAAATTTTCGGTGGTGGCGTCGTCACAGAGCGAAAGGCGAGGGGAGTATCGCCGGCTCAGGTTTGCCATTCGGACGCAGAAATGAAAAGGAACGGTGTGGGCGTATGTGTTCGTAGACCGGAGGGGACCAACACCTCTCACTCCACGCGGCATTCGGCGATGCCCCTTTCCCTCTCCACGTCGCCCCAATCCTCCCTTCTGCTGATTTCTTGACCGTCTGGTGGAGAAGTGGTCTATGTGTTTTTTTTTTTCATCAGGAGTGTAGCCCCGCCACCGTGACTCTTGCTTCTTCGTGCTGTGCTCGCCGTTTCACTTTGGCTTTCACCCTCTTTGCTCGCGTGCCTCCTTAACCTTTCGGCTCGCGCTCTCTTGTTGTCCTCAGCTCTGCTTTTTGCATTCGCTGCTGGACGTATTCCTTTCCCTCAGCAGCCATCACGCGGATGCGTCATGTCCGTGTAGAGACGGCGTACATGTGCATGCCCGTCTTGGATCACACGTGTGCGCCCGCTTTGAGGCCGCTTTTCATTTTATTTGAATCGTTCTTCGCTAGCGGAAGGGAAGGTAAAAGGGCCAGTGATGTCTCATACTTGCGACGCTCGTGTGGCTTTGCATGTGCGATGCGTCGAGGGCGCGTCACTGTGCCCCATGGGAGTGCACATGCGCTTGTCCTCTCGTCTCTCTTGAGTGGGGCGTCAATGTCCTGCGCATCGTGCGGCCTTCTCTTCCTCGATCTTTGGCTTTACGTGCCTATGATGTGCTCTTTTGCCCCCCCCTCTTTTTTTCCCGCTCGCTCGTCCACTGACTTCACAGAGAGAGTGTCACGGCCTCTTCTTACGCGTCCTCCCCTCGGTGCATCGCGCTTGGGGGTAGTGTCTGGCAGCCATTGCTTGAGCGGTTTCTCGCACGTTTTGTGCGCTCGTGGCCTTTTTTTGCTGTTTTCAGTCGTCGAGGTGTGCTCCACTGTTGCTGCTGCCGTCGCCCCTTTCTCCCCCTTCGCTGCCTTCCACTTTCCACCCCAACCCCCTTTTTTTCGACTTGTGGAGGAGACCATCGGTTCTGTACCCTCTTCGACGTATGCCTAGCGAAGAGAGGGATTCTATATATAAAAAAAGGGGAAGGGGAGGGTGAGGGAGGCTGGATGCAGAAGAGAGCGTCAAAGGCGGCGAGCATGCACTTCATTGCTCATCGCCGCACGCCTTGTGCTACGGTTAGCGGGTCAGTATCGGTACTGTTTGTGCGAGGCAGGAAGGAGGGGGTGATGCGTGTGCTCTGCTAGAGACGGGTCTATACGTATGGGGCGCAGGGGAGGATGGGGTAGTGTGGGAGCGCCGAGCCCTCTGCACATAATGTTCAGACACGTCGAGGCAGTGGATGTCTGCCAACTTGCAACGATGCGCTTTGTGAAGGGCACTTTCGCTTTTCTTTCTGAGTCCTCACTCCAGAGCCTTGCTCTCAGCCTCAGCGTGAGGGCCGACATCGACGTCTGGGATTGAGGCCACACTCCTTTCCCTCCCCTGCATCAGTCCCTCAAGGCCTCATTATCTCTCCGCCTTGACCATTCCAGAGGGCCTGGGTAGCGAGGGACGTCTCAGGAGCCCGGTGGCCCCCCCTCTCCCACACACACACACGCACACTCGCGCTCTGTAGGGCTGCCGAGCAGCCAGCCCCCCCTTTTCCCTAGCAGACGCCGCACCGCTCCTCGCGGCGATGCAGGGTCAGGTGCCTGCGGCGTAGGGAGGGGGAGGATGAGAGCGACGCACCGGTACGTATGTTGGCGGCGAGGTGGTGGATGGCGTTTGGGACTGGTGCTGTGGCCAGGCGGCGGAGCTGGCGCATGGCTGTAGCGATGTGTCGTAGCGCTGCTTCGTGGCAGGGCGCGATGAGGGGGGCTATCCGTGCGTGCGTGCATGACGTGGCTGGAAGCAGAGGGGGTGGGGGAGCGGCTCGTCCGACTTTGGACGGGAGCGTGGAGATGCCGACAGAGGCAACCCTCTTATCGCACCCCCACAGCGCTCCTTCGCCTTTGTATGTGACGCTTCTGGTGAAAGCAGCGCTGTGGGCGCTGGCGACGAGCGCTCTCTCTCGGTCTCTCCACGCCTCCCTTTTTTGTCGTTCTCCCCGCGAAGGCAGCGGGTGCGCGTGCCAGTGCCCGGGGAGGGTAGGGACTGCATAGGCTTCTTCGCCTTTCTTTAGCCCCCCTCCTCCTCTCGCCTGTGTTTGCACGGATCCCTCTGGGCATAGCGGTGCGATGAGATGGGGAGACGATTGCACTGTGCCCAGCGGAGGCGTGAGGTCGCTTCGGTCTACCGGGTGTACGTGTGGGCTGCATCGTTGGGAGCGGAACGCGGCGGCCTTCCCGCCCTTCCCGTCGTTTGTGCGGCCTGTGCCTTCCGAGTCAGTCCCGCCCATCCGGCCCCATTTGGCGCCTCCGCTGGGTGAGACGGGAAGCTGGTAGGGTAGGCGGCGCCGCACTGCTCACAGTGGACCAACACCATGGATATACGCGCAGCTGTTTGCTGTGGACGGGGCGCGCTGTATTCCTGCCGGGATGGGCTTGGCGTGAGCGGAGCGACCGTGTACACCCACCCATGGGCTAGATTGACCGAGGCGCATGTGCTGACTCAGTAAGGGCCCTCGGGGCCCCGTTTCTCCTCCCTATCACTGTCCTCTTCGTCTGACGCTGCCAAGGGAGAAGCGATGCTTGCCAGAATGTGCGTGTGAGCGCACGCCGGTGCTTTGAGTCAGTTGCTGTGCTGCGCATGGACCAAACGTGCTAGCACCGGCTGAGGTCCAGTCTTAGTGCCCTCTCGAAGAGGATGGCTAGGACGTCGACCTCTCGGTCGCTTCCCAAGGGAGGGGTGGCCGTCTCGCTTATCGTCCCGCGGTCCGTCTTCCCGCTTGACCACGCACTGGGAGGAGCTGCGCATAGGCAGGCAAACGCCCTCCCACATAGAGACACAGACATCCGTGCGTGTTTCTGCGTGAGTCTGCTTGCTCAGCTTGTGCATCGTATGTCTTTCTCCTTCGGCCACTCTCCTTAACTAATATACCGAGCGCGTGTTGGTGTGGGGCTGTGGGAGTGGGTCGAGGGTGGGCGATGACGTTGGCGTTGAAGCTGTTGTGGCTGCAAGGCGACAAAAATAAAGCGATCGTTCTCTGAGCGGCACATGAGCTCTTGTGTGTGGTGTGTGTAGGCGTCTCCCGGACTCTGACCTCCTTCTTTTCCTCCCTCTAAAGAGGCTTCCTCCACACCCCGTGAATGGTGAAGCACAGCCGACGCCATCATCTCTGGTCGTCTTCCCCTTCTGAAGCGTCTCGGCCCTTTAGACGCTGAGCTCGAAGTCGCAGTGGTGGCAGAATGCTCGTGTCAGCGCAGGACGGATAGGGGCGCATCTCTCGAAGTTTTCTTTTTCTCGCTGCTCTCTCTCCATCTGTGGGCCTCTTCGGGCGCCGCGACACCTCCGGGCCAAAGTCCTCAAGCTGCATATGGTGCGACGACCCGTGCACGATTCCATGGTGGAGGGTCATCTTCGCCTCCGCCAACCTTCGCGCTCGAGGAGGACTAGGCGGCATAGTGAGGAGGACAACAGCAGCACGGCATCACCCCCCTCTGCTTCTCACCGTGAGTCGCAGCGAGCGCGGGAGCGAGAGAAGTTGCCCATTCCGCGCAAGCGTTACCGGTGGCGCAGCAGGGGCAGCAGCTCTTTGGAGGACCGCAGCTATCGTCACTGCCGTCATCGAGAAAGGCGCGAGCGGCGCGCCGGAGATGGAACCGATGCGAAGTACCGAACTCGGAGTGAAGACGGTCGAGACAGCGCTTGGCAGCACCAGCGGCGTGTGAGGGCCGACCGCGCGCTCGGCGGTGGCAGCCTGCACCGCCCGTGTCCGCCGTCACCGAATGCCTCAGTACTGCCTCGGCAGACGCCTGCGGATGCCCCACTCGCTACAAAAACTGCGGTCATCTCAAACGCAAGCCTTGCAGTGAGTGTTCCCGTGTCATCATCGAGGGCCGAAAGCTGTAAGCCTTCTCTTGAGGAACTCGTCCAGTCTCCTCAGGCGCCGGCCCCTCGAATGGAAGCAATCGACGATCGCAAACATCTGTTCCGCGCTCCCTGGTGTCCGGCTCCTCTGCAAGTGTCGAATACCGCGAGTGCGGAACGGTGCTTTGGGGCTGTTGCTGCAACCCCCGCAGCAGCTGGTGTCGCCTCCACTGACTCTGTCCACGGCGCTCCCTTGGTTGGCTTACTGCCCTCTCCGTATCCCTCGCAGCGTCCCCCGACGCCGGTTTTCCTGCCTGCAGCCGGCGCGCCACCGCCATCTCTCAGTACTGCCGCAACGGCGCCGTTTTCGGAGGAGGACCACTTTGCGTGGCTCTGTGCACCAGCGTCACCAACAGAGAGCCGCGCAAGCGCCACTGTTCCTTCTGAGGTGACCGCTGGGTACCGTGGGCTTGCTCGCACTGAACGAGTGCCCACGTCACAGACCGAGAGAGAGCGCAAGCGCGAGCAGGGTCGCAGCAGCGTTGGTGCAACGGCGGCTCAACTTTCTCACCCCTCGTCCGCAAGCGTCGAGGCGCAGGGTAGTGTTGTGCCTGCTCTAGTGCAAGGCTCGGCGGGGGCGCCGGCCGCAACCGCGCCTCACGCACTCACCCACGTAGGGCCGCAACATGAGGAAATAAGCTACCTCACTAGCTTCTCTCTTCACACGTCTTGGGACGCATTGGTGGCGGCGCCGCCGCTACTGCACACGACGCCCCGCATGCCAAGCCTCTTGGCCTCCGACGTGCGTGGCACTGGCACGACTGCTGCGCATTTGGGCATATCTGCCTCGCCGGCGCACGCGCGTATGGGCCTCGATCGTGCGTGTATGCCGCCAGCAGGCACACGTGGCGAGTCGCTCATCGACACCTCTCCTGCGAC
Source organism: Leishmania martiniquensis (assembly GCF_017916325.1). Classification (NCBI taxonomy): domain Eukaryota; phylum Euglenozoa; class Kinetoplastea; order Trypanosomatida; family Trypanosomatidae; genus Leishmania; species Leishmania martiniquensis. The sequence continues at coordinate 314,426 of NC_090165.1, forward strand.
GGAGAAAGGCGAAGCGAGCCAAGGAGGAGAGGCACACACGAGCGCCGCGCAGCAGGAGCCTGGCTTACCCTCTCTGTGCTGCCCACCTTCTCCTGCCACGGCCTCACCGAAAGCAGAATGCGATAGCCACGAATGCCCGCGCGAAGACCTACGCCAAGTTGAGGAGGATGGTGCGCGTACCTTTGTGAAGCACTTCACGAACGGCCTCGTGTTTTTGGACCCGCCATGGTTCATCTGCCCAGCGCTGCTGGACAACTGCGAACACCCTTACTACATGACCTGGCTAGATGAGCTCGATGTTGGCTCGGTGGAGGAGGCGGTGACAGACGCCAAGGCAAAGCTGCTGGCAGATGCGTGAGCGCTCGCCGCTGCGCACTGTAGAGGGCAAAGTGAGCGTATGAGGAGGTGGCGGCTGGAGTTGCTGATGAGCAGGAGCCATGAGATACACAAGGCAGTTCCTCTGTGCCGAGGGACTCACTAATGTACACGTCCTTGTCGGCATCTCTGCTGCCGTTGCTTTGGTAGCCGCTGCAGTGCGCCGTGGTGTGCCCCTGCCCGCTATTCCATTTTTTGTCGGGCACCGATCTCAGAGAAAGCACGCAGCGCGCCGTTTTGTGTATATCGGATGGCTTCATGCCCCCTTCTACTCCCCGCCATATACGTACACACAGCATCAACTAATCAGGGCTGACGCTGACACGTGCAGCACTGTCCGCGCCCTCTAGTGGCCCTTCTCAAGCGCCTATGACATGGCTGCCCGATGTGTGGTTGGGATAATATGCCCGCGTACGTGTGAAGTGCGCCACCACACGTCGCATAGGCTACTCGCTCGCTTCTTTCTCGTTGACGCTTCCGCTTCCTCAGCTCCGTGGACACGCGCCGCCGCCGTCTCCCCCCTCTTTCAACCCCTTTTGTGATGTGCCTGCGCATTGCTGCATTCGCGCGCGCGCACACACACACACATGCGCGCTCCCTTGCCTATCTGAAGGTCCCCGTCCCTTCGCACAGAAAACGTAAGCGGAAAACGCAGTCGGCAACGCGACTGCCCCACCCCTTTTTTGGCGCCGCTTTCCCTCAGGAGACCCTTTCCGCCAACAGGCCCCCCCCACAGCCTACTGGCAATCCGGCGGCATCGCCCTTCACGCCCGCACACGTGTCTCCACGCGCCCAGACACATTTTTGCGTTTCTACCATGCGCCGTACTTTTGGCCAGCTGAGCCGTTGTGCTCTGCGCGCCTGCCGTGGCGCCGGAGCTGCCGTGTTTGTTCACGCGCCTGGACTCGTCAGTTTGCAGTCCATGTCTGAGCCGGCGGCGCTCACGGTGCCACGCCGCGCCGCCAGCGACGGCGCGCTCGCCGACGCCACACGCCGAGAATTGGAGGAGGAAATGGGTCGTAGCGACAAGCCAGAGCAGCCGACACCGCCGGCCGGTTGGCAGGTGGAGCGGAAGCCGGGCACGTGCACCTTTGAACTTACCAAGTCGTTCGAGGATGAGGAGCTGGTGGTGCGGTACAGCACGAACCAGGACTCTGACAAGGCGAACAGTCACGACATCTTTGTGTACGTCACCCAAAAGGGTGGCCAGACGATGCAGTCGGACCTGAGCATCGAGGAGGGCGAGCTGGTACTGAACAACATCCGCTTCTACGATGACGCGGTACTTGCGAAAGACACCAGCGCTGAGGCCGAGGCGAAACGGAACGAGCTGTACACCGGCCCACTGGTGCACGAGTTGGACTACGATCTACTGAACTGCGTGATGGCTTACTTGGAAAAGCGGGGCGTGGACGAGAAGCTGGGCGAATTCGTGATCCTGTACAGCTTTTGGGCGGAGCAGCAAGATTACGAGGCTTGGCTGTCCACCATGAATAAGTTTGCCGCGTAGGGGGACGAGCAGGTTCCAGAGGGGGCCGCCAGAAGCGGAAGAGAGAAGCAAGAGGTCCGAGGTACGCATGCTGTTGTGCATGTGCCCGTGTCTTTTTTGCGTTTGAAGTAGTGACGGGTGGGAGGGAGGAAGGAGCGGCTGGTGCTGGCGGTGGGCGCAAACTTGAGCTCAGTGATGGATGGAGTACACTGCGGGCGATTGCCCCTCCCCCCTCCTCGAAAAAAAAATAAGCTAAGAAGGTAAGGGAGTACAGGGAGAGATGCATCACCTCGCAGATGCGGGCGCCCGCATTTTTCGCGTCCTCCTTTTGCTTCCATCCCTGAGGCACCGCAGCCGCTCTCATCGAGTGCGTCTCCCCTCGCTAGTCAGCTTCTCTGTCGCCTTGCGCGAGAGGAAGGGCATACCCTCCTCAGAATCCTCACGTGAGCACCTCGCTCTGCGCATCTGTGTGTGTGTGTGAAGGAGGTTTGGGAGCTCGAGGATGTGCGACCCCAACAGAGGTTGAGGCGCGCGCTCGCCCTTGTGGGTTCTCACACTTCCCACTCCTCATTTCGCCTTGGCACTCCTCCCTTTTCGACAGAGGCAGACAGGAGGCGGGCCTAGAGGAGGGCAGAGACCTGAACGAGGAGGAGAGCATTGGTGCCCTCGCTGAGATGCTGTGGAGTGGGATGGGGTAGGAGAGGAGTCGCACACTCTCATGGGGACCGACGGCGAGACGCTTTTGTGCCTTGCCACCCCCTCTCCTCTCTGGCTCTGCCTTTGCTCCACTCGCCATGAACGCGAGCAGCTGTGCCCGCGCATCAGTGACAGCGATGCCGTTCGGAGGTGCCCCTCTTTTTCGTGCGCAAACTTCTCCGCTGCCTCTTTTTTAGCCTTCCTCTGCCGCCTTTGGCCACGCCTGTTTCCACCGCTTTCTCCGCGGCGTTCTCTTAAGCGCACGTAACAACTGGCGGTGCGTGCCGATCGGGGCACGGGAAAGGAGGCGGAGGGAAGGGGGCGCGGCGGTGGGGTCAGTGGTGTGCTTCGAAGCTCGCTCAGCTCTTCACCTCTCCTCTTCCCCCCCGTCCACGTCATCGCCGAAGGAAGAACGAAGAAATCGAAGCGCGGGTGGCAGCAGAACCAAAAGCGGGCAAAAAGACTCTCGCGACGACATGTGGCGTGCCACCGGCAGCCGCCTTCCGTCCCTCTCTTTTGCTGTGCCTGCCGGGGCCGTGGGGCGCTCACTATTTACACTTCTGTGTGGGCATGGGCGACGAGGAGGAGAGAGGGGTCAGCGCCATACCCAGACAGAGAGGCGCCACTGGTCACACTTCGCCCCCTCCCCCTTCTATGGCTGCTCCGGCCCTCATCTCATAGCAGTTAGAGGGCTCTCTCGTACTTCGTGTCTCCCTGCCGCCGCCGCCCTCTCTCTCTTTCCCCTCTTAGTGCGCCCCCTCCCCCCTCTTCCTCATCGATCGTGTTGGCTCGAGCCGCAGGTGTTCAGGCGCTTGTGCCATCACGGCCCCCTCTGTTTTTTCCCTTTTCGCATTCGTGCGACTTGGAACGGACAAGAGTAGTAAACGATCGTATCACATCCTGGTCGGATGCGTTCGCAGAAGGAGTACATTGGTGGTGTTCCCGTCGTGGTGTACCTCGCAGACGGCGATGTTCTTCACCCCACTGACCGCCCCGCGCCCGCAGCCTTTGTGCTGCCTCGTACCACGATGCTTCTCGCCATCGTTCGCGACCTGCTCCAGCTTTTTCGCCCGTACGCGGCGGCGCTGCACCCGGAGACGACGCAGGTGTGGTTCAGCGTTCGAGATACCCCGCTGTCGTGGCTGTACCCTGCTGGTGCCGTCAAGGACTACGTAACCGAATGCCTCCGCGAAGAGCGGGCGTCATACCTCTCAGCATCGTCGACGTCGTCCCCGTCCTCGCCGTCAAGGGCAGCGCTCCTTCAGTCCCATTTGTTCTCCATCATGAGCGAGCCGCTCGAGCTCAACTTCCACATTCACTCCCTTACGAAGGAGAGCTCGTTGGCCCGGACCGTGCCGCTCTACATCAACTACGACAGGCTGGAGGAGCACATCCGGATGGAGGTGAAGCAGGTGCACAAGGCCGCCTACACGGTGCTCTACGGCAACTACGCCATCTATCAGCGCGAGGCTGAGTCGGCACTACAGGCGGCGGTCGGACTGGCCCTGTACCGACCCTTTGACGCGCCTGCACATGAGCAGCTACAGCCGCAGCGCTACGGCAGCCTCAGTCTCGGCGGCGACAGCGGCGCCAGTGCGGGCAAGGGCGGCTATCCGTCCAGTGCCAGCCCCCGAGGCGGGCATCCGACATCCATCGCCTTCGCATCGCCCTACCTTCTCGCCGAGTACCAGCAGCTTCTCCGCGGCTTATTGACGCCTCGACCGCACGTGGCATACCTCATTCGCATCGGCTTTCCCTTCGCCTATCGAGGCGCCTCAGGCCGAAGCGAAAGCGGATACTTGCAGTACGATGCGCATCGTGTCTCCGCGGCTCCGGCACTCTCACTGTCAGCAACGACGACAGAGGCGGCAGCTGCGACAACGATCGAGTCCGAGCACCTCCCCCTGGGCCTGCTGCTGTGGCGGCTGTTCCGCGTACCTGTTTTGCGGTGGAAGGCACAGCAGTCGCAAGAGTCGCCCATGGACGACGCAGGAGCAGCTACCACTGCGCATGCTTCAGCGGTAGTTCTCAGCGAGGTGGAGCTCACGTATCAGCAACTACTGCGCACGCTAGCCCCTTATTACAGCGACCCTCCCGATTGCGCAACAGATCGGTTGGAGAAGCAGGAGCCGCTCTTGACTGGCAATCCACTGGAGCCGCCGGCATGGGCGGCGTGGGAGCGCGACATGGTGCAAGCCTTCATGCGCGACTACGAGGAAGGCCCCGAGAAAGGGGGCCCAGGGCTCGGGTTCGTGGAGGCTGCCGCGCCGTCGGGCTTGCCTGGTGCTGCCCGTCGCTTGCGCTTTGTGGTGCAGGGCATTCGGCCCTCGCTCTTCACCCCTGGAAGCTTCCTGGAGGCGCACCTCTCTTCCAGCGACCGCGCCATTTTCGTCACGATTCAGGTGTGATTCCAGCGAGCTTTGAGCAGGGCGGAGGAGGAGGAGGGGGGAGAAGAGAGAAGAAGCTGACAGAGAGGTTGACGGGGAGGTTCACCGGTGAGCTTCTGCGTGCCGCTTTCCTTTTTCTGCTTCTTCACGCTTGCGTGCGTGCGCATCGCGCTTTCTCTCTCGCTGCGGTTGAATTGATTACTGCTGGCGGGCTTACTTGAAGTCATCACTGCGCTCACCGTTCGTATCTTACTGTCTCTGTAACTCTCTGCTCTTGGCTGGGCCGCGCACTTTTGCTTGCGGCATGTTGGCTGCCTCTTTGTTTTGGCCGATCTGTATGTTTGTGTCTGCTCGCTTGTCAGCAAAACCTGCAGCGCTCCTCCTATTCGCTCCCTGTAACCCTCGCTTTATCGGCTAGTCTGCCTCGCTGGTGCTGCATGGAAGGGGGAGGGAGGGAGGGAGGGGGGATCATTCCTTGCACGCAGGCCCGCACATCAGAGATGCAGTGGAGCGGGGCTCTTTTGCTCGACTCCTTTTTCCCTTTTCGCTGTTTCACTAACATGCGCGTCTCCCTATTCGCTTCGGACAGTCGATGCTCAGCAATCACGAACACATCTACCCCGCCGACCATGAGAGGAGGAGAGACATATACACACCGTTTCGGAACAGAGGGGAGGCAAGGAAATAGCAAGGTGCTCCTCCCTCTCCCCAGCGCTTGCTCTCTCGTGGACGCGCGCCCCTGCAGTGCCGAGGATGGCCGTTGCAGTGTGATGCACGCATCTTGCTGGCGGCGTTCCTGCTCGCTGTTGCCTCGTTGACCTCCACATGCTTCACTTCACGTAGGGGGCGGGGAGTGGTAATGTGGTACACCGCCTTGTCGCTTCTCTTCCCTGCAGCTTTCTGACCCCCTTTCCATGTTTCCGCGGGCCCACGCTCTCTTCACCATGTCTTCTCCGACACGCCCTGCCGTTTACCTGTACACCCTCAGTACTCTGGCGAAATCCGACGTGTGCTCTCCCCGCTCTCTGTCGGACGCAGAGGGTGTCCAGGTGGTATAGCCATCACCAGCTCACCGCATCTAGAGCATACGGTGAATGAAGCTGCTCTACGTGATAGTTGTGCCGTGATGCTGAGGTGCGCCATAGCGTTCGATCCTTCGGCCTCGTCTTTCCCCACCCCCTCCACCACTGCACGCCGCCGGCAACGCTCCGCTGCAGTACCTTACCCCTCTTTTTCCTATGCCTGCGCTCCTCCCACACCGAGTTGTGGAGGACTGCCTTCTTCAGGGTGCTCATCTACCCGAGGCGCTTTATGCGGTTGTGGGCTTGGTGTGGTTTAGCCTTGTCAACGGCGCGCGCGACGCGCCGGCTGGAGAAGTCGTTGCCACCGCCAACACTACCCCTGAGGCAGAGACAGAGGCTGCATCTCCGGCCGCTCCGCTGGCAAGTGCATCACGGGCAGGCGACACACGTGACCCACGAAGCGGCGTATCAGACATCGCAGAGGTGACGTTAGACGCGCTTCTCAGGCAGGCAACGGCTGACCACGCTGTCTCCACCGCCGACGTGGATGCGTGGGCCAGCACGGCGCTGCGCAGCTTCGTTGGCGATTGCGATGCGTCCCTTATTGCGCCACTCGTGACGATGCTGCCAGCGGCGCCTCAGGCCGGCGCGCCTGCAGCGATCTCTGAGACGAGATCGGAAGCTTCCGCGTCATGTATGTCTCGGCGTGTGCTGGTGGTCGAGCTCAGTCCCCTAATCTTGCGCGTGCTCCTGTGGTGGGCTGGCCGTCCCCAGCTCCCGTCGCGGCGCAGCGGGCACGCTGCCAAGGCCGCACAACACGATGCTGTCAGCAACCGCGTCGACAGCGGCAGTATGGAGGGCGAGCGGGCGAGCAAGCCACCTGCAAGCAGTAGCGGCAAGTTGAACCCGTCGTCCAGCGAGGATGGCGCCAATGTCGATGTACCTCCACCGCCGCTGCAGGCTGATGCGCTGCATTCGCACCAGCTGCGACTGCGCATTGCCGACATCTTCGTCCTGCTTTGCCGCGGCGGCGGTGGGGTAGTGGTGTCGGACGCGCTCCTGTACGGCCGTTGCCACGACGCCTCCGAGCTTGCGGCGCAGCGCTGCCACCTTGTGTTTAGCGGCTTCTCCGATGCACGTTGGAGGGTGGCGACAACATGGACTTCCACCTCGACTGCGCGCTTTAGTGACACCGTGGACCTGGGGTCCATTGAGGCTTTTACTCCGCTTGGTGGGGGCGGGGACGGTTCAGGGGCGCGCGGCGGCACGTACGATGCGAGCGAAGTGCTTGGCGCGCTGATGGACTTGCACTTATCTGTCGCATCTGCCACCCACCATTCTCACCCAGGACCGTCGCTGCGCCTTACAAGTGACACGAGCGTAGAGTCAGACGCGGTGGCGACAGGCGCGCTGCTCCGCGCTCTGCTCCGATGCCCAGCGCTCAACAAAAGAGTGATGCGCCTGTTCAGCGGCGACGCGCGCGCAGCGAAATCGCGGCGCTTAAGGCGTGGGGGCTCAGCTCTCGTGAAGATGCCGCCTTCTGCGGCGTCGGAGAACGCCTCACAGGAGCTCGTCTCGCCTTCGCTTTCGACCGCACCCTTGAACGTGGCCGGCGCTCGAAGGCAGCTCGATTTTTTCCTGCCCGCCCTCACTCACCCGTCACCTATTGTGTCGTCCGAGTCGTGGAAAACATTGACGGTGCTGCTCTTCCCCTTCTCGGTCGCCACCGTCAGCTCTGCGACGCGCCGGCTATTGCTGTCAACGCCGGCTTGCCCGGTGCAGCGCCTCCTTGCGGCTGCTCTGGCGCTGCCTGGGGACGACAACAACGGCACATCGACACAACAGCCTGGCTCACACCTGCCTTCCCACCCTATGGCGCGCAACAACGCGCTGCGGCTCCTTCATGTGCTGTGCACCTCCACCGATCTGCCGCCGGCCGTCCAGCTACTCTTTTACCAGTGCCCCGCGCTTCTGTGGCGAGTGCTTCGCCTGGCCGCTGCCGCCTGCCAGGGGATACCCGCCGCTCATGTGGGGCTGGTGCGACGCGTGCTTGCCGACTACGTCATGCTCTCTGCTCGGCAGCCAGAGAGTTGTGCGGGTGGCAGTGCCGACCTTCTAAGCAGCGCTAGCGTCACCACCCAGAGACTTCTGCGCGATAACAAAACAGCCGTTGCCCGCTTCTTGGCGTCGACGTGCGCGGTATGGGGAGGCGTCGGTGGCAGCATCGCACCAGAGGACGCTGGCGGCGATTTGGCCGGTGCGGCCTCGGAGAATGGCTACGATGAGGGACACGTAATGGCGGCTCTGCATGCGCTGTGAGCGTGCGCCATCATGTGCAACGGCACGCCATCACATTCCACTACGGCCGCGTCACGCGTGACAAATCGAAGAATCGGTGCGTGGTACGGGTTGCAGAGCAAAGGAGGCGTGCCAGGTCTGACTTGCAGAGGCTTCTCAAAGCTCTTTCCCCCCTTCGTCTTATCGACTGCAGGGAGGCCATAAAATAGTTGGAATCACCCCCCTCCCCCCCCCACACGACGACGACAAGGAAAGAACTGTAAGGTGATGCGTAGGCAATAACGAAGCACACAGGGCTCCTTTTTCTGTTTGTGATGCTATCGTGGCTTTTCGACTCTCTCTGCAGTTTTTTTTTTGTTCGTCGCTTATGTTTGGCGGATTTGCCACGACGGCTCTCGCCCGCCAACGGCTTCTGCGCCTTGCTCTCCCTCTCTCTGCACATCCGCATCTCTGCTTTTCTTCCCCTCCCTCCCCCCTTACGCAGTCTCTCCTCCCTTACATGTGCAGTGCTTCCCTATGAGCACACACACACACGTACGCGTATACACAGCTCATTGCAGAAGTACCACCACTCGGCAGCGCTACAGAGGTGAACGCCTCTCCCTATCTCTGCCGCATACCGCCCCCCGTCCCCTTCCCTTCCCTCTCTGAGCACGAAGACTTTGCGATGGACGCGGAAGCTCCCTCTTCGTCTCTCAGTGCTGCTGCTGCTCCCTGCCTGCAGTTCAGACCTGAGCAGCTGCAGCTCAGCTCAGGCATCCCTGTCGGCTCTGGCGCCATTAGCCATGTTGTTCAGTGCCGCCTGCACTGCGCCGCCGCCCCGTCGCTGCCGGTTGTGGCAAAGATCGTCTCCAAGGTCCAGGTGCTGCAGCAGGGCAAGGTGCAGAGTGTCATGAACGAGAAGGCGGCGCTGCAGCGTCTCGGGCCTTTCCCGTTCGTTCTTCGTCTTTACGGCACCTCCCAGTCCGAGGATGAGCTTTACTTTGTGTTGGAGTGGCTGCCCCACGGCGACCTGCTACAGCACATCCGATACGTGGCAAAGGAGCGCGTGCGGGAGTACAACGAGGGCAAGGTGGCAGCTCTATCGCCCCCGAGCGTCTCCATCCCTGGAAAGCTAGGCGACGGTGCCAGCGAAACGGTGCCAATCGATGCCCCGAGGTCACAAGCATCGGCGTCGGGAGGCCCGTCTGCGCCGGCCACGCGAATCCCTGCAAACAGTACGGCTTTCCGCTGCCTCGACTTTCACGACATTCAGCTCATCACGGCGCAGCTCGTGCTGACCCTCTCACACGCCGCCGAGAGGGGTGTGGTGCTGCGCGACTTGAAGCCCGAAAATGTGGCGTTTGATGAGAAGTACCGCGCCTGTCTTCTGGACTTCGACACGGTCGACCTCGAGGGGCTCGCCAATATGCCACAGACAAACGGCGGCGTGGCATGCCCTCCGCCGACGGACGCAGGTGCGGGTGATGAGGGCGAGAGGGGCGACGACGAACATGACGACGCAGCAGCAGACGGTGGCGGCGCTGCTGCTTCCGCGCCACGGCCTCGCCTTACCGTCTCTGAAATCCAGCGCATGCGAAGAAAAACGGCGAGCTTCTGCGGCACGGCACATTACGTCTCACCGGAGATGGTGGGGGAGTGCAAGTGGAGCTTTAGTAGCGACCTATGGGCCCTCGGTGCACTCGTGTACGAGCTGGTCTACGGCGAGCACCTTTTTTCGGGTATGACGCAGTTCGAAGTCCTCAAGAAGGTGGTCCATGGCAGCTACGCAGAGAACGAGGAGCTGTTTCCTCGGGTAGATTTCGACACCGACACCGATGCGGAGGCGGGGCAGAGCGGCTGCCATCACCGCTTCGACGCCGTGAAAGATTTCATTCAGCAGCTCCTCGTGACAGACCCGCAGAAGCGGCTCGGCGTGCACCCTGACACGCACCGCTTCGACGCTGCTGCGCTGCGCCGCCATGCGCTGTTCGACGGCTTTCGATGGGGGCCGGTGGAGGGGCAGCTGCGCACCTTCCGTATGCGGAGATTCGATTCGGCCAGTTCGAACCCGATATGTGCTGCCTCAGGAGACGCGAGCTACGATGCGCGTAAGGCTTCGAGTGGCGCATCAGATGCTGCTGTATCTGACGCGTTGAAGTCGCTCGCCGCCACGTGCGTTGATCCGTCTGAATCGCTCGCCTCGTACTACCACATCCGCCCTTTCAATGATCCCGCCTACGCCGAGTATGTCTATCGCGCGACGGCGGATGCGAATCCGTTCGAGCAGCTCTTCACAAAAGAGGCCAGCGAGGATTTGCCCACGGCCGCAGCCGCATCAGGCGAGACAACGGGCTCGGCGCGCGACAGCGCCCGTGGTGCAGTGGCGATGCCAGCGGTGGACGCCAGCCCCGATGCCGCCCCAGCAGCGGACGAGAGTGAGGCGGATGACGTGATTGACGATGTGGGTATGCACTACACTGGCAACCCCGCGGACAAGGACTTCCAGGAGTAGCGCAGCACTCCCTGAGGTGAAGGCCTCTGTGTGTGTGTGTGTGTGCGGGCATGTGTGTGTCTGTGTTCATGTGTGCTGCTTTCAGCCTTTTAGTTGAGAGAGGTGGCGAGGGTATGAGAGAGGGCAGACTGTTGCAGTGATTATCCTCTGTCCCATCCTTGCCTCCACTCGGCATTGCCAACGGACTACACTGCCTGTCCTACCCCTTAGAAGCGACCTCAGATCGACGGGCCAATGCAGAGGCGTCGCGTCCACATCGCACCACCTTCGTAGAGGTGTACGGAGCTGTCTCTCGAAGCGCGTGTGCTCTGTGATGAGCGACAGTGGCGTTTATCCGCCTCACCTCTACGCCGCCGCCGGCACCTGCAGAATAGCAAGTGTGGCCCCCGATGCCGTCTTGGATGGACGCGGACACGCACATGTACGTGCCGTGTACCAGCCGATACCGAATTGCCTTCGTGCGTCTATTTGTGTGAGTGTATGCGCGCGTGTGTGTGTGGGGGCTCTGTGGCTGTGCGGAGAGGTAAGAGAGTGGCTGATCACCACCACCTGACACATCTCATGGGAGCGTTTGTACCCCGCCCCTCCCCTCCGCATAAAGAAAGGGCACGCGCTGATCCTGTACTTATGCTCCACCTCTTCTCTGCCGTGACCCTCTCCGCGTGTGCAACCTTTTCTCTTCAGTCGTGCTCACACGCACACGTACATACGCACGCGCAACTGCGCAGCTACACGTTGGCTCACGGTGCAACCTCTTGCAGCTCTCTCGTATTGATTTTAGTTTTTTTTGTATTAGTTTTCAGAGTGCGGTGTCTTAGAGGGAGAGAGAGAGTGGCCTGTGAAGTGGTTCGACCGCTCAGCCTCATCGCCTGCCTTGGCGCATAGACACTGCGACACGTCAACCTTCACACCCTCGCCACCGTACATACGTTCGACATGCTGGAAATAACGAGTCTTGGGCAGTTGCTATCGTACGTGCAGCGCCGCGATGCGGTGACGGTGATTGACTTCTACGCCGAGTGGTGTGGACCGTGCCAACAGATCAGACCGCAGTTCGAACAGATGGCACGCTACTACGACCCCAACAGGGTCCTCTTTGCCAAATGCAACGTCGACCGCAACCGAGACTGCGCCAGCCGCTTCGGCGTCTCCACTATTCCCACCTTCATTGTCTTCTACGCCAATGAGCGCATTACGACCGTGTCGGGCGGCGACCTCGGTACGGTGCGGCGTAATATCGATCTTGCCATGGCCCAGATTCCAGAGACTGCGGCGCCCTCGTCTGCCAGCCAGGCAGCGGCGGCGCATAGCTCGCTGCAGGAGACGCAGGACCCCTTTGCGGAGCAGATGCTGCGCATTGTGGAGGCCAAGAGCACGAAGAACCCAATCCTCGAGAAGGACAGCTGCGACGCCGCGTATGCCTTGCTCAAGGCCAAGGCACCCTACGGCCTGCTGCTGTTGCCCTACCTCGCCTCTGACGCCTTCTCCGCTGTTGCCGTTGAGGCGCTCTTCGCCAACATCGCCTCTCGCGCGGGCGTTGAGCGGAACGACGAGGAGCATCTTATCAACCAGGTCCTGTCTCACGTCATACAACTCGCGACCCTTATCTCGTGGGGAGATATGGACATTGTGAAGCAGCTGCACCGCGTGCTTCTGTCGCTGCTCGCCTGTCAACAGACGCAGTCCGTGCTGATGGCGAGCCCATTCTTTACCAACGTGTTCATCACAACGGGCGCGCAGCTCGAGCGCACCACGCTCCTGGGCGCTCTCTTTGGGCTGGGCCCAAAGCCGATGGCGGAGGCGGCCGCGTACGCCCCGAATGGGGACTGGCTCCAGATTCTGAACCTTTTCCCTCCAGAGAAGAAGGAGGAGCACCAACACACCGTCTACACCATCCAGCAGGAGATGAAGACGCTTGCGAAGATGAACGTGCGACTGGTGCAGGGCCTGCTGCGCATAAAAACGGCGCGCGACGCAACGCTTCGGTACCTTGGCAGGGCCCTACAGCTGAACGAGGATTACCTGAAGACGATGCATCACGACAGCCCCATCAGCTCTCGCTACTTCATGGTACAGCTTCAGTCGGTCCTCATTGAGCTCGCGCTACCTATCTTCCAGGTGCGCGCGAGCAAGGGTGGCGTGAACAATGCCAGCGGCTACGAATACCACCAGATCCCAGCGCACTACCTGCTTGATCGCCTGTACGGCCCACGTGGCGTCGTGGTATCTTTTGGCAGCGATGTCGAGCGGGTGGCGCACTACGATGACGACAACCCGCTACCCAGCGCTCCGTCGAGCCACGAAGCTTACAAGCCTTTCATCCATCTCTTCTTCCTCGCGGCCCGTGCGGTCACGCTATGCGCGTCCGTCTTCATTGACGAGCACGATCGCGATGAGCGCCAGGCGACCCATCCACAGGCATCACCGCAGCAGCGCGATTTCTTTACCGCGGAGAAGCTCCTGCTCGAGGGCCTGATGGGGTCAGATGAGCTTGGCGCGAGCCGGCTCGATTTTCTCAATCACCTCGCCCATTGGCTGCTGACGGTGATGCAGGTGGACGACCAGGGTGGCCTGCCGGCTCAACCACCAGTGGAGTGGGGCTACCTGCCGCAGTGTCTCGTCGACTGTGTCATCCGTGCCGCGAGTATGGCGCCGTTGGACGGCCTCTATTCTGACGGCATGATCTCCCTCATGCTGGTGCTGATGGGCAACACCAAGTACTTCCCGAAGCCCCACACGCATGCGCTCTTCCCGGCCTATCTGCTGCGGCTGCAGGAAAACTATACGACGCGCAAGGTGCTCGAGGAGCATCCGTGGTTCAGCACCCACATTGTGCGTGCCTGCATGGAGTGCTACATCGCTGTCGAGAAGTCCACCTACGAGCGGGTCGAGGTGCGCTACGAGCTGTCGTACGCTTTAAAAACGTTCCTCAAGTCAAACCTGCTGTGCGAACCCGTGCGAGAGGAGCTGGAGTCCCAGGCGAACAACACGATGCTGGAGCGCTTCTCGCACATGGCCGTGGCGGAGGTGAATGAGGCGGTTGATCAGGTTATCGACACCCTCACCAGAATGAATGAGATGGTGAAGGCCGGCGCTGATTTGTCGGAGAATGCGGTAGCGCCGAGCAGCTCGCCGAGCAGCGCTGATGGGCTGGGCGGGCAGCAACAGCAACAGCAGTCGCGCCGCCAGCGCAGCGGCGCGAGTCGAAGCGAGGGGGCTGACTCTGGCGAAGACGAAGGCGAGGACAACGAGGTGGAGAACGCGGATCGGTCGCAGACGTACCACGAGCGCGGCATGAGCCTCCGCTCGCACCTGCTGCTCTTCACCGCGTCGATGGACATGTTCATCGAGCTCTCTTTGCAGTTTCCGAAGGGTGTGTCGCAGAACATGGTGGCGGGGCAGATTAGCGAGATGCTCGCCCGCAGCTTGATGGCGTTCGCTGGTCCAAACAGCCGGAGTCTGAAGATCCAAAACGCGGATCGATATAACTTCCGCCCTCGCGAGGTGCTGATGCGCCTTGTGGACTGCTTCACGCACTTTCGACGCTCCAAGAACTTCCTCCGCTGCTTATGCCACTGCAGCATTCCGCTATGTGACATAGACAGCGTCTTGCGCACCATCGTGGACCGCCAGCTCGTTTCAGAGGATCTCACGTGGAAGGTGTCCGAGATGGCGTCGGCCGTGACGTCTGTGTCCAAGGAGGTGGACAACGAGGAGGCTGTCTGGGACGACGCGCCGGATTACGCCTTGGACGCGTTGCTTTCCACCCCGCTTCTTCAGCCGGTTGCGTTACCCGCGGAAGTGAAGGACCTGAACGACTTGGTGTATGTCAACCAGGAGACGCTGCATCACCTCCTCCTCTCCGAGAGCAAGCACCCTTTCACGAACGAGCCTCTGACAGAGGACCAGGTGGCGGCCTTTAACAAGCGTCCCGACGTCGTGGCCGCTGTGGAAGGGCGACGGGCCGCGATTCAGCAATGGCTGGCGGGCGCCAAGGCTGCGAAGGGATAGACGGCGGGCTGGTCAAGGGGTATGCACATCTGCAGCGAAGGGCGAGAGGGTCAGAGAGACACAGGGCATAGCGGAGCAACACACCCTCCATTTGGCCATTGAGATGGGGCAGAGGAAGAAAGGTCGGCGTTACGCGCTAGGCGCTCTGCCTTCCCCCCTCCCTCCGCTTCCCATTCCTCCCATTCATTTTTTCTTTGTGCCCCGCCCTGTGGCGTGCGCGGGTATGTGCTTCAAGTGTGCCCTCCTCCTCCTCCTCACTTTCTCTATGCATCGCGCTCTGTGTCTGTGCTTTCCCCCTTCTGTATTGCTCAGGGGCGTGATTTCTCTACGCTGTCGTCTTGTACTATGTGCTCGGCAACGCTCTTTTGTTGCGCCACTGACTTTGGCCTCCCCCTTCCCCCGGCCCGCCCTCGCACCCCCGCACCGCTGTCTCTCGCACCTGGCAAGCCTGTGCACCTTCCGCCTCTCCCTCATTACCTCTGTTGTGTTCAGCATCGCTCACACTGAGGCACGCCCCTCTCCCGCCCCTTGATTCCTCTAACACCTGCGATCTCGCTTGCTGTTCCCATACGTCTCGTACGCCGGGAAATGAAGTAGGGGCACAAGGGGTTGATCGGCGGTAACTCTTCGCTCTTGATGCCTCCGCGAAACTTACACCAGTATGCTCCTCCGTCCGCAGGCGCTCCCATGCCAAGGCTTTGGATAGAGAGGGGACCCCTCAGCGCATGGGGACGTCTCAGGAGCCCGGTGGCCCCCCCTCCCACACACACACACGCACACTCGCGCTCTGTAGGGCTGCCGAGCAGCCAGCCCCCCCCTTTCCCTAGCAGACGCCGCACCGCTCCTCGCGGCGATGCAGGGTCAGGTGCCTGCGGCGTAGGGAGGGGGAGGATGAGAGCGACGCACCGGTACGTATGTTGGCGGCGAGGTGGTGGATGGCGTTTGGGACTGGTGCTGTGGCCAGGCGGCGGAGCTGGCGCATGGCTGTAGCGATGTGTCGTAGCGCTGCTTCGTGGCAGGGCGCGATGAGGGGGGGCTATCCGTGCGTGCGTGCGTGCGAATTCCGGCAGGTGTGGGCGAGGGGTTGTCGAGTGCAACGTCGCGCGTGCGTTAAGCGTTAGAGAAGGGATGTATGGGAAGGAGAACGAAGCGCTCCTCTTCATGATCACTTCTGCGGGTACGTATGCGTGTGGGCGGGTCGAATCCTCCGTGCTGTGTGGGGGGCACATGACGCTCTCTCTGCCGCACTGTCTCATCGTCCTTGTCCCTCTTCTCAATCGTCTCGTCTCGCGCCGACATCGGGTGGAATGGACCACAACTTACCGTGCCTGCCATCACCAAAGCAACGCGAATGTGCGCGGTGCTCATCACTCTCTGTTCACGATTTCAGGTCCGCTCTGTGTATGTGATGTGAGGTGTCTTTGCATCTTTGCTCTGTCTTCAAGCAAGAAACGGCTGAAGGAGGAGGAGCCGCACGCATTCTGTCTACCGCAGGCCTCGAGCTGCTTTCGCACCCGGCCACTGTCCTTTGGACGCCCCCCTTCTCCCCGCTTTACTCGAGGGAAAGAGGACGGAGATAGAGAGCCATGCTCCGCTCCACATATGCGGGCTTGGGTCGCTGGAGCTCCCGCGACTTTTTGCGCGGTCGAAGTAAGCGGGCCGGTGCCGTCCATACGCGCCACACCCACGGCCGACAAGGACGCTACAAACGCCTGTCGTCCATCACGGGCAGTATTCGTGATGGCCGTCGGCACGCCTCGAACCACATGCAGGGAGGCCTGGGCGTGAAGCTGGGCGGCGGCCTCTTTGGACTGCGCATTCCCCGGCAGCACCAGCTGTCCCACATGTCGAAGGAGGAGTTCGACTTGGAGGTGTACGGGCATCCAAATATCACCAACCCATACCGTGAGCACCTCGACGAGCACCCGGATCTCAAAAGCGTCATGATGAACGCCACCGTGGCGCTGAGGCTGTTGGTGCTCCTGCCGAAGGTGGCACGCCGCCCACTGCAACGTGAGGGAGGCGATGTGCAGATTCCGCAGCAGTGGTCCAGTGTGGCGCGAGAAGTGAGATCGGCCCTAAGCGCACTCGTAGGAAGTGGGCGACACACGCTTGGTGCCGTGGAGGTGCATCTGGCAACGCTGGAGACCTCCATCTGCTGCCGCTGCGCACCAGGCGATTCTGTGTCAGCTACGGCCACCAGCAACGGGAAGGGAGTGGAGGCGGAGATGGACCTTGAAGCGAACGTGGCTCGACTGTATCGCGCTCACTGCTTGTTGGGAAGCCGACTGAAACCACAAACTGGAAGGGCACCACGGCATCGACAGCCTGCTACTTTCATGGGGGCCGCACTGCGCGCGCCCTCGCCATCGTCCTCGTTGGCATCGCCAGGAGGTTTTGCCTCGTCTGCACCTTCGAAGCCGTTTACATCGCCGGCGCTGGCCATTGTCGCGAAGGACAGTGCTGCGCCGTCGCAGACGATACGACGCAGCGCTTATAGCATAAATGTTCTTGAGGCTGTTCAGCTCCCCGGCTCATTGGCGGTTTCGTTCGGATCGGTGGTTGCTGATGCCCCCGACTCTTCCAAAGGGAAAGGAATAGTTGAGTTGGTGCGCCAGTGGAGTGCGGCCGAGAAGCCTTTGCTGCGTGTGTGCCTGCGTCCTGGCGCTCCCGCGTGCGCATCGGCGCACCTGACCATGAGTGAGGATCGCTCGAGAGCGAAGGCAGTAGCGGCACCCGCCGTCGTAACAGCGCGAAGGGTTCTCAAGGAGGACATCGATTTAAACAGCGAAGTCGGAGTGTGGCGACTCGCTCGGTCTTCTCTGCCAGAACTTCTTCGCTGGCACTACTGCGCGCAAGATCCACGCGCGCACAACCACGACGCCCTGCCTCATCACCGTCGTCCGCTACCCGTCTTGCTTGTGGTGGACTACTCCACAATCACCAGGGGCGAAGGCAGCGCAAGGGCGCTGAGCGCTGCACTATCGAGGCCTGCTGCGACACTCATGCCGCGACATCTCTCGCTTGAGTTGGAGTCGGCAGGGTTCAAGCTGCTAGCTGAGCCATCCTTGCTCGACGTTGCCAAGTCACTAGAGGCGTGGATGCCGGCGCGGCAGTGGGAGAGCTACGTTCGATCCTGTGGACAGGCACCGCCGCACGGCGCGCGCACGGCACCACCAACCGCAGAGATGGCGGCCTCGTAAGAGGAAGGAGGTGAGGTAAAGTCTGCCAACTGCCTCACCTGTCGTCTCTCTCTCTTTCTCTAGCGTATATAGGCTCCTCTCAGGTCTATCGCAGTCTTCACGTGGGGCTGCGTGCGTGCTAGTGGGCATACCTGCCGACGCGGACCTCACAAAACACGTCGGCACCTAAGGGGAAGTATTAAAGAGCCGCTGCGAGGCACACACACGCTGCCATTGCAAGGCATGCTGCGGCCCTCATGGAAAGGTATGCGTACTCCCTCCTCCCCACCCAAAGAGCCCGCAGATTTCGCTATAGCACGCAGCCCTCTTCTCCTCCTTCCCCCCTCCCCGTGATACAAGGGGGCGTCTCTCAGTGCGGACACGGGGTGGGGATCGAGAAAGGTCTGCAGCGCAGAAGCCCCCGCCACCGGAGGAGGCGAGGGTTGGGGGGAGGTGCGTCGTGGGGTAGCGGGACTCGTGGAGCTGTTGCTGTGGCTTACGATCATACAGGTGCCTCCTCTCACTCTCTTTTTTTTTCACTCTCTCGATGCCATGTCCCTTTCCCTTCTCTGTTTGTCTTACGTTTTTTTTTTTGGCAGGGCGCCACTCGTCGCAGGCGTTTGCGCTGTTTCTGCGTGTTTGTGTGTGTGCTCACCGTCCCTGGTGTAAAGAGGCGGTGCACCGACACGGGAGTAGCGCAGAAAGAGGGGCCTTCTCATTACAGCTCCTCCTCCTCCTTGAACTGTGCTCGCATCTCTGTGACTCTTTTCCGCGCTTTAATTTAGAATGCACTGCGTACGCATCTTGCCCGTTGGCCGTCACTGTGTCGCACCTCGGGTGGCGGCATACGCGATCACCTGGGGCTCTGCGTACTCCTCGTTGATCTCTGATTATGGCGGAGCGCTGCAAGCCAGTCGTCGCTGCGCGTCTGCCTCGGCGCACGGTGCGTGGTCGTCCGCCGCTGCGAGGACGCCGAAGCTGAACTACTACCGCAGCCTCGGTGTCGACACGGACGCAACGCCACAGGAAGTGAAGACCGCCTACCGCCAGCTGGCGCTCAGGTACCATCCCGATGTGGCGGAGGAGGCGCAGAGGGCACAGGCGGAGATGCTCTTCCGCCGTATCTCAGAGGCGTACGAAGTGCTTTCCGACCCGGTGAGGCGTCGCGCGCACGATGCCGAGCTGGGCATAAAGACGCGCCGCACGCAACAACCGTCTACCACCGCAGAAGCGGCAGGCACGCCGCCCGCCGCAAACGCAAAGGCAGGTGCGAGAGCCGGCTCTCCTGCCGGTGGCGCGCCGTCATCTTCTACGCCTGAGCGGAGGCGGGCGCAGCGGACATCGACTGCCTCTGCGTCGTCGCCCTCGACGGCCCATCAGCAGAGACAACATCGTCGGTATCGCAAGCCGTTTGTGCGTGGCGACGCCAATCGCGTCTTTGCCGACGCGTTCGACGGGAAGACTTTGGATGAAATTCTCTTTGACGTGCAGCGCCGTCGCCGCCAAGAGAAGTGTGGGGGAGTGGCAGCGGCGCAACGCCATGAGATGGACAGCAGTTCCGAGCAGGCGGCGCGCAACGAGACCGCAAAGTCGTCCTCGCCTCTACTAGACGCGGAGGAAAACGTTGCTCTCGACCGCGACGCACGTCTGCGCCACGTAGTGGAGGCGGCCGCTGAGTCTTTTGCGCAGCGAGCGCAGCGGCAGTACGGCCACGGCATTCTTCGTCATATACGTGCTGCAGCGAGGCTGCTGCCCGAAGGACCGGCCGCCCCGCCCGAGTCATACATGCCCTTCCGCCCTTTCGTCGGCATGCCGGCCCCTCCAGGCGTGCAAATACCACCGGAGCCGCATATGGGGAGGGTGCTGAGCCCGCAGGAAGCCACTGTAGACAACAGCAGCGCATCAGCCTCTCCTAGTGCAGCTTTGGGCGAGATACCGAAGCACTTTCATACGCACACGTACGCCGACGGCACCCCGCAGAGCCGCGCCGCGAGTTTGGCCAAGGCAACCCGGTACATCAATGGTATGCCGCACAACATGGGCCAACTCTACTCTTATCATCGCCCGTACTAAGATTTGCGAAAAGGCATCCCGCACGCGAATGCGCGGTACGCCTTGCTCTTCGGTAAAGCAAGCGGCGCTTGTGCTTGTACCTTTCCGTTCGTGGGGGCTCCTCTCCTGTTCCCCCCCTCGACGACGTCCTGTTCATAATTGTTTACTGTTGGTCCGCTGTCTTGCTAGTGCGCACACACATACACACGCCAAGTTGGGTAAGGGCGAAGGTAAGGTTTCGAAGAGGCCGATAGGTGCGGAGGGCTTGGGTGCTGTGGTGCTCGCCCATCTCCCGTGTAACCGTGACGATAATCAGCAAAGCCCTGCAGTTGAGAGGAGAGCGGGCACCGATGCAGAGTGCTGACAGGAGCAGAGGGAGAAGAGGGAGCAGGGGCACCTGCGCAGAAGTGTGGGGGGGGCTGGCGGAGAGATGGCGCTTGAGTCGACCCGTCGTCCCACACACGCACCGCTGCGCCCGCCAGGGGAATGGCTTCGAGGGGTGGAGAGCGACAGAGTGGCGTGGTGAATGCTTCCGTCTAGGCCAAATCCAACCTGTTTTCAACGCCTTTCCGCTCTTGTACCCGTTGTCGCCCTCGCACATTATATGCGTGTACGTCTACACGGACCTGCGCATGGACGTACGCACGCACACTGAACATCATCGACCTTCTGTGGCCCCTTACTCGTCAGCATGCTTACATATCATTCCTTTCCCCCTCCCTCGGTCACCCCACCCCACCGCGTCTCGTGTAATCGTAAGTTTTCTCTGTGACGTTTGCAGCCGCCGCCCCCCAACCCTGTCAAAGACGCTCCCGAAACAGCGGCATGCGCCGTCTTGCGTGCCTGTCAAGTGCCGCCGTCGTGCAGGGTGTTCCAGTAGCCGCCCCTGCCACTCATCCGGCGACGTCGACCACCGCACCAGCGCGCGCCATTTATACCTCGTGGGGGTCCATACCGTGCGAGGGCTGGGCGTGCAAGGAGAGCTGGCTGAAGCGCATCACCTCGCCATCCGAGTACCGCAGCTTCGAGTTTTGGCATGTTCCGGAGGCGGCTGTACCGGCGGGGCTCCGGCTGAACGCGGTTGAGCGCTACCTCTTGAGCAGCCTGGAGAATGATACAGAGCGTCTGTTGCAGGTCTCGTGGTGCGAGGACTTCGACTCGTACTGGCGCGACCGTGTGAGCTCGTTGGAGATGCTTTACAAGACCATCTACACCTCCGACTACCCGCTGTATCGCTTCATCTTCGGCAACTGCACGCACAAGACCGCGGAGAAGGAGTACATGCTGCGCAAGCTTAATTACCTCAGGAGCGTTCTCTTCTGGGCCGGCCGCACAGAGCGGTGCTACACAAGCATCGTAAAGGCGCGCTATTACGTGCAGCGCTGCGTGTGGAACGCGTTGGAGCGGGAGCGTTACCTTTGCGCCTGCGTCGAGGCTGTCGACTCCTTCGGAAAGAAGGTGCCGGAGGAACTGCGCGAGAAGGCAATGCCGGAGTTGGAGGTCGCCCTCGTGAGCATGCGCCATTGGGTGTGGGACTGCCCGAACGGCAAGCGCACTTTTACGCGTCGTCTCGCGTAAAAAAAGCGCGTGTGCCGCTATCGGCGCTGCGCGCGACAACACGAAGCAGAGCGAAACAGGATGCCGTAGTCACTTGCAATTGTGTCTGAGTCTCACCGCTCGACGCCCTCCTTCCCCTCCCCTCCTCCACGCGTCCCCTGCCGCACGCACTCCCAATTCATGCGTGCTAGAGGGATCGCGTAGCTGCGCGCCATCTGAGGCTTACAGCGCCCGGCTCTACGCATGTGTGCACAAATTGTTAGAGACACACTCCTCCATCTCCCCTTCTCTCTCGCACAGCTTATCTGCTTGCATTAGGGCGTGGGTTTCCTCCTCTGTTCTGTGTCTCGTGCGCGCCAGCTCACGATGGCCTCCTCTCCTCGCACCGTGCTTGCCAGCGCAGGCGCCGCAGACGCTCCCTTCCCCACCCCCTGCCGCTCTCTGTGGCCGATAGAAAGCGCACGCGTACGTTCCTCTGCGGGCGCGGAGGCGCGAGCGTGCTGCGCGTCAATGACCCGGTCACCCCTTCCGCGGCTGGCACCCTTCTTCGTGCATCTCTTGTAGTATTCTCGTACGTTCGACAGCACAGCCCCCCCTCTTCTTTTACCATAGCATAGGCATGTGTGATGATGTGTTTGGGCGGACGCGCCCGCCCCCGGCCCGGCCCTCTGCGCTGCGCGTCCCCGTTTTTGTGTGCTACTGATGCGCTTCTCCTCCCCCCTCCCCCAGCACACCAACATCATCCAATCGTCGGCTGAGACAACACTGTGATGGCTGAATG
Organism: Leishmania martiniquensis; assembly: GCF_017916325.1. Lineage (NCBI taxonomy): Eukaryota > Euglenozoa > Kinetoplastea > Trypanosomatida > Trypanosomatidae > Leishmania > Leishmania martiniquensis. The sequence continues at coordinate 336,770 of NC_090165.1, forward strand.
GGTGTGCTGCTACGTGCGGCGCTAACACTTAAGTTCGTGGGCTCCCATACGCCCCCCGGCTCCCTCTTGCGCGACACGCACGGAGGCTGAACAGCGCTGATTCCTCTTACCTTCTGACGCGCCTGGTCCGACTTTTCTCTCCTGCGTAGCCTTTTGCCGTAAGCTCTTCGACCGCCCCCCTCTTTTTTTCTTTTTTTTTATACAACAACGCGCTCGTTCTCACCGCCATGGGGCCACGCGTGCCTGGCCTTACGTGGAGGCGCGTGTGCGTGCCCGTCCACCTCTCTCGGTGTGCTCGTACGCCACACACGCGTTCACTCAGCGCTTTGCTCTCCTTTTGCCCGTCGCGTGCACTTCTCTGGCCGCGGCGTCCAACGAAAGAGCGAAAAAAAGCAGCATACGAGCTCGCTCTTTTTTTCCGGCGTGCCGCACACTCTGAAGACGCTCCATGCGCATGATGATGACGACGAAGCGCCTTGCCGCCGCCTACGGCCGCATCCACTAAGAGCTTCTTTCCCTTCTTCCATCCACCCCCCCTTCCCTAGCAGACGCCGCACCGCTCCTCGCGGCGATGCAGGGTCAGGTGCCTGCGGCGTAGGGAGGGGGAGGATGAGAGCGACGCACCGGTACGTATGTTGGCGGCGAGGTGGTGGATGGCGTTTGGGACTGGTGCTGTGGCCAGGCGGCGGAGCTGGCGCATGGCTGTAGCGATGTGTCGTAGCGCTGCTTCGTGGCAGGGCGCGATGAGGGGGGGCTATCCGTGCGTGCGTGACATGTTCAGTAATAGAAGGCTGAGCCCCTGTATAGGGGGATGCTGAGGGGACCCCTGGAGAGGAACCGAAACGAGTCTGTTGTTTTATCAGCCACGTGCGTCACAGGACTCTCCGCACCAACGACCGCAGCACGTCGACCTCGCCGTCTTGTGCCGAATAGAAGACACGCATGAAAACTACGCCATTCGACGTGCCGGCGGGTGCTTGCGCCTCCGTGTGCCCTTCTGTGTTAGGCGGCGCACTACACGGAAAAGATTTCACGTTACTTCCCACCGCGAATGATGCTTGCAGGATGCGAACGGGCAGAGCAGCGCAGGGACCCTCAGGCGTGTGCTGGCGTAGTTGTGTATGTTCCTGAGCTGCGCTGAAGCCGCCTCCATGCGTCACCGGTTGTTCGCTTCGTCTAAAGGACCCCGCGCGGCACTTTGCCTTTTCACTCCCACCTCCTTTCTCAGTTGCATAGCCGACCTGTAGTGGTGTGTTATGCAGCGGCACCGAATCACTCGCGGCTACACTTCTGGTCACCTCCTTCCTTTCTTCGTCTTTCTAACGGAAGGAGCGCTCGTCTTCTCTAATGTCTACCGTGGACATGTACGTGGACGGGGTCGTCGCCTCCATGTGTGCCACGGTCATCTCCAACCCCTTCGATGTCATGCGGACGCGGATGCAGCTTCAGGGCGAGCTGTGCAAGCGCGGTGAGTACAAGGTTGTGTACCAGAACCTGGCGCAGGGTATGGTGCGTGTGGCTCGCGAAGAGGGCCTGCGTGCACTGCAGAAGGGCCTCGTGTCGTCTGTGATGTGGCAGGTGATGCAGAACGGGATCCGTGTCGGGCTGTACCCTGCTGTGCGTGCGGAGATGAGCTTCACGTGTGGGTCCGATGCCATCTACGTGTCGGTACTCGCGGCGGCCTTGTGTGGCCTTGTGGGCAACTACGTTTCCTCGCCGTTCCAGCTGGTGAAGACGCGCCTGCAGTCGCAGCGCAACACGATTGTGACGGCCCGGGGCGACATGCTGTCGAAGGCGACGACGGGAGAGCAGTACAGCTACGCTGGCGTGCGTGATGCGTTCCGCACGATCTACCGCACAGGCGGCCTGCGAGCACTCTGGAAGGGCTCGCACATTGCGGCGCAGCGCACACTCGTCGGCTCCGCGACACAGCTCACCGCGTACGACGTGGCCAAGCCGAGGATATGCCAAGCGATGGGTTGGCGCGCCTCCGACATCCGCGTGCACATCTGCGCGGCCATTTTCTCCTCTGTCTGCGTTGTTTGCTTCATGAACCCACTCGACGTTGTCATGACACGCTGCTTCAATCATCGCGTCGGCGAACCCGCGGTGTACTCCTCAAACCTCGCTTTGGCGACGTGGAAGATCTACCGTATCGAGGGGGTGCGTGGGCTGTACAAGGGCTCGATGGCGCTCTTCTTCCGCTCGGCGCCGCACAACACGGCGACGTTTGTAACGCTGGAGTACCTGCGCAAGCTGCGTGAGCGCTACACGAACCGATCGTACACGTCTGGGTCGTCCGTGGACAAGTCGATCAGGTTTCGAAAGTTACAGGAGAGGGCGACGACGTCAGGTGAAGTGAGCGGCAAAGACGGACACCAATGGCGGGAGGATAAGTAGGTGTGTACCGCTACTGGCGAGATGGCGGTTGTTGTCGGGTGAGAGTTTCTCGTACGAACGGAAAATTCAAAGGGGAGAGGTGGAGGAGGAGAAAGGGAAGGGGGCGAGAGCGAGAGCGAGAGAGAGAGAGGCGGTGTGGCAGGTTCCCGGCCACCGTTTTTGCCTGGTTACCTATCTTCGCCAACGACACACCTGCGGTGCATGTCCTCCATCGTCCTCTACTCGCGCCCCCCTCCCCCCATCAGCCTTCCCCTTCGTCCCCCTTCCCCCAAAACCGTTCCGTGTCGCGGCTATGCGTTGTTTCGTTTCCTCCGCTATTTTCTCTCCTTACCTCACCTGTGCGCATCTCAGCGCCAATACGCCTCCCTCTTACAACTGTGGTTTCCGCTGTTTCTCTCTTTTCTTTTGTTACCGCTCGCTGCTCTGCCCCCTCCCCCCTCTCTCTTGACAGTGGACGGCCACAGAGAGGTGTGCCACGGGGAGGGCGGGGCCATATGAGCGTGACGTGGGATATTCGGCGCGGCACGGGCACACAACTGAGTCCTCCTTTTTCCCTTCTCCACTCGCACCGGCCCCTTCCTACTGGCTGTCCGCTGCGCGTTCATGGGTACCCATCTCAGCTGTGTCCTGTGTCTAAAGGTTCCTCTCCCTTGTACCGTTGTGGCACGCAGGATGACGGTGTGGAGGGCATAAAGGTACGAGGCTAGAGCTTGCCGCCCAACATGTATGTGAAATCTAACGGAGGAATCGAGCACAGAGGCTCACAAAGGATTGGCGCTCACAGGAGTCGAGAGGGCATCAAGGACAGGCCAGATGGGAGGGAAGATGATGCGCATAGAAATGTGCAGGCACGGTGGAATCAAATTCAAACGTTTCCTCTTTGCAACCTTTTTTTATTCAGCACCTCCCCCCCATCCCTCGCGCATGCACACACACACACACACACATACACAATCACTCACAGATGTGCACAAAGAGCACGCTGAAAATGTGCCTGCAAGCACACGAGGTTTAGCCACTTCTCATCAGCGCGTAGGCCGTGCCGAGAAGGGGTCACATGGGCGCGGCGGAACCTGTCGTGAGGCACATCCAAGCTCCAGAACCGCTCAACGGGAGGGGTAGTGGTGGTGCACTCGGGGCTGACCGACGCAGAGAAATCCAACTGCGATGGCTACGGCGAAACCAGCTGCGATCATCGAAGGCGGCGACCTCATCCGCGACTCTGCTCGCCGCGAGCCACGCAGCAGCATCTGTTCCCCCCCTCCCCCCTTTGGCAGCGACATGGCACGACAGGCGGAAGCGGTCGAGGGCGTCACTCCTTTGCCGAGCCGAAAAAAAAAGGACAGGGCAGAAGAGAGGCACCCGTGCAACGTCGCGGCCCGCGCCAACCCCCGCGCCCCCCCATACCACCAGTCGCAACGATGGCGGTGGCCTGCGCCGTTTCTTTACGGATAGCGTCCACATGTCTGCGTCCGCATTTACCGCCGTGACAGGGGGGCGAGAGGGGGGAGGGGTACTCCGGCATCCGAGCTCGCCCGCCCACCGCAACTGCACATTGGCCAAGCAGCGATATGGCGAGGACGCTGAAGTGTGCGGCACAAGCGTCATGCGCATGGACTGCTCGATGCTGCCGACAAGCGTACAGAACGTGCTCATTGCCCCGACTTTTCGGGGAGGCCACACCGCGCATAGCCAGCGGGGCAACCGACCGAAAGGAAGAGCCCCCGGACGCCACGCGGATAAGCATTTTGGAAGCAGGAGCGCGCCGATCTTGTGTGAGAGCGAGCTCGCACTCGTTTACGAGGCAGGCAGGCAGCGGGGGGGGGCTGCGGCAGACGTATTCGTCTCCAAGCAGCAGGTGGCACAGCCCGGAGAGACCATGGGAAAGATTTTCGAGCGCGTGCCACGACAGAGTCTGTGCGGCTGCGGACCGAGGAGATGCAGAGGGCCTACAGGGAGCTCTGCCGCACCCACCCGCGCGCCGCGCTCTTCCTGAAGCTGGCGTGGCACTGCGCCGCACGAGCGGGCGACCTGGGGACACTCCTGACAAGGGATGTGCACATCTCCGCACTCTCGGAGAGCTCGCCGACGGCCCCAGTATCACGATCCGCTATGGAAAGGGTGAAAGGTTCCGCGGGCCCTATGCGATAGGGACGCGATTGCAGCGAGAGGACGCGGCCCTGCTGCTGAAGCTGGTGAAGAGCCGAGGCCCAACGCAGCGCCTGTTTGCGGACGTGACGAGCCTCCGCGATCAGCTGCGCCGCGTGAACCCTGCGGCGGCCCTCCCGTCCATCCGGAAGGGCGCCGCCCGTTACCTGGCAGCGAACGGCGTATCCGAGGCGGACCTCATGCGGATCACCGGCCACACGCGAGCGGACACGCTCAAGCGGTACCTGGGCTATGGCCTCCAGCCAACGAAGGAGGCCGTTGCCACGCAGGAAAGCGCCGCGCAAGTCCTCCTAGGATTGACCAGCTAGGATGGAAGGCACCGACGGCGAAGAGCCTGGGGGTGTCGGACGCGGAGCTGTATGCGGAGATGCGCCGCATGCAGGGGCTGCCACCGGTGGCGACGCTGCCCGACGCGCGGCAGTGGCCCCTGCACCTGAAGCACACCGCGCCGCTGGACCTGGCGGCCTTGCGGGAAATGCCCACGGCGCACAGCCGCACGAAGCGGTTCCTGGAGCAGGCCATCCAATACATGAACCCGAGGCGTTTCGTGGGAATGCAGCCTGACACCCGTCCCTCAGGAAGGGGCGACTGCAGGAGTCGTAGCAAACAGCTGTGACGGGACCGTTCTTCGCAGCACGCACACATCCCACGCAGCGGGGAGCGCACAGAACGAATACACTCGGCACGATGGGAAGGCAAAACTGCCGAGGGGGAGGTGTAGGAGGAGGCCTCTCGTCCAGTCCGGAGCTCCACTCCCAGGAGAAGCGAGACCCGCGAGCGCAGCGAAGACGCAGCAAACTTTACTCTCTAAATGCAGAGCTGTGCTGTTTAAGCGCCTGCGTCTCGCAGGAGCGTCAGCCACTCACATCACGTTCTTCTTTGCGCGCGCGGGGGGCTCCTTTCTAACAAAACCGTCACGCGACATTGGCGTAGACGTGTTTGGTGCGTGCTCGCCAGCTCGTCGCTGATGGCGGCGGTGGTGTATCCGTTTCTCGCGAAAAGGATATGCCGTGTCGTGGGCACTCGCACCTCCTTTTTCGCTCTCCACTTAGACTGCGTTTTTTTCTTTCTAAAGCGCATCAAACTTCCTTCACTTGTATGCTGGGAACTCACAGATTTGGGTGCAGAGAAGTCACTGCGTGCGTGGATGAGTGCGCAAGGTCGGCGGCGTCTCCGCGTGCGACGTCTTGGGTAGAGCGGGGGTAGGGGCAGGAGCGGCGCCCATGCAGCAAGGCTGCTGCAAGGTTCGGGGTGCGAGCAGAGCTGCTGCGGAGGGGGAGGGTGACGGTGCCGCATTCGTGAGAAGGGGTGCGATCGTGCGAGCATCATGGTCGATACGACCGAATGCGAGGAAAGCCGCAGCGCGTCAGCGCATTCGTGGTGAGGGGGAGGCGCCCACCGACACGTTTGGCGCACAGGAAAAAAGTTGCACCACTGCTCTCTTTTCCAAACACTGGTGATGCAGAAACGAATGCGGCTCGTGTCGGCTCAATACTTGCGAATCCATGCGCATGTGTATAGATTAGTTGGTAAGTAAGGATATATATATATGCGTGTGGTTCGTGATGTGCTTTCCCCCCTCTCTCAACTCGGGTGTAAATGCGGTGTTGCTTTCTTGCTTTTATAAATATATATTGCTTTAGCTGGACTCCAACTCAGGCGCTGCACACCCCCCTTTTCCTCTGAGACCTCTCACTGCTCCCCTCCTCTCTCTCTCCTCTTGTCACTCTCCCGCTATGGTTGAGCACGAGTACACTTAGGCGTATACGGTCTGACCTCGAATAGCGTTCCCATTAAATTTGTCATCGAGCTGCGTAACTGCGCGACTCTCAAGCCCCTTCCTCCGGGCGTGGACAGCGTAAGCGCGGATAGGCATGCCCCACGATCGCTGGTGCCCGCAAAGACACGCGTCGTCATGGTGTGCAAAGGCTCTTTCTCTCTCCCCCTTTTTTTAAAAAGTCTGTGCCGCTTTTTTCCTGTCCTTTTTTCTCTGTTACGCCCCCCTCTCGCTCGCTCGCTCGACAGGGGGGAGGGGGAGTGATCGCACATCATTCCCTCGCCTCCTATCCCCCTCCCCCCAGTCGCTGCCGGCCCGTCGCCATCTGGGTGGTACAGTCGCTTCTTGGTGGGTGGCTGGTGCTTCATTCGCAGAGCTGTGCCGCATCAAGTGGCGAGCAGGCGCGCGCACGCGTATGGCTGCTGCCGCGAGCCTGCTCGCGTTCCCGCTTTTCGTTTCCGCTCTGCTCCCACGCTTTTCTTTTTTTCGTGTGGGGATGCGTAGACTTTCCTCGCATCATCACCCTCCCCGTACGTGCATTAGCCCCTGTCATTTCGTTTCTGCCTCTCCGCCCCGAACGCCCTTCCCCCCCTCCCTCAACAAGTGCGCGAGGCAGAACACCGCACCTTACATCTTCCAATGAGCACGATGCAGTGACCAGTGACGGAGGCTGGGGCGTAGCGGGCGGTAGGAGGATCAGGGGGCCGTTAACGAAAGAAGAGAAGACAGAAACGGTTGTCTGTCCGCTTGTGTCTCTGTCTCTTACGCTGCAGGCGTATGCTGCGGCCGCACCAGTTGCTGGCACCATACTATCTGCTATGCTGTTGCGGCTCTATTGACGACGCACACGCACACATGAACACACATACGTAGCGGAAGAGCAGGAAGGGTGACGTGTGCGTTGCGCATCATCGTTACAGCGAGAGGTAACGAAGCGAAGTCCTCCTCACCCCCTCCCCCTCTGGCTCCCCCTTCTCTCTTAGCGAGACTGTCTGGGTCGCTAGCAGGAGATCCCGGCGGAGTAACAAAGTGCCCTTTCACCCCCCTCTTCTCCCTCAGTTTTTGCATGTTCACGCCATTCCTTCTCTTATGCCGCCCTCCTCCCTCCTCCCTAACTCTCTGCATGCTTCTCGCATCATCGCATCCTCGGGGCACCTTCGCTCTGAGGGCTCTGAACTACCCGCACGATGTCGGGGTGACAGGCCCCCCCTCTTTCCCTTTCCCTCCTACAGAGCTGCATCGACAAGATTTTTCATAAAGACCCCATAAGTGTGTCTCTTCTCATCGCTTCTTTTTCCCTGCGCTTTCTTCTCCTCGCGCGCCTCCTCGCGCCCGCCTGTACGCGTCTGCAGTGTGCGCACCGCCTTCCGACGTCGCTTTCAGATTTACTCTGATTGACCAAAGGCTGAGGCGGCCCGAAGTCTCTCTCTGCTCTTTTTCCCCCTCTCTTTGCCCCCCTCCCCCGCCTCCTCTACACATTCAGAGGTGCATCTTAAGCCGTGCGTATCTGTGTGTGTGCGTGTGCGTGTGGCTTGGACGTCTCTTGCCTTCATGAAACGCACCGGCAAAGCTTACAGCGGACTCGACTCCGGCCTTGCACACGCCTTGCCTACGCCCTCCCCCGACGCACACGGCGCCGTGTCGCGCTCTTTTGTTTTTTTCTGTTTAAATTTTCTCTCTCTCCGTCGCTCCGCTCTCCTTTCCCTCTCTTCGAGGACCACCTCAGGGAAGGGAAGCCGATTTGGGCCTTCGGTGTGCCGACCGGAGTGTGGGATTCGTTTGGGTAACATCACGGCGCTGTGAGCAGCAGGGAACTGCCCCCGACCCGAGCGCTTCGAATACGTTTTCTCCGTTTATTCTCTTTGACCTCCTTATGACGTCGGTGGACATGTACGTGGACGGGGTCGTCGCCTCCATGTGTGCCACGGTCATCTCCAACCCCTTCGATGTCATGCGGACGCGGATGCAGCTTCAGGGCGAGCTGTGCAAGCGCGGTGAGTACAAGGTTGTGTACCAGAACCTGGCGCAGGGTATGGTGCGTGTGGCTCGCGAAGAGGGCCTGCGTGCACTGCAGAAGGGCCTCGTGTCGTCTGTGATGTGGCAGGTGATGCAGAACGGGATCCGTGTCGGGCTGTACCCTGCTGTGCGTGCGGAGATGAGCTTCACGTGTGGGTCCGATGCCATCTACGTGTCGGTACTCGCGGCGGCCTTGTGTGGCCTTGTGGGCAACTACGTTTCCTCGCCGTTCCAGCTGGTGAAGACGCGCCTGCAGTCGCAGCGCAACACGATTGTGACGGCCCGGGGCGACATGCTGTCGAAGGCGACGACGGGAGAGCAGTACAGCTACGCTGGCGTGCGTGATGCGTTCCGCACGATCTACCGCACAGGCGGCCTGCGAGCACTCTGGAAGGGCTCGCACATTGCGGCGCAGCGCACGGTAGTGAGCTCCGCGACACAGCTCACCGCGTACGACGTGGCCAAGCCGAGGATATGCCAAGCGATGGGTTGGCGCGCCTCCGACATCCGCGTGCACATCTGCTCTGCGATTGTGACTGTAATGTGTGTTGTGGTTTTTGTAAATCCACTCGACGTGGTGAAGACACGCTGCTTCAATCATCGCGTCGGCGAACCCGCGGTGTACTCCTCAAACCTCGCTTTAGCGACGTGGAAGATCTACCGTATCGAGGGGGTGCGTGGGCTGTACAAGGGCTCGATGGCGCTCTTCTTCCGCTCGGCGCCGCACAACACGGCGACGTTTGTAACGCTGGAGTACCTGCGCAAGCTGCGTGAGCGCTACACGAACCGATCGTACACGTCTGGGTCGTCCGTGGACAAGTCGATTGGGCTTTACAGGGTTGGGGGCGCTAAGAGCGGCAAAGACGAGCCTTAGTCGAGTGCCCCGGCCACAGTTGCTCTGCATAAAGGGGGTTGGGGGAGTGGTAATTCGCCTTCGTGGCGTCAAGGCAGTGAAGGTCTTTGCGGCGACGTGCAGCTCACTTTTTCGCGCCGCTTTGATTGCTGACGCTGCGGTGTGTTTGGTCTGCCGCTTCAGCAGCGATGGTGTGGTGGTCGGATTTGTTTAGGCGGTGGGAGTGCTCCCTGCTCGCAGAGTGCTCATGTGGTGGTGGTGGTGCTAGTAGATCCTGCGCGGCCATCTCAGTATATGGCGGACTCTAACGAATGCTTCACGGGCGACTGAGAAGTGTGCGCTTGTGTGTGGTGTGGAGGGGCAGAAGAGGTGAGCCCAAGTAGAGGGGGGGCGAGCTCAACGGAAAGGGCTGCCGTTGAACGCTGTGGCAGTGGTGACTCGGTGAGCTCTGCCTGCGAGCTATCGCCCATCAACGCTGACTCGATCCACGCTGCAGAGAATGGAATACGTAACGAGAACAACGGTGCTCTCAGCCATCGCACAAAACTGAAGTGAGCTGAGAGGGTGAGAGCGAGCAAAGGCCTCTTTCGTTTCTCGTTGCCGGCACACTGCCCTATCCGTGCCTGCGCGCGCCTCGCCTATGTGTGACGACAGCGGCAGCGGTGCGATGAGGTGCAAAAAGAAAAAGATTCTGGCGGACTATCTTGACATTATCCACAGACGCTTCCCCCCTCTTCTCGTGCCTCGAAAGAGTGTGCATCGCGCTCTTCTCGTGCATGCGCGCCTACTCTCGTCGCCGCTGCTCTCCCTCACCTCGGCAATGATTCCCAGTCAGCGCCGTAGCGCACGTGTCTCTGCTTGTTGTACAGCTTCTTTTCAGTACATCACTCCTCTGTTCGCCAAGTGACTCGCCGCAGCTCTCTGTCTCGAGCCTGTTGCGTTTCTTGCCTACGCGAGCCTCCCTTCACTCTGGCGCAGGAGTCGAAGACGGTGGAGGAAAGAACACTGCATCTGCCGGAGTTGCTGTGTAGCTGCAGGCTCGACGCAAGACGGACGTCGAATGACGGTCGAAAAGGTGGACTCTCCGCTGCCCTTGTGCTACAGCTCTTCTCTTCGGCTGCCGTGCGTTGGATGCTGGTGCGGCTGCTTCAGGGCGCTGGTTTGGTGCACGCCCGCCGGCTACACCCGGCAGGGTCGCCGGTACTTTCCTGCTGCGTCTCGCATCTTGACACAAGCTCCTTGTCGTCGCTGACTGAAGGAGTGCGCGCGTCGCACATTAACTCTTTCAAGGAGACAGGGTATTATCGACTGGAGAACCTAAAGCACATCAATATTGACCCCTCCGTCTACGAAGTTCGCACGATGCGCGGCAGCGGCCCGGGCGGCCAAGGTACGAATAGCAGCAGCAACAAGGTCGAGCTGCGGGTGGACATGGAGCTCCTATCCGAATTCTTTGATGACGAGCTCCTGACTGCACTGCGCCGAAACGAGGCCGGCGGCTCGCTCACCACTGACGGAACAACCATTGTCGTGAGCTGTCACGAACACCGTAGCGCGCTGCAAAACAAAGAGGGCTGCTTGCGCAAGCTGCAGGCGCTACTGCACAAGGCGTCTTGGGTGCCACCGGTCGAGGCCGGCCCCGCCGAGCGGCCATCCTTCATGGTCACCGAGCAGAAGGCTAGGCGACGTAAGAAGAGCAGCATGAGCCGCATGACCCGCGCCGCGCGTAGTGGGTCGTGGTGAGGTGAGGAGCCTAGGAGAGGTTCCCCGTCGGAAGGCTCGGCGCTGGGGCATGTGTCTGTGTAGGCGACTGTGCAGTTGAAGGCAGCCTGTTTCCCTCCCCTCCCCCTTGCTGCAAAACTGCCTGCCTCGTTGCAGCCATGCACGCTTACCGTGTTCCTGACCCCCCCTCTCCTCCAGTGCTGCGCTGAGCCTGTTATCGCTGTCTCTCTCTCTCTTTCGTCCTTTGTGACCCCGAGAGGCTTCGTCTTCTGCCTCGGCTTCCTCCTCCCTCGCCGCCTCTTTGATATGCACACGTGCACACCTACATATATTGACCCGCTTCACGGGAACCACGTATAAATCGGCTGCTGAGGCCGGCGGGACGAGGACGTCTTGTCGCGCACACGGCGTGTGGCTAAGAACTTGCGCGCGCGCAGAGCCCCGTCTGCCCTCGCCCTGCTCTCTCTTCGGGTCCACTCCCTAAATCTGCACGGTGCACATCCACAGTCACACCGATAAACGCTTCGGTAGCACAACAGACACGCCTCATCACGCGCAACGGCTTGCATGCCGAACGATGTCTACTTCAACGACAGTAAGCTGCCCTCCCCATCTCCTCTTTCTCTTCTCTCTCTTCAGCTTCTCCGTTTCACCTCCCGCACCACAGGCACGCAGTCGCCTTCCTCTCAACACATCACTCCCCCCGCCCCGCCCCCTTGCGGATCGCTTTCTATATCTTCCACAGCTAACAGTCTCTTCGGCGCCGCGCCACGAAAAAATATATGCTGCGTCGGCTCGCTGCGTCGCGAGGCGCCTCTGCAACAGAAGCAGTGGGGCCTCTCGCCGCGACTGTCACTATGGCTTTCGCCACGCCTGCTTCTCAGCGCTGGTGCAGCAGCGCGACAAGCGACAAGCCCGGCGCAGCTGCGCCGAACCCGTTTGCTTCCGAGGTCGCCAAGACTTTGCGCGAGCGAGTATTCTCTCGGGGCTTCGCTGCTACGAAGGCCGCCACATCGAAGGAGACGGAACTGCTGAAGAAGTGGCGCACGGGCGACGGCACACCGGAGCAGTCCCTGCGCCAACTGGCGACTCCCGGTACGGCGGACACATCCGATGTAGAGGCGCGGATTGCAGAAGGCGCTCGTAGCGTGGCGGTCTCGCACGGGGAGACGTTCCGCGACTCCCGCCCTATCGACCCCAATGAAACGGTAGAGAGCAAGCGCCGCCGGCTCATCTATCAGTCTCGGTACCGCGGCATGGTGGAGATGGACCTTATCTTTGGCCACTTCGCGCGGTGCAAGCTTGAGACCCTTGACGCGTCCATGCTGGACGAGTACGACACACTCCTGAAGCAGCTGGACAGCGAACTCTTCCGCTGGCTGGTGATAGGTTTGGATGCACCAGAGGAGGTAGCGAAGCTGCGCTGCTTTGGCGAGCTGTGCCGCTTCATCACCGAGGAGCGCGCAGAGTTGCTGAGCTCTGTCTGAGAAAGGGAGGAAGAGGCGGCATCGCGCATGTCGTCCGAACCACCGCTCTTCCTTATCGGCTCTTCGTTATGCAATGCGGGGCACGCCTACACGCCGTCTTGCCGTTCTTTAGAACATGCGCCCCCCACTCCTTCCTCTATTAGTCGCTGTCCCTCGCGTCTTCGTATGGGGACGTCTCGTTGTTGAATTCGCTACCGCTGGCGCTCACCCACGTGCGACTGCAACATTCACTGAGGGTACGCACCGGCGCTCTGCGCCTTCCTCCCCTCCCCGCACTGCCTTCTTCACGCCTTTCCTTTTCATGCGTATGTTTCCCGTTGCGTGGTGATGCGTGTGTGCTGCAATAGGTGAGAGGTGCTGCACTGCGCTGAAGAGACGCCATCGTGCTTAAGACGAAGTCATACATCAGAAGCCCCTCAGACGCTCTCTCTCTCCCCTCCGCTTCCCGCCCGCTTCTCAGCAAGAGCAGTAATGGCGATGCATGTGGCTTAGAGGGGCGGGGACGCGGTAGCTGCCAAGCGTCTTCTTAGCAATCCTCTGCAGGTGGGTGAGGGGGAGAGGGTAAAGGGGGGAGGAGTGCCTCCCAACCTCATCACCTCTGCTTTTGCCGCACTTTCTTATCTGCCCCACTTCCGCTTCTACGTGAAACGCTCCTTCTGGCGCGTGAGCGTCATCCTCCATCGCGCCCACCCCTTCTCTCTCTCTCGCTCCCGGCGTCACCCTGCTGTGATGCGTGTATGCCTTTCCTCCTATATCTTTGACCGCACGGATGCAGTGTAGGGAGGGGAGGGGGGCGGGGCTCACCGACGAGGAGGCGAGTGGTACCTGGGGCACTTCTGCAATCTCTCTTCCCCCGTCGACTCTTTAGGACCGTGGCTTCCGCCCCTTCTTCACTGCTGCCACCGCATTTCCTTTCTCGTGCGTGCGAGGGGCTCTTCTTCCTCTTCCTCTGCTTTTCTTCGATGTTCCACTCGACTCGCCCCTTCCCCTTCCCCCTCCCCCACCACCACCGGGCGAGCGCGTCATCCAGTGGGGGAGCCAACGACGACTCCTCCTCACGTGTCTTCGGGTGCTCGCGGCTGCCGAGTGCGAGGGAGGGCAGACACAGACCTTTTCATCAACGTATCGCAAGCGCACTCGATCCTGTAGGCCTTCGTAGAGCTTCTCAACGTACCTCTGCACGCGCATACATCAGGATGCCTTCCACTGCCCCCACCCCCCTCCGGCACTCGGGCACTCGCTGTGTTCTCTTCCCTGATATCGCACCGATCGGTATAACAAAGAGAGGTGGAGAGGCGCCCATGGCACGGCAAACGAGTCCCGGATAGGCCTTTACGGCTTCGACCTTGGTGCAGGCTCACTGCTGCACGCACTAAACACACACGCACCTTCCCTTCGCGTCCTGTCGACGCAGCTGATGATATTTCCCCCTCCTTTCATTGTTCACCCAACCTTTGTCGGCGTGCCAACATGCCCGCCGATCAGTCCCTCTCCCCTCCCCCCGTCCCTCGTCTCTCTGCCCCTTTCCCTTTTCGCCCCTCTGCCCACCCTTCTGCGAACAGAGAAACCGGCAAGAAGAGAAAAAAATAAGAAAGACATCTTCGCCTCTCCCTTTGTGGCATACTCTTTCGCCCTATCGCCCATCCCTTCTCCCTCCCTTCCCTCCCTCTCACTTTCTATTCTGTGCGTACACTCATCTCGCACCCCTCCCCTTCCCCTCCTGCGCAGGTCTCTGTGTGGGTGCTCTGCTTCCCCTCCATTTTCCTCCCATTGTGTGGCCCTCAATGACCCCTGCCCACCTCCGACACACGCGCCCTGTCGCTTGTCTGCCGCCTTCTTCCTCTCAACCTCACCGTTCTGTGTGTCCGCACCTCTTCCCTCTTTCTGTCTTGTGTAGCACCTCGTTCACTGCGTGCGGTGTGTTTCTCAGCGTGAGTGTGCGCCCATGGCGGAGTGCATTGCACACCTGTCCACAACGCACATTAGTCACACGCGTAAACCGCCGCTGTCACCGCCAGCTCCTCCCCACTTCCAACATTGAGCGAGTCCACTTAGCTGGCGCTCATCACAGGCGTGTATATATATATATATATATGTATACATTCAAGAGCTCCTTGGTGTGCTGAAAAGATGGAGAGAGGTGAACGAAGAGGAAAGGCGGAGCTGTCCTGTGGCGGGTCCTCTGCTATCGCTTTTGTGTATGCGCGGTGTGGATGTACGCTCCCTCTGTCTCTGTCATCTCCGAGTTGATGGCGCCCTCCCCCTCTTTTCTTTTTCCTCGTCGCGGTTCTCTTCTTCCCTCTTTGTCTTCATCAACTAGCTGTTGTCGCTGCGCCTTATCCTGCGCTGTCCTCTGCGCTGCTCCCTCCGTCCCTACATGCATCTCTCTTTACCCCTCTTTCTTTCTTCCTCAGCGGGCTGCTCTGTGATCTGGTGGCCTTTTCATCTTACACGCGCTGTACAACTTGACTCTCTCTCCCTTTCCGGCTGCATGTGCGTGTGTGTGTGTGTAAGTGTGCGTGTGACTCTTTCGCTCGCGCCGGGCACCGCGCTTTCTCTCTCTCGCACTGTTTCCTTCACGCCCTCTCTTCTTTCCGCGCTGTGATTCATTCCGCAGCCTCAGTGGCGGTGCATTTTTTTATTCTTTACAACGTTTCTATTTGGTGGTGTGCATTCCGCATCTCTGATGCTGAGCGCGGTGCTGCTTGAGGGACAGTCTGCTGGCGTCACCAAGGTGCAGCAACTCGCTGATGGTGATTCCTGCCTCCGAGGCGCCTTTGCTTCAGCGCGTACACGTGGCGAGCACGACTTTCCTCGGGAGAAGGCTCATCTTGGCTTGCACGGTAAGTGGCAGGCGGCGCTGACGTGGTCTGCCTCGACTCACAGCAGTGCCAACGGGACTGCGGGCGAAACGGTTTCAGTAGACGAGTTTACCGCACAACCAGCATCTACCGCGAGAACCGCATCGAGGGTGGCACGCATCTCTGCGTAGAGGGCGCCCGCTGGTGCAGATGCACGCATGAATGCCATGTCCTTGGCCATGGCACCTGCGCCGCCGCCACCGCTGCCAGCACAAACGCTTGATGGGCTTGTCTCTACGATCACTTGCATGTCATCTCCCGCTGCTTCTACAGCGTATGCCAGCGCGAAGACGAATACCGCCGGATCTCGCGTCCTTCGCACCTCACCTGCCTCACCTTCCGCAACCAGTAGCGACAGCGGCGTGCCACGCTCAACAATGCTGCAGACCGGTACCGCGCGTACCTAAGCGGCAGAATCGTGTTGGGTGCCCTACAGCGTCTATCTCGCCCTTTCAGCCCCGCTGCTCCATGAGCGCGCCTTGCAAGGCCACGTTGCCGCGCTGTGTTGCCCAACGACTCCGTCAGCGGATGGCCGGTCGCAGCTGGTGAATATCAAAGGCTTCCTTTCTTTTCTTCACGGAGGCGCCGTGGCGCCGCCTATCGTCACTGCGGCCGCAGTGGGGAACGCCAACCTCGAAGACCCTGTCGCCCATGCAGTCTTCATTGTCTCTTCATTTGAGCCAGCACGGCCCTCTCAGTGACGACGCCCAGCGCGTCTTCTTCCCTCCTTTCTGCGTTCTTGATGTGAAGGCGTGCACTGTGTCTCGACGCACACCATCGATCTGCTCCATCCGTCCCCCTCCCCCGTTGGCTCCCATCGCTGTGTGGATCGTCATGCACTCAGATCAGCGCGGCGGCTGCGGCTGTGGCAGCCACCACATGAGTGACAGAGTCGCTTTCCCGTGCCATACTGTCCAGCAAAACCTCGCAGTGGAGTCCGTCAGCGGTGCAGAGGCTGCGTCACCGCGATGTAGGGGTGGCAGAGACTGTGTGCTCCTCCTCTCTGCTGAGCAGCTGATCAGCGCCTTTCCAGACTTTCCTGTCGCGTTGTTGTGCACGGCAAGCCCGACCGGTGCTGTTGTGCCAGAGCCGCCAGCGGGGACTGCAGCTTTCTGGTGCAGCTGGAGCCAGACCTCGCGTGCTTTGCGCCGAAGAGCTTCGTGCGAGTATCTCTGGGGTGGTGGTGATGGTGGTGGTGGTGACATTACCGAGGCTAGTGGCGATGATGCAGCGCTGGTGCGTAGGTCCTGCGATGGCGGTGCGCCGGCTCTTCGTACGCCCGCGCTGCTCTTCCACCTTGCTGCCGGGGCGTACGCGAGATGCAGGCTCGCTCCATACCACGGTGGGCCTCACACCTCGGCAAAGGGAGGAGGCGGCGGCGACTTCTGCGCCGAGTGCTACAGGCACGCTGTTTCGACTCCAGTCTCCATTGGCAGGGTCCGACTCCTGCCGGTCAGCGAATCCGCCTCACACGTGGACGGCTGCGGACGCGCAGGTCACGAGCAGGGAGCACTATCACACCGGCGCAGCACATGACGAACAGCGCTGGTAGTGGCAGTGCTGCGCGGGATTCCTTGTCGTCTAGCACCGAGGCTGCGTTGCACAGAGGCAAGTGTACGCCTGCAATAGGAGACTCTGCAGCAGCTGCGTTGGCGCCGGTGGCGATGCGGAGATGCAGCGGGCGAGTGGCACGCGCCAAGTGAACGGGCCGTGTTGTGTGTGGCGACCGCTTCATCGGCAGATAGCCCTTTGGTGCCGCGAGTGCGTCTGCGAGTTCGTTGCGGCTGCTAATGAGCAACCTCTCTGATGTGGAGGGCAGCACCCCTAACTCGCGGCCCTTCAGCGCGAACATGAATGTCCACACTGCAGAGCGTCGGGGCCTCACCGATACGGCTCTCTTGGTCGGCTTTCCGCTTTACAAGTCCGCCAGTGAGCACACCAGTCATGCGCAGGTTGTCACCGCGTCGGGAACCGGTGGGCATGACGGCGCGGCTGGACCGGCTGCGTCTTCGCGCTGCCCGCCCAGCGTGGCTCCCTCGCACTGGAAGCGGCGCTCCGATGATGGTAGTGTCGCCTCCAGCTTGGGCGACGGTGACATGTGGCCGCCTTTCTCCTTGCCCCTATTGAGACGCACTCTGGCCATCCCAACACAGCCTCTCGGTGATCCAATTAGCGTCAGGGCGGCCACTTCAACACCGCCTGGATCCAGCTCTGCGTTCCTTTCTCAGTGGGTTGGCGCCGCCGCTCTGCTTAGGAACCTGGTGGCGTGCCTTATACAGGCGGTCGGGCGCGGCTACGCGGCCCGCCGTGACCCTCGAAGGCCTTCTCGGCATCTGTCCAGTCGCTACGCCGATCGCGCTGCCGCGCCCATGGCCGCTACCGCCGCCTCACCCCCCGTGGCGCACTCGCCTCATCCCATGTTGGTCACACCCGACCCATTGTCGCACTCGTCTGCCACTGCTTCTGCAAGCGCCTCGCCTGCTCCTCTCAGCACGCCCCGTCACGGGGTGGTTACGCCGCCTGCCATGGGGGCCGTCAAAGCTGATTATGTCCTGGCATCGCGTAGAGGCAACACGACGGTGGCGGTGGTGCCGCCTCACCGGGCTTTGGCGACGCAGCCGCTATAGGGCTTTCTACCGCCGCCGCTGCATAGCTTCTTCGGCCCGTTGACGTTTCCAATCACCTCTACCGCGTCGAAGGCATCCACTACCTCTAGCGATAAGTGCGCACTGGTGACACCCGAGTCGCCATCGCGGCAGCACAACGCCGCTTCACAGACGTTGCTGGTCTCGAATAGGATCGAAGCTTTCTCCACTGTGACCCCTGTCGCCACGGACTTGTCTTCTTCGAACCACTCTGCGGGCGTGGAACTGGAACTGATGCAGCCCAACCACTCCTCAGCCGCAGACTAAGAGAGAGGATCGCCGACGTCGCTGAAGATGCTGGACACCGCTGAGAAGACTGTCGCCTCTACCCTCCGCGAACTCACGGATGGCTCGATGAGCGTTCTGCAGCCATTTTCGGGCGCTCACAGCTGCAGCATGCCTTTTCTCGATGAATCGATTGCGAGAGGGCTGTCGGCGAGCACCACAGAAAAAGTAGATCGCGCGGTCCAACGTCGCGTGATGAGGCGCGGAGAACGTGGCGCCGGCTCTCTGTGCCAGGGGGCTGGCTCGCTGTCTCCATGGCTGCGGGTGCCCTGCTGCAGCTTCAACGCATTGGCCGCAGGTATCTCATCAGGCGTCACTGTGAAGAGGGGTGTCGGGAGCGGCAGAGGAGGCCCCATAGCCTTCTGAAGCGGGTGCTTCTGGGAACAGCAACGGTGTCTTCCAGTGTAACACCTGTGGAAGAGGATGGTGTGGGCAGCGGGTTTGGGGTTGGTGGCGCTGGTGGAAGTGCCTCCGCCTTACTGAGCGCCATCGTGGGCCTGGGGTCACTCTTCACGTATCAGGCGAGTGACCTGGCGCCTTGGACTGCGTCATTGCCGCATAGCACGCCATCCGCGTCTTGTGCGAGTCCGCCGCTCGGTGCGTCGCTGCCACGGCAACGGCACCTTAGCTCTGGTGACGGTTGAAAGTTACCCGCCATCGCACTCCCCGCCTCGTCGCTTTCGCAGATGGAGCCCAGCTTCTCGGGGCTCGCGGGCGGGGTGGGCATCGGAGGCAGCAGTGCCTGGCTCGCAGGTGATTGCTGGGCCGCTACCGCGTTGCTCGGCAAGGAGGAGACGGTGCCCTTGACCCCCAACAGCGCGCAGTGCGCTGTTCCGCCGTCCCTTCCATCTTCCAAGCAGAGGTCCGGCGCGTTGCTCATCAACTCGCCATCGCATGTGTTTACCTCGGAGTCACTGCGTGGGCCAACACAGACAGCTACCGATGGCTCTGTGGATGGAGCTGCGGCTACGCATGGGGGATGGCCAGGAAGCGGGAGCGACTCAGGCGTATTGTGAAGGCACTACCTTCTCTGTGCCCCCTCCTGCTACAGTCATGGTGGCTGATACTCGCAGCAGCGCTGCGGCCTCACTGGTGGACACCTGAGAATCGGCGGGGAAAGTGCAGCCGCCAACGGGTAGCGAAGCTTCGCCGCCGCGGCAGTCGTTGCACTCGCCAGCCTCGCTGCGTGTGCCTTTCGCACGAGACTCCGATTCGCCCTCGGCGAACTTCGCCAAACTGCAGGGGCTCGTCTCAGGCGCTGCCGCACTAGTTTCATTGGCCAGCTCATCGGGCATATTGGCCCGTGCTCCCGTGCGTTCCAGCGGCTTCAGGCCATCGCGCGATGAGGGGGCATACCTCATCCGGTCACCACACCCCAGCCCGCCGTCACCGTTCGTGGTGCCAGGCCCTACCGCATGGCGATGAGACCAACACAGCGGTGGGGTATAAGGCTGCTAAAAGCTGCTCCATGCGACGACAATGCCTTGTCACCGCTGCTGCAGGGGAGGAGCTCTCTCACATGGAGGGCTCCATCTTCACAACAGGCGGTCGCGGTGCTCTCTCCCTCGACAGCATCAACTCACTCCCTTTGAGCTTCAGCACCACCGCGAATACTGTGAACGTCACCGCGCCGAATTTCAGCACGCCTTTGGCAGATGACGGGGTCCCAGATCTGCGGGTGCTGGAGGACGCCGAGCTGACCGCCATGTCCTCTTCCGCCTCGGACTGCGTTGGCCACATCGACGTTGGGGCGGCGAAGCGAGGGAGCTCCAGCAGTAGCTGCGGCAGCGATGACGAAGACACTGATGATGGCAAAGAGGGCGGTGTTTCCGAAAAAGGTCTCCTGTGTATCAACGAGGGCAATGCGGAACCTGCTTGCTTCGGGGCCGCAGTCCAGGCTTTAGGGGGCCGAGCGACTCCGCCGCCGGTGCCGAGAGTGCTGCTGCTACTGTGACAGACTGGACAAGGCTACCTGAGCCGCCATCACGAGTATTTTTTGCTCACGGTGTCCATCTCGTGGGCAGAGGTCACGCTGATGCAGCGGGTCGCACGCGGCTTTTTGAGACGGCAGCGCATGTGTGTGAGCTATTACGTGCACCATAGGGAAAAGCGTCATGTGGCGTGCTGGGCGCTGCGCAATCGATCTGCCGTGCTGATGCTGAGCGTTGTGCGAGGCTTCAATGCGCGCCAGCGAGCGAAGACGTTGCAGCGGCGAGTGCTCACGCGCATCGAGTGGCGCAGCGCCCTAGAGCAGCCAGACCTGGACGAGTGAGTTCTTTCCAAAAGGAAATGAAAGCGGCACGGCAAAAAAAGGGCAAGCCGAGTTCTCCAGATGGAGACGCCGGCGATGGAGGAGGAAGTGAGCGAAGACCGTAACAAGCACCATCGCAGCGTCCCTGGGTGAAGGCCGCCTCGGCCTTGCCTCCTTCGCTGCGAAAAAAATGTGTCGATAGTGTGTGTGTGTGCGTGGGGCTGCCAGCCGATTTCCTGGGCTTCGTGAATCTTTCCACCCTCTTCCTCCCCTCCCGTTGTGTTCCATCGGGGCGTCATATTGCCTACTGATGTGGGGGATATCCTGAGCCGCCGCGCGGCGATGTGCGAAGCAGTGGTGAGAGGGTTGAGCTTGAGGTGGAAATGGCGCCGCGATGACTCGGCTCCTCACCGTGGCTTGTGTGTACGGCTGCTTTGCACGAGGAGATCGGCGCGTGGCAACTTGGGCAGTAGGAAGCACCACTGCTACTGTGCGATAGAGAAACTGTGCGCTGGAGCGAGCCCCACTCTCTCTGGCGAGAGGGTGCTGCAAGGAGAGAGATGAGGTCAGACGTGACCGCGCTGCTTCGCAATGAGCATGCGCTCATGTGCACAAGGACGGTGGACTATGCCCCCCCTCCCCCCTTAAGAACAGCCGCGCTGAGTGTGGTCCAGTGGAATTGCCATGTGACCGCGCAGCAGGCCACAAGCTGGCCGGCGGCAGACAGGGAAAATACGTGTAGCTGCTGCCCCAAGCTCGTTCTCCCTCCTCCTGGAGCTCGGCGCGAGGCCTTCAACGTTGACGGATAGCAGACTGCGGTGCATTCGGGCAGCAATGCGTGCGCATGGGATATGTGCAGCGGTGGGCAAGTGGGAGTGGTGTAGTAGAGTGCGCGATGTGCGCTGGGTGCTACCTCCCCTGGCATTGCCGTGCGCCTGGGCTTGCCAGAACTGTCGCCCTACATCTGCATCTGGTGCGCGGCCGGTCAACTCGTCGTTCTGTGCGGTGTGCAACGCGAGACTTGAGGACTACACAACGCTTGACGCACGCCTCGTTTCACGGTGTGATGGTGCACACAGTGGCGTGATTGTGCACGCCTCGCTCGCGCTGCATGGGCTTCCCGCGCCGGGTGTGCACCGCTGACCCTACCTCTATGCTCCGGGACGACCAGTTGTGGGCTCTCTGTGCGCGTGTGGATGCCCATGCACGGGCGAGCCCCCTCCGCTTAACACCCCTGCCCCTGTCGAGGGCGTGCGCATGCAGGAGAGGGAGCAGGGTGCCCCCCCACGGCGACGAACCGACAACAGTGTTCCACCTGCCGCGGCGGGTGTAGGCACGCCATCACCACGCGCCCCTCCCTTCATGACACCGACGGAAATGGAAGTCGAGAGCAGCAAGCTCACCAGACAGCCGCTTCGCACTCGAGTAGGATCCTGTGCGCGGCCCTCGCCTGGATGAGGGCGTACCGTACACCCGTCTCCGTGTGGCGCGAGCGGCGCAGCACGACCGCGAAAAGGGGGCAGAGGGTGGGGGGCAGCCACAGCCGGCGGGGCGTATTGACCCGACTGGAGGGTTGTCGCTACATCTGCGACGGCCTGAGTTCAGTCGCGGCGCACCGCGGCGGCTTCGGGTGAGCTGTGAATGCGTGTGCACATTCTCGTTGACGCGCTCGAGTGCAGAGGCAGACGCGATGCAGTGTAGGGCACAGGTGCTTTGTTTTACGTGTGAGCGATGGGGCTCGAAAGGGGCCACTTTGGTGAGGGCCGCGTGTGCGGGTCTGCATTGGCAAGTGCGCGCCTTTTTCTATTTCCAATGCTTTATTTCCTCGTGGTGTCTTCTCCCGCTTCAGTGGGCGTCGACTATGCGTATTCGATGGGAGCCCTTTCCAATTCGCAGCCGTGGCAACGGCAACGCCACACTGTCGTCTGGGCGCGCACACATATCCACACCCGCACGGGCCTCTTCTGGGGGCCGTCTGACAGACGGGCTCTCCCGATTTCTGTACGACGGTGCAGCAAGGCCAGCTGCGGTAGAGTGCGAAAAGGGGGACAGGTGAGAAGAGGTGGGGCGCGGTCGTGCACGCTAGCAGCACGTTTGGCGGCGGCCTCTGTCTCCGCGTATATTTCTCGTCCTTGAACATGCTGCTCACTCATGCATGTGTAGCTGCCAC
The DNA here is from genome assembly GCF_017916325.1 of Leishmania martiniquensis. Taxonomy (NCBI): domain Eukaryota; phylum Euglenozoa; class Kinetoplastea; order Trypanosomatida; family Trypanosomatidae; genus Leishmania; species Leishmania martiniquensis. Next base: position 359,406 of record NC_090165.1, read on the forward strand.
GTGGTGTGATGCAAGCGGAATAGCTGTTGCGGCAGGTGGGGGGGCTATTGGCGTCCGTCTCCCTCCCACCCCCCGGTAAGGCATTACCGTGTTGGGTCTCTCGGCGTATGGCATTCACCTGCGCGCCGCCATTCACTCTCGGCCACCTCTCCCTCGTCTCCGCCATTCCCTTTCTCTGTCTACGCCACTTCCTCTTATCCCTGCGCCTCTTCTCCCCGACCCTCACAACTGCTGCGCCGGCTCACCATTCGCCGCCGCCACCCCCCTCTTTTCTCCCTCCACAGCGCGTCGATATCTTTTTTTTATTCGTTGTGGTTCGGTTATCCCATTGGTGCTCCCCCACATTTGTTTAAGCCTCTCGAAGACGCTGGCCAGACAGACGGAAGCGCCAGAAATTATCAGATCGGCGCTGAGACAGACAGAGACAGGGACAGAGAGAGAGACAGGGAGGGGAAGGGCACTCCGACTTGGTGTCACGATACGACGCAGATTCCGTTGACGGGCAGCGCTGGTAAACGAACGTTTGCTCTTGTGCCGTCGACCCCATACACAAGCCCATTACGCCCCTGCACACAAGTGCGCCTCTCTATGCCGGGCAGTGACGCGCATACGCACTCACATAAGTCAGCGCCCACGCATAACGCAGACCATCCGTGTATCACCGCCTGTTCACTACTGCTTCTGCGTTGGCCCCCCTCCCCCCTCCCTCCCCGTCCTCCGTCTACGGCCAGCAACGCCCGAGGATCTCTACGGTAAGAGACGACGAAGCCGCAGCCTAACGAGGCTGACGCTGCGGCAGCACCCTCATTTCATTACAGCCAAGAGGACACTCCTACCGACCCATAAGTCCACAGCACAACCCTTTTTTCCGTGGTACGTGATCATGCGTCGAGGTGAGCGAGGGTAGCGATAATAGCAGCGGCACCGTAGCGTCCTTCTCCCTTCGGTGAAGGATAGAACACCCCTTCCGTGGCTTCGACGTCAGCCTCGCCATTCACCCCAGCGGTGTTTTCCTCCTCGTGCTCTTGGCAGCATCGTCATCGCGTTCGCTGCTGTAGGTGGCAGCGGTGCTGTGGTGGGCTTGATGCTACCCGCAGCGGCTATTCTCACGGAGCAGTCCTCGCACAGCTCCACGTCAAATGGCTCCTCGCGGCACACCCACAGGAAGTCATCGGCGACGACTGCGGAGGCTGCCGCTGCCACTGATGCCGCTTCAGGCGGCACAGCGAGAGAGTCGCCGCCGCTACTAAGGAACAGCTCCTCCACTGGCGGCGGTGGCGGCTCCTCCTCTAACACTGGATGCGTGCGCTGGTGCATGAACGTTGCCTTGCAGTCCTTCACCGGCGAGCCCTGGGCGGTGACGCTGCAACCGGCCGCCGAGGATGACTTTGTGCTCAGTGGGTCTTTCCATGGTCACCCCGCAGAATCGACTGTCACTCCGCCCTCCTCGAACCTCCTCCGTCCCGTCACCACGGCGAACGCGGCCGCCAACAGGATCTGCGAGGCGCTTCAGCAGGTGCAGAGGTCGGGTAGCGAGACGGTGTGTCGGTGCAGCAACGAGGGGGATTCTCCAGTTCAGAGCCAAGTGGGGACGCCCACAAGCCCCTCCATGCTGCGCAGTGGACTGCAGCTCGTCGCGATCGACTATAGCGCTCCTCAACCGCAGTTCCCTGGCGGCCCGGTGGTGGACGCAGCCGTCTTTGGCTATGATCCACTGAGCGAAGACAGCGTTGCGCTGCACCAGTGCGTCGCGGCTGTGAACAGCCCACCAGTGACGTACGGCGTGGACGATTTGCTGGGCCGCATTACCAACGTGGAGTTCATTGCCGAGCAGTGCGGCCCGGAGGAGGCTGCAACGGGAGTGCCACTGCAATACAGATTGGCGTCCTCCCTTGAGCCGATGCTGAATGCCACACTGAGCCCAGCCATCGCTGCCGTTGTGGACCACTGCGTCAGCTCGATCGTGCTTGTGTACGGTGCAACGCAGGAGATGAAGCAAATGGGGCTGATTGGCACCCCGGAAGCGTGTGGACTGCTTCCGCATGGCATTCGCGCATTGATGGAGCGCTTGCTGGAGCGCAGCGAGCGCCAGCTGTCGAAGGCGGCCAGCTCAAACAGCAGCTCAAAATCGATCGGTGATCGGGCTGTCTCAGCGCCAGACAATTCTGGCGCGAACGACTCGTCGTCAGCTCCGCCACACGCGGCGGGGAGCGCTTCGCCGACGAGTGGTGACGCTGATGACGCTGTATCGTGCAGCGACCGCACCGAAGGCGCGCACAGTCACTCTGCTGCCTCGCAGTCGCACAGTTTCGTGCTCCCGTCTATCGGTTCCCGGTGCCACCGATTTGTGCGGATGGAGGCTACCTTCATCGCTTTCGACTCGACCAACGTGGTGGATTTGCTGGATCTCTCAAACAAGCATGCGGAGCTCGTGCTGAAGCTCGCGCCCCCGCCGACACCCTCGGCGTTTGAGGAGAAGACGGGCGATGTAAACTCGGCGACCAGCTCGTCTGCTACAACGGACTCCTTCGTGCTCAACGCGCAAGCCATGTCGGTCGAAAACACGAACGACGCCCTCTCCGCGCTCGATGTCGGCCTGGAGAACCTATCGCGGGCGTTGGAGTTGGCTCTCCTGCTGTCGGAGTCGGGCTCGTCCTTACTCTTTTCACTGACGGCCTTTACCGATACATGCCGGTGCGCGACGATGCACGTGCTTTGCCTTGCCGAAGACCCGGCTGCGCAGACTTGGCTGGCTTCGACCGTGCAGGCTCGCAGTCAGGCAATTCCACTCGGCGAGGAACAGAGCTGGGCGTCTATCCAGAACACCCCGATGCCGCCGCCGCTGCACCATCACGCAGCGACGATGCTTGTACCAGTGCTCTGCTTCGGCAACATGTTCACCTCGGTCCTCATATGTGCGTACAACTCCATCACTGCCCTTGGCCGGCTGAACCGTGACCTGACCTTTGCCGTGACGGGATACCGCATGCGCACGATTCCGCGCGTGACCCTGGCAAGCTCGCGGCGGGGCCCGAAGAAGCTGCCGCCATGCTGGGAGGAGTACTTCACGAACGACGGCCGACGCTATTTCATTGATACCGCCACGCAGACGACCACTTGGGAGGACCCGCGCTTAGTTTATCCGCATCGTTCCACTCGCTCCGGAGGCTCATCGGGCAACAGCCCCAGCGGAAGCAGTGCAGGCGGTGGTAGCGGCAGGTCGAGTCGTAGCGGCAGCCACCACCACCGTACCAGCCGCATCGGCCTGGGGCCAGGAGACAAGGACTTTTTGGCGAACCGTCTTCAAGATATGTACAGCGGTATCGCTAGTATTGCGGGCAGCAGCGGGAGCGCCCAGCAGCAATCTAAGAGTAGTGGGCAGCTCCTCACCCCAGGCATCTCCGCTTCATCCGAGGGCCGACTTGATATTGGTATCGTCGTCGTAGACACGATGTGCCGACCTCGCGTGCTGATCAACTCACAGAATCCGCAGTTCGCCTTGCAGTATCACGAGCAGGAAGAGGCTCTGCGTGCGAAGCAACGGGAGTTGGAGGAGGCCGCGGTGGAGCTACAGCGGAAGGCGGAGTTGAAGGCAAAGGCAGCAGCTGTGCCAACCAAGGTCTCAACGGAGGCTGAGGGGGCCGGGCCAGCAATCGTACCGGCCACTGAAAAGGTGGGCGAAGTGGGGCGAGCGAATGCCGATGGTGCTGCTCCTACGCGGGCTGTGGACCTGGCCGACTCTTCTCCCACGCCATTGCGGGGAGAGACTGGACTGGACGACGTTGATGCCGAGGTAGCGCTGTGCCGCCACGGCTCGGTCAGCATCAAGGACTTCATGTTCGAGGACGAGAGCGACGATGGCGAGGCGGGCGGCACAAAGCAGATTTTAGAACCTGCCACTGATTTCAGACAGAGGGCTGAGCCCATCGCGTCCGCTGTCAACACGGACGATGCCGATGGGGTCGAAAGGACGCAAAGCTGCAATGCCTGGAACGCCGAGGCGCGCTTCTACGCCAACGCGCTGCAAGAGCAGATTGCTGGGGTCGCCGAGATGAGTGTGCCGAGTGACGCATCATCGAGGGATGCCTCCGTGACGGCGTCAGCGCTGGGGAATACGGCAGTGCCAGCAGGCAACAGCGGCACCGCAGCCGCTGCGTCTGCTGGCTACAGTACCAGCGCCATCGGCGATGCTGCCCCCATCAGCAACATGATTTCAGCGACTTCTCCAGAGGAACACGATTTGGAGTCGCTCGTTGACCAGTTTACCACCTTCTATAGGAGAGCTTGGGAGCTCCAACAGCGGGTGATCGAGCTTGAGTCAGAGCTGAAAAAGTGGAAGCCAACTGTGCTCTCGTCAGCGCCGCTGGCAACGGCAGCGGCAACGACGGTCTCGGATGCAGACGCACCTGATCTGGTGCAGCGCATGCTCAAGGCGGTGGAGCTGTCACCGTCAGCGGAGGTGCGAGCCGCCCTCACGCCGATGCTGGCATGCCCCGCGCCGACCGCGTCGGTGGTGCTCGAGGCGTTTAGCGAAGCTCTTCGACTTGCAGCTCAGGCCACCCACCCCTGAGGAAGGGTGTGCTAAGATCCGAAACAGAAAAAAAGAAATCAGAAGCCACCCGAGCGAGTGAGAGGCAGAGAGAGGAGTGGAACGGATACGTGTGCTTTCCCTCTCTAAGGCGTCTTTGGGCGCGCTAATCTCTGTGTTTCTGTGTGTGTGTGTGTGCACGCCTTTGTCTTCATATTTTTTAATTTTCGCTACCCTCCCTCTTCCGGTGTTTCGTCTTGTGCAGTCGTGCTGATCTCGAGTCTTGTCGAGGGGTTTGCTGTCGCGACCCTTTTCGTCCCTCCCTCCCTCCCTCCCCCTTTTTCGTTTCATAGCCCGATTGCCGGTATTTCGGGCTTCGCCTTGTGGCTCACGCGAGTCTTTGTCCGTGCGACCTGATCCCGCCTCTGCCCCCCCTCCCCCTCGCTGCCACCTTTCAGCAGCAGCAGATCACACACACACATGTAAATGTACACACACTCAGACACGGGCGGCGGCAGGGTTATGGGTGCCAATGCACGTGGGGGCACCATTTCGTGACTCTCAATGCTTTCCGCTTTCACATTCGCCGCTTTCTCTCTCTCTCCCCTTTTCCTTTCGAACACGCACCTGTGCGCGAACGCGTATGCGCTGCTGAGGGGAACGGCTGTACGATTGGTGGGGTGCTGAAGTGTTGCCGTTTTGTGATGTTACGCATCGCGGAGGCCAGCATTCGGATGACAGATAGAGGAGTATACGCCTACGCTTATGCTGTGGGAAAACATGCACGCCCTGCAGAGAGGCTCCTCTTTCGTGCTTCTCGCTTTCGACCTCCACCTGCTTTCGTCTGAGGCGCTCTTGCTCGTTCACCCTCCACCCTTCTCCCTACCCTCTGTCACTGCATGCGTATGCACCGGCACACAAGTTTCCTTCCCCCCTTTTTTCCATATTGGCTGGTTGAGGCGCGTGCGCGAGCGTGCGTTCAGCGCTGTGCGTCTGCCCTGTCGGGCTTCATATCTCCTGCTTGTACATATTTATGTTGCTTTAAACGAGTGTGTGCATTTCCGCGTACTTCTCCCTTCTCCCTTTCGGCTCTTGCTCGCGGCACCTCAGATACTTCGCAGGCCGGCGATGGGACCAGAAGAGATGGTGCACTGCTGCAAAGGGTGATCGATAGGCAAACAAACACAGAGAGAGAGCGGGAGGGAGGGAGGGAGGGGGAGAGAGCGAAAGAGCGCTGCCACACATCATGTAAAAAAAGACCTCCCCTCCCCTCCCTCTTTCTCTCTCTTACTCGGTGATTCTTCGTCTTACCCCTTTTTCTGTTGTCCACCTCCTCCACCCTACTCCTCCCCCATCACCCTACTGCTCAGGCGCCACGAAGCTCTTCTAAGTGTGTGTAAATATATGTGTATGCATGTAAGTCTATATATCTAAGCGTCTGTGTGTGTATTTATTACACCTGTGTAAGTGTGTATGTGTGTTTGTGTGTGAGCGGGGGGGGCGTCTTCATCTTCCGTCTTGTTAGCCCCATACGTAGCCCAAAGTGGTGCCGATCGCTTTAAGCGAGGGAAACTGTTGAGTCACACCGACGGCGGTGGCAGCGCGTGCACACATCTCAATGGAGTGCAGCCGGAAAATCGAAACAGAGAGATGGAGTGAGGAAAAAGGGTGGCTGCCTTTTTTATTTTCGTGTGACGTTCGGCGTCTTTCCGTTCTATACGTCCACGTCGACACATACAACTGCAGCTGCTTTTACCTCCGCCCTCCTTGTACCATCCCATCGTCACGCTAGTGCATTTGGGTGGTGGTGGTGGTGACGGGTGGAGGGGGCATACCATACGCGTATCGTATTGCTTTGAGCTTGAGCGGACAAGCCTCCGCTTTCATATTTCCTTTTGTTTTCGCATAGTGTGCGAGGCGAAGCGATCCCTTTACGAGTGCGTGTGTGTGTGCTAGCGTGTGTTTTGTTTCTTTGGAAAAGTACGCGGTGTCGATGCGAAGGCGGTAAGACTGCGAATATGCATACATATTTATATATATATGTCTGTGTGTGCATGTCAATACAATGGACTAGCATCGCTAACAGGAAAAAAAAGAGAGGGAGAGGCGAAGACCGGAAAGCAGGTGACTGGAGGTAACTGGCAAGCATACACGCATCAACACACACACACACGAGCCGTCCACTGGAAGGGAAACGGCTCAGGCGAAACGAAAGCGTTGGCAAAGACTGCCATGTGATCTGGGCGCATCTTCGGTGGGCGGGGAAGGGAGGGGAGTGTAGTGCCTGCATCACGAGAGGCGCACCCTCGGGTATTCGTGGCTGTGCAAGGGGTAACAGTTCCAATCGATTCAGATGGCCTTAGCTGGCGAAGCGGCTGCACGTGAAGTCTGCGAACGTGTTGTGTGCTTTTATCCCATCACACCTGCCCAACTTGGAGGAAAAGATGACGGGGCTCTATGAGGGGAAAGGGTACACGGTGGGGGCGGGACAGGGATGGAGCGGAGAGAGGGCGCCCAAGGCCTCGGCAGGATTGACGCAACTTCGAGAGATGAGAATGTGCTGGGGGACGGAGCAGCAGCGAGCGTGCACATCCTCTGCACTTCCGTTCACCTCCTGCTGCGCCTTGTAGAGCCCACTCCAGAAAAGTGGCAGCGACGCCAGCGGTGCCCGCTCGCCACCATGACGGCCTGAGGAGGCCGACCGAGGCACATCGTGAGAGAGAGGGAGGGGGGAGGGCGGAAGCCACTGTAGAGGCCTGCTAGAGCTTCACAGCTTTCTTCTTTAGCGAAGACCTGCAGCGCCCTTTTGTGGTGTATCCTTCGAACAGCGCTCTGCGCATGTTGCGCGGCTTATTCCCACTCCTCCTTTCGCATCTTTTGAGGGGGGCGATTGGGGTAAAGATTCCTCGACTTCTTTTTTTTCGTTGTGACCCAACAGCCTCTCTTATGCGCACCCCTCCCACTTTTGTGGCCCTGCCCCATATCGCTGTTGAACCGCGCAGAGAGGATAACGTGTGAGGCGTGCAGGCATCAGTTTTTTTACCTCATTTCTTTTTGTCTTGCTTTGCGCACCTTTGCACGTACAACCCTGCAACATATTCTGCTTATAGAGGCTCCCTTCTCACTCTCTCTATAATGTACGTGGAAGGGGTCCTCCACAGTTGCACTTGCGCGCGCTCCGTAGGCGCCTGTTCCCTCAGCCTTCCCCTCTTCTCTGGTCTTCCTCCTCATCTTCCGATAGAGCACCCCCTTTTTTGTGCCCGTTCCCGGAGCAGAGGCGTCTGCTCTTTCCTCGCAACGCCATTGTGCTTCTGCGCCTCTCTCTGTGTGCGTGGTGGGTGTGGGCACGCTGTTATTCTCCTAAGCATTCTTCAGCCAGTCTGAGACCCTTTTTTCCACGTGCTCTGCGCTATCCAACCTGCTGCCATCCCATTCTGTTCGAGTGTGCCTTTCCTCTCCCTTTCTTTCTGTGCAAGTACGTGCTCGACACAGCATCCCTATCTCCTCCCTCCTGCTTCTTAGCGACGCCACCGTCGCCGGTGTGTTGCGCAGACGTCTTCCTGTGCATGTACGTGTATGCGCCCTTGTGCGAATGCCCTTCTCGCGCTCCTGTTCATGGACGAACGGACATGCTCTATTCTACCGGGCGAGCCCTGCTCACTGCACACAGGCATGACGACGCTAGCGCCTTTGGGCATACACAGAGTGACACTGAGCGCATTCTCTGCCTCGTCTGCTTGGACAGGTACCGACATCCCCATAAATTTATGCTTTTACCGACATTATTCATGAGCACTGCGCCTGAAAGCACACCTCGACACATGCTGGTTGGGCCGTCCCTCTGCCCCTCCCACTTTCGGTGCTCTGTCCTCGTTGCAGCGCGTCGGTTCTGACCAGTCTTTCCTTCTAATGACGAGGAAAGGAGGTGTCGCCACACACACACACACACCTCTGAGGTGTGTGTGTGTGTGTGTGTGTGGCGACACCTCAGGGGGCCGCTGGCCCTGCGCACGCGCTGTGCGGGGGGATGCCGAGCAGCACCCCATTCACCATCCCCCTGCCAGATGCCGGGCCAGTTCCTCGCGGTGCCGCAGGGCCAGCTGCCTGCGGCGTGTGGGGGGTGAGGGAGGCCAGTGTGATGCATCGCTGCTGCTGTCAGTGATGGGGTGTGGTGGATGGCGCTACGGCGGAGAGGTCCGCACGGTCGATACGATGGGGCAGGGTGCCAGCGTGACCCGGGCATGCATAGCGCTCGCCCCGCCCTTGCATTGCCTGGTGGCGCGGCGTGGGGAGGGGGAGGCCGAGCCACACGCCAAAAGGGCGCACCAGGCGGCGGTCGGCAGAACGTGAGCAGCTGCGGGGCGACGTGCGATTCGCCGATCAGGGAGGCGGGGAGGGCAGAGATCGGCGCAGGAGCTCCGCGCTTAGGTGGTCGAGTCGGCGCACCGCTGCAGCGCGTGCTTGCTCGGCTGCCTCACGCCACGAGGCTCTAGGGCCTGCGCGTGCGTGTGTGTGTGCGCGCGCACGACAGGACTGGGCCAAGGGGGCGGCCGAAACAAGGCGTTCAGACTCGCCTGCTCTTTGGATGAAAGAGAATTCAGGACGCGAAAGGACAGCTCAGCGAAAAAAAATTCGGCGTCTTTTTTTCTTGCGTTTACACCGTCTTTTTCTTTGTACGGGTGCGTGTGTTCTTACCTCTCCACCACAGTTGTTGCCTTACTTTCGCCCACCCTACTCCTCTTCCTCTGAATACGGCGCGGCTACCCTGACGGGGGTGACCTTTTCGTCTCTCTTTTTTTTTTGCAGTGCTGGAGATCGACTACGTTTTTTTTTTGTGTGTGTGTCTCGCCAGCTTACCAGCCTTTCCTCACTTCTTCACTCCTTCCACCCGCGCTTGAAGTGCGTGTAGGAGGCCACGAGCGTGTGTGTGTGTGTGTGGCCCACACGCCTCCCCTCTCCCTCCCTCTTTCTCTCTCATGCCACAAGTCTCTACACATATCTGTCACCTCTTCTGTCACCTTTTTTTTTGTTCGTCAACTGTTTCTGTTTTTGTTTCGTTTTTTTTTTTCACGCCGGCAGTGGTCGCCCGCTGCGTGTGTGTGGTGTTTGAACGGCGCACGTGTGCTGCCGCTGGCTAGTGCCATATTCTGTTCACCTCTGCGGACTGGACGACCCATCTCGGCGCTGTTGCTGCTGTGCGCGTTATGGCGCTCGTCGTACGCGGTTTTGTATGCCATTGCTGTCTTTGGTACCCATCGCACAGAGGAGCATCTCTCTCTCTGGATGGAGCGTATCGGTGTATGAAAGCTTTTGTGTGTGCGTGTGCGTGTGTCTAGAGGGATTATCGTGGATATCGGTGAAGAGTTGAAGGGCATGGTAAGTGGAGTGGTGCCTCGTGGCGACGGGTCGATCGAGAGAGGAAAGTGAATGCCTCTTGTGGAGAGACAGGGGGGGCGCCATGTGCTGGATGGGGCGGCCCTTGACCCCTCTGCCAACGAGCAGCACCTGAGGTATGCACTCTTACCGCCTTTTCATCGTCTCGCCTATGAACGCAAACGCGGCCGAATTTGTTCTCCAGTTGCTCCTTCCTCTCGCCCATCTATGGCTCCCCCTCCCCACGTGCACACGTCTCTTTTTTTTTTCCTGTCGTTCGTTGCCTTCTTTAACTCTTTTTTACAGACAGAGTTTCATTGAGTGCGCTCAACTGAATCGCGACGCACGGTAAGCGAAGAGGAACGAAAGAGAGCAGGGATGGCAAGAGGGAAGCAGAGCGAAAGTGCCGAAATCGCCGAATCTGAAGAAAAACAAAGGCCGAGTGTGGTCGCTGACTTTTGATTTTCTTTTATTTCGCTGTGCCTGTGCGCTACGGAGCAAGAGACAACATTCTTCACCCCCCCCATGCTCATGACCGCCGACGTGGTTAGTGGGGGGATGGCTAGCGCGATGCTGGCCGCGAACCTCTTGTTGCGCTGCCTCTCGCTTCCACCCCAGCCCCCCCCCCTGGGGACTGTTTTCCTTTGCCCTTTTCGCATGATAGTCGAGGGGCCTTTGCGCTAATATGTTGGTGCAGGGCGCGACGCGTGTTGGTGAGAGGCGAGAGGCGGCGAGCCATCAAAGGCGCAGAGTGCATTCGCCTCAGTGACCGGGGCTTCGTGCATGCCCTGCAGCCATCGCAGGCAGCACTCATTCATGCTGACATTGACTTCCGCGAGCACGGCGCAATCCTTTCACTTTCTCTACCTCCGTTTTTTTTTCTTTCCGCTGCGTTGGCCATTGCGGCAGTGCTAGGATGCGGCTGCGTCGCCTTCGACTGCCACTCTTCCTTCCGCTCTTCCCTCCACCACGTCTCTCCTTTCCCTTCGTGCCCCCAGCGGGGAGGTCTTGAAGCTCTTTTCTGCTGCTGCTCCTGGCTTTGTCTTGTGGGAGTAGAGGCGCGTGAGTGCTGGAGCGAGGGCGTGCAGGTGTCTGTGTGGACATAGGCGTGCGCGCACACAGAGCCTTAGCCCCTCTTCACTCCTCCTCGAACGCTATTCTCCAGTCCCAGCTCTGTAATCTGCCTTCCTCCACGAAAGGAATCTACAGCCTGCGCTGCACGGCGGCGGGTGCAATCGCTGCGACCAAGACAGTGTGTGCTTGCTCGCTCTCCCCCTATCTTTCTCAGCCTTGTCTACCTTCCCGGTGGGCGTTTCTCAAACATCTGGAACTGAAGTGCAAAAAAAAATAAAAAAATGCAGGCCCTCTCGAAGGATCTCCAGCTTTACACCAGCGGTAATCGCCGCCGCCCTCCGCTTCTCTATGAGCCGAGGAAGGACCTTCTCTCGCCCCTTCTTGTGCAGCTGTTTGAGGAATGCGACTGCGACGCGGAGACGAGAGCCTTCCTGGTCTCTACCCGAAGCATCAGCGTGGTGAAGTTGATGCTGGCAAACTTGCTCTCTGTCTTTGTTTCACGCACCACTGCGTGCGGGATCGCTGGGCGCGGCGCGATGTTCGTGTACTCGACGGAGCAGATCCGGCGCTTGCTGCGACCGCCGCAGGCGCCACTGACCTCCCCGTTGCCACCGGACTTTCAGTTCGAGAGCCTCCTCGACATCGGCGCCGGTAACGGCGGGGTGACGTCAAAGGTTGCTTTTCTCTTCAAGAAGGTGTACGTGACAGAGTTCTCGCTGTCGATGCGGTGGCGGCTGCGTCGCCTCGGCTACGAGGTGCTGCCGCATGAGGACCCCTTTCACATGAACACTCCAGATGCGCTACTGGAGCGCCGCTACTTTGACGTGATAACGTGCAACAATGTGCTCGACCGTGCCGACAGGCCGAGGACAATGCTGAAGGAGATGCGGGAAGCGCTCAAGCCGAATGGCTTCTTGGTGCTCGCGGTCGTTCTGCCATGGTGCCCCTTCGTCGAGAACGGCACGCGGCAGAAGAGGCCCAGTGAGGCTCTGCCCATGGAAGGTGGGGAGTGCTGCCGTGGTGCCTCGTTTGAGCAATCGTTACGGAAGCTAGTCGAAAACGTCCTGCTACCGATGGGCTTTGAGCTAGTTCGCTGGACCAGGCTTCCGTACCTGTGTGAGGGCAGCCTCCGGAACGAATATGCGGTGCTGAGCGACGCTGTGCTCATCTTGCGCAAGATGGACGGTTTTGAGAGCCCTGAGTAGCCGTGCTCTTTTCCTCATCACCACCCTGTCATCCGTCCCCGCCCTCTTTCACTGGAAGGAGTGACGAGAGAAAGGTTGGGAAAAGGGGATCTGCTCCTCATTTCGCTGTGCGTGTATGTGTGCGTATGTGTGTGTATCTGGTCAAACATCAACCGCTTGCCCTCTTCCCCCTTTCGTGATCGCCTCTTCTTCCTCTCTCCTTCGGTGGACGTTTTTTTTTTGTCTTCGTATCGCACTCTCGGTTAGTGCAGCTTCCCCCCTCCCTCACACACTCACAGCATTTCATGTGAAACTGTGGGTGGTCCTTTCTCTGTGCAGTTTGGCCCTCTCTCCTTCGCACTTTTCTGAACCCTCATCGCCACATTGGGAGATGCTTGTTGCGGGACCGGATGGGAGGGAGAGGGTGGGGGAGAAGGGGGCGGATCGGGCTGTCAGGAAGCTCAGAAGGCGATGAAAGGCGAAGAAAGATGCAGAAGAAAAAAGGGCAGGGATGGGAAAGCCTCGATAACGTTGAAGCCGGCTTCCCCAGAGAAAGAGGCAAGCAGTAGCACAAACACCAATACAGCATCATGCCTGCCAGTTGGTGACTGTGCTCTTCTGCGGTTCCTCCGCCTCCCTTTCCCTTCTTTCTGCGCGCGTGCCACAGCGCTCTTATTATTGTGTTGGCCTGCGCGGGCGGGCGGCGATGTCGATGTCTTTTTCCCCTTTCGTCATTGCTCTTTGCTTGTTGCTCTTCTCGTGTGCGGCGCACGTATATGTGGGCGGGTGTGATGCGCCTGTTAATAACGATGCTGGGTCGCTGTGCGTAGCTGTGTGATGAAGGGGAACTGTGAAGGCGTGCGCGTTAGAAGAAGAGGCGAAAGAGCACAAAGAAAAATAAGACAGAAGCGAATGAAGGGTGACACAGGAGAGCGAGAGGGAGCGACAGCACATCGGTGCCGAAGAGCAGCAGACATTTCCATGTCCAATGTGCGAGATGTGAGCGCGCGCGCGTGTGCGTGTGTGTGTCTCCGTGCCTGAGTGTTCGGATGTGGTGCTCTCATGTCTACTGCGATCACTGGTCAGGCTGCGCGGCCTCCTTCCCTCTCCCTATTTCTTCGCCCCTTTCCCATGAGCACCTCTGTTTTGGCCGCCGCTGCCTTTTACACCTTTTCCCTCACCCTTTCCTCCGCCTCCGCCTCCCACACAGTAAAGGAGATAAGCTGTTGAGATCCAGGCGAAATACACCTTTGCCAGAGGCTCCTCGTGGGAAGAAGCAGAGCCATCGCCCCTCCTCCGACTCTTCACCCCCTCCCGCCTCATCGCAGAGTCGCTTGCGCCACGGGCGAACGGAATAGTCTGTGCGAGAGTAAGCATTGACATCTGTTCATTTTTTCCCCCTCCCTTTTGTGTCGCTCTCTAGCCCGTGTCGATCGTCTTCGCTACGCCATCCATCGGTGCAGCTGTTGAGAGCTCTCTCACCGCCTCGTCCACACCCGTCTGAGGAATAGATACACGCCGGCGCAGGACCATGAGTGCGCCTCCGATGCCACCGGGCAAGATGCCCCCGCGACCGCCGGGGATGAAGGTGATGCCGCCCATGCCCCCTGGCTTCAAGGCCCCGGGCCATGGCGGGCCAGCGCCGCCGATGCCTCCTGGTCGTGCTCTGCCGCAGCCACCCGGCATGCGCGGTGGTGGCCCACTACCGATACCGCCGATGCCGCCTGGTATGGTGAAGCATGGCCCGCCGCCACCACCGGGCGGCGCATCCACATCCGTTGGTGGTGGCCCGTACCCTCGCTACCCTATGCCACCGGTCCACGGCGGCGGCGGCGGCGCCCCCTTGCCCCCGACGGGAGGCGCACCACCCGCGCCACCGCAGTCGTCCGCGCAGGGTGGTCCACCGCCGCCAAGTGCACCGCGCTACCTGATGCCACCATCCACTGTCGGAGTGGAGGTGCCGACTATCTCTCCCTACGCCGCGTCGGGCGCCCCTGTGCCATCATCACAGTCGCCGCGACCTCAGCAGTACCCCCCGCAAGACCCCTACGCTGGCGATCGGGGCGGAATTTACCCACCAGGGCGGTACAATGACGACCACGAAGGCGGTGGCCGCAATCGGCGCCACGGTAGGGGGGAGCGCGGTCACCGTGGCGGTGGTGGGCGTGAGCGTGGCGGTGACCGTCATGACCGTAGCGAGCGTTCCGAGCGGAGTGGTCGCCGTGGCGGCGGCCGTCACCGCGACGAGGCCCCTCGCAACCCGCCGATGCGTGATCCAACCAACACCGTGTGGGTCGGCAGCTACGACCCGGCCTTCCACTCGCGGAGCATGCTGTGCCGCGCGTTCTGGCCATTCGGTCGCGTCATGGAGATATCGATCCACGATGGTAAGTCGTACGCGTTTGTACACCTGCGGCGCACTGAGGAGGCCAAAGCCGCCGTCGATGCTCTCATCGAGAGCCGCGAGTTGGGTGCAGCGATATTTAACTACAGCAAGATGCACGATTACACGGAGGAGGAGATGAACCTGCCGCATGATCCCTCTGTTGTGGAGGAGCCACCGGTCACCGATCCCGCTCCGGCACCAGCGCCTGGGGCCCGTCGTCAGCGCGACTTTGACGGCGGCCGTGATGACCGTGGGCCGCGTGAGGCGGAGTATGGCCGCGATGCACCGGCGCCGCCGCCGCGCCGCGCGCGGCACGAACGGGAGGCCAAGGAGCCATCTAACGTGCTGTGGGTGGGCAATCTTGTGCCGTACATTACGAATGAGAAGCTGACCGAGGTGTTCGAGGTGTTTGGCCCCATCTCGAGCGTGTCCCGTCTTGGCCGCTCTAACATGGCTTTTCTGCACTACGAGACGGTAGAGCAGTGCACCATGGCTATCGAGACGATGAAGGGCAGACCGATTGAGGGGGTCATGCTGAGCTTAAACTACGGCCACGACGCCCAGCACGCGAGCGACGCAGCTGGCGGTAACGGTACTGGCGCAGAAGGGCCGGCGGGGATGGGCGGACATAACCACGGCAATGTCCCCCTCACCGCCGACGGCATCCCTGTCAACGAAACGCCCACGAACATCATTTACCTCGGCCATCTTCCCGCCGATGCGGAGGCGAAGGACATCGAGGATCTATTCGTGCCCTACGATGGCTTCATCTTCAGCAAGTTCGTCAGTAGCAATGGGATCGGCTTTGGACACTTCGACTCTATCGAATCTTCTAGGGTGGCGCGCGTAGGGCTGTCCAATGCGATGATAAAGGGGACGCCGATCCGTGTGAGCTTCGGCAAACATAATCACACCTACACCATGGCTGACCGGCGCCGCATCGGCGAGCCGGCGCTCGACAACGGCGGTGGCGAGTTCAACTTGGACGCCATGATGCGTGGCCCCGGCGCTCAGCTGGATGGAGCCACTGGCGCTCTGGTGGCTGGGGGCTACGGCGGCGGGGCGGGTGCCGGCGGGGCACTGATTCTACCGGCTATGGGCGGCGGCGCTGCGGGAGGCGGTTTCGGCGGCTCAGACGGCAATGTGTACGCTCGAAAGCGCGAGGCACCGGAGATGACCTTGGACAACCGGCTGCAGTCACTCTTGGGCAGCACTTACAACAACTGCGGTGCCAGGGGCCTCGAAATCAGTCCTAGCCAAATCCAGGCAGTCTGCCAGCTGGTGGACAACTGCGTCAGCGAATCCGCGTGCGAGACGCTCCGGCAGGCGCTCATACTCTACTCCCCGCTGCGCTCTGTCCATGTCTTCAACGTGGTGGCAAAGCGAATGAAGGAGTTCCCCGATGACCCACACAAGCGCCTCTTTGTGTTGTACGCTGTGACGCATGTGCTACTTGGGGTGTCGACCGAGTATGTTCCCTTCACCGAGGCAGCTCTCAACGCCTACCTCATGGTGCTGTTGGTGGCGAGTGAGGGACAGACAAGCAGCGGCATGGATCGCCTGACGTTCATCATCGAAAGCTTTCAGCAGCACCCGTTCATTGAGAAAAAATCCAACGCTGGAAAGGAGTACGAGGGGCAGTTTCGGGCACAGCTGGACGAGATCACGAACCGTGCGAAGGCCGAGCAAGATTTGCGCATGTTGGCAGCACGCCGTCGCCGCCGCAACTGACCACGTACTGCACCTTCCCTCGCACTTGATCTCTCTTTCGCCACTGCGGTCGTCGGTTCGCGTCCTGTGGGTGCCTTCTTCATCTCTTTTTGTGTAAGTGTGCATGCTCGTGAGTGCGAGCCTAAGCTGCGTATGAGTTGCTTTTTTTCTTTCGGGCTCTCTTCTGAGCATCTGTCTCCGTCTCGCCTACTCCCTCTTCGTGTTTGCTGACGCCTTTGCACAGCTGTGTGCGTGTGTGTGTGTGAAGCCCCCCTTCAGTGGCGTGTTTTGGTCTCCCTCTCCCTCCTTACGTGACGGCTTCAGCAGGTTCTTTTCCCCTTTCCCTCCCCGTGTGTAGACACATACGCACACGCACACGCACATGCACACACGCGAGCTCGATAAGCAACGGCGTCAGAAAGAAAAACAAAAGAATGCGCAACGAACGTCAAGCCATCAGTACGCGAGAATTTGGAAGGCCCCTGCTGGGCCTCAAGTGGCCCGTCTCTGCGCAACGAAACGTGAAGCGAAGGCTCCAGTCAAGTGCGCCTATCCCCTTTCTCACCTCTTCCCCCTCTTCCCCACCCTCCGCCCTGCTGCGATGCCGCCTTGCGCGCACATTCGTCGTATGCACACCATCGCCGCCTTTTCTACTTTCCTTCACTCTCCCTCTCTGCCACCTCCTTCCAGGGCCTTTTTTGCCCTCCCTTCAGCTCTGTGCCTCTCCTGTGGCCCTTCCAGTCTTGTGGACCCGCTTCGTTCGAGGTCTACGATGACAAACCGTTGCACCCTCTCGCCCCCCTCCGCCTCCTCCTCCTCCTGCGTTCCTTTCCTCGCGACTTATCCCGCTAGACCTGATGTAGACACCTTCCCTCATCTCGATGCCTCACCTCGGAGGAGGGGCCAAACACACACACAACACACACACGGGCGCACACGGGCTCGGTGTAATATGCGTTTTTGCCAATGAGCTCTCGATTGGCTCTCGCAATGACTTTCTCTCTCTCCCTCCCTCTCCTCCCTGCCGCACACTCCTCTCGCTCCCGTGCGGTACATATCCTCGCAGCTTTGCCTTTCGCCTCTTTCGGTGGTACCCCTTGGACAATCCCATCTTCGCCTTATTGCCTCGTCGCCGACCTACTCCGATGCGTGCCCTCGGCGTTGCTCCTTGTGGCCGTGACCAGGCAGGCGAACACAGTAGGACTCGCCGGGTGCCCTCTCTTGACCGACACCGCGCATCCACCCCTTCTCCTTTTTTTTCCTGAGCACATGCATCAGCGACGCCACCTGACGCACGGCCATCACGCATCTGGGTGCGTTGTGCGTCGCTGCGCTGAATGAGTTCACACAAGACGGTACACTGTGCACAGAGCACTGCACAGCCACGTTTGAAGTGGCGCGCACATCCCCCCTCTCTTCCCCGTGACAGTGACGGCACCCCTTGTCCCCCCTTTGAGTCTTTCTATGCTTCCTCTTCAAAGGTCAAGTACGGTTAATCGTGGCACTTCGCACTCATTTCTATAGAGGTTGTTGTCATCAAGGCCGTACGAGATGCGCCGATTTTGTGGTACAGCGGGTGTGTGTCGGTGTGTGTGCGTGGTTACCCTTGAAGATGCGCGTGAAGCGCTTGACGGGTGACCGACCGCTTCTCTCAGCCTTTCGGTGGCTGAGCACACGCGACCACTTTTGGAGGCGTGCAGCGCAGCAAGAGGGAAAAGGACAATAGCGACGACGCATCATTCGCAGCGACTAGGTGCCTATGGATGTCTCTTTAGCGGCATACACACACACACCACATACACACAACCAAACATAAAGCTACGTGCGCCGCTCTAGCTCAACTACACACACGCGCCAGTGAGACGGCTGCTTCGTGGCATTTCGCTCAAAGGCCGCTGGGTGGCATGTGAGCAATGTTGTATCCACATTTTTTTTTGCCCTTTTCCAGTGGCGCTGCGACCCCTCCCCCCTCTCGTGAACGCTTGCGCAGGCCCGAGTGGGCAGCGAGGGGGGATTCTCCCGGATCGCTTACCGGCACTGGCTGGGGCCTTTGCATGCATTGGTCTCTGCCTGTGGGAATGCGCGCGGCTTTGCGCGTACTGGCGTGGTGGGGTAGCGCACGCTGCATCAGTACAGCGACGTCACCTTAACGAGTGGTGATGCCTGCTGGCGATGCCAGCTAGAGTTGCCTCTTCTGTCTTGTTGTAAATGTGTACTCCGCTTTGCGTGCTGTCGTTAGCACGTCGGAAGGAGAGAGGTCGGGGGTAGACGGGGAGCGCGGTGTGGTGCCCTTCCCTTCACCCTCTTCCTTCGCCGCGATGCAGCTTGTACCAACCAGCTTCCCATCTCTGCGAGGGCTCGTGTGTGCTATTGCGCGCTCGAGTGCCCGCGCATATAGATGCAGTGGAGTCAAAGTAACGAGCGAGAAGTCGGAGACGGTCGAGGTGACCCCTCCCCCTCTCGTGAACGCTTGCGCAGGCCTGAGTGGGCAGCGAGGGGGGATTCTCCCGGATCGCTTACCGGCACTGGCTGGGGCCTTTGCATGCATTGGTCTCTGCCTGTGGGAATGCGCGCGGCTTTGCGCGTACTGGCGTGGTGGGGTAGCGCACGCTGCATCAGTACAGCGACGTCACCTTAACGAGTGGTGATGCCTGCTGGCGATGCCAGCTAGAGCACGTGGGATGCGGCGGTCGCTGATTTGCGCGTGCGAGGAAAGGGGGTAAGGATGGCTTTTTCTTTCTGTTACGGAACCGCTTATTTCTCTTCTCGACCGGCAAAGGCAGGCGAGTGCGCGGGGAGTACGATGAACGTGCTGAAAATTGTGACAGCGGGCTCGTATAAGGGAAGGTGGCTGGCTTGGGTGTACACAGGTACAGAGGCGGTACATCAGCAGAAGATGTTGCTCGAATGCAGAAGGTGATACGATTCCGCTGCTGCTCCGATGAGGATGGGCTTCACGCTCTACTGTTTGTGTGAAGGGCTACTGGAGAGGCTTACCATGCCTAGCTGAACGTTTCTGCTTGTCCGAGAAGTGTGCGACGTGAACGCGTGCTGCATTCTGTGCTTCTGCGGGAAGGGGGGAGGTAGGTGGTGATGGCGAGCAGCTGCCGGTGCCCTGAGCACAGCGATTAGGGCTTTTACACCTCCTTGGAGTCTACACAGCGCGCTGCACATCTTCTATTCATTGGCCCGGTGCGTCATGTGGGTGTTGGGGGCAGCACTGGTGAATGGGAGATGAGCGGAGAAAAAGAGGTGTGCGCTGAGGCAGGGCTTGCGTGCTGCTGCTCTTATGAGTGATGTGCCGAGCATAAGACGCCGGCGAACCGTTTCACACGAGCTCTGAAACCACCTGAAGATGTTGCAACGCCAAAGAAGGCACAGCTACTGACGAAGGGCAGGGATGAGCCGCCGAATGAAGGGGAGGTGGCGATCGTCGGGAGAACCCCATTGCTTCAGGGTCGGACTGAATGACGTAGCGCGTCTATGCCCATATTCGTTGGCGTATGCACTGCCTCTGTCTCTGTCGCCTGCGCGGCTGCCCCCCCCCCACCGTAGGTTTTTTTCGTCAACTCGCTCCTCTCCACTCGGCCACCGTCGCGGCAGGGGTTGCGCTCTTCCACGGGCCCACCTCTGTGAAGTATGGTGCAGGGAAAAGCGCACGGCGCTTGCATGCAGGACCGTCTTTCCGTTCTTGCTCTCCTATCCTCACCTTACCTTCTCTGCGCTGCACACATGCGAATGCCCCACGCGGGGCTCTTCGCACACTGTGGTGCGCTCATGCGGGACTCGGGAGAAGATAAATCGGAACGTGCAAAAAAAAAGACGAAAGAGAGCACCGACACGAAGCGAACCAACAAGAAAGAGGGAAGGCAAGACGAAGGCGACCGGGAATCGGTGTAGTGCGGCCGTGCCCTACATCGACTGCGTGGCCATCGCAGAGCGTGTGGGCCTCTATCTCTTGAGGGGCTTCGATACGTCAGCGGGTGGGCATCCGCTTCGTGCGCGACGGACGCTCTGTGCCTTCGCTCTTCCCTTTGCTACTCTCTCATCACCTTTTCGTTACCGTCGTCTTCCACTTCTCAGCGCCCCTCCCCTCACCCCCACTCTAAAAAAAATAAAAGAGGCACAGAGGAAGAGAAAGCGGGATGGCGAACAGCAACGAAAAAGAAGGAAGCGAAATCAGCGACGGTACTCCGCCATTTTCGCAGCTATTCATGTGTTTGCTGCGCTTCGCAGCACACGCGGTGAACTCCCCCCTCTCCACCCATCTCTCTCTCTTTCGCCCTCCTCCCTTCCCCCCTCACTCCACGAACACTGTCCACAGGTACGGCGCATACACGTGCTGTAACTTCCTGTTTTTCAGTTTTGCGTTCCACTCTCGTGCCCGCTTCTATTCGCGGCTCCTTCAACGCTTCTCAGGCTCATACATTACCCCAACGCGCCGGCCCACCGAACCCCCTCCCCCTTCCCCCCGACACAAAGACGCTTTGGAGAAGCCGAATCTATTCCCCTTTTTCTTTTTACACGACGCGATGTTCAGCAATCAGGATAAGAAAGGCGCCAAGCAGGCCGTCAGCACCAAGGCTGGCGCTGAGCGTCGCCAGCGTCAGCTCATGTCTGTGCGCCACAAGGCTCACGGCGAGGTGATGAAACATCTGCGCGCCGAGGATCAGGAAGACCTTGACATGCTTGGTGGTAACGGCGGCGTGGCGCCTGTATCCAACCCGGAGGATGTCTGGTCCTACGACGCCAGATCTACACCCGCTTCGGTGCCCTTGCAGCTTCTTCCAACCCTTGTGAACATGTGCATGAACGGGCCGACAGACCGCGAGGTGTTTCAGGGGACGTTGCTGATTCGCAAGATCCTCTCCGTCGAGAAAGACCCGCCGTATGACGCCGTGACATCGAGCGGCGTTGTGCCGCACCTGGTTGGGCTGCTGCAGCGGGAGGACTACCCGGAGCTGCAGTTCGAGTCTGCCTGGGCCCTCACCAACATCGCTGCAGGCACGTCGGAGAACACGATGATGCTCGTCGCGTGTGGAGCGATTCCGCGCTTCGTAGCGCTGCTGGGGTCGCCGAACGCGGACTGCCGCGACCAGAGTGCGTGGGCCATCGGCAACCTCTCTGGTGAAGGCGCGGCCTGCCGTGATGAGGCGCTGAGCCACGGCGCCATGGTCGCCCTGCTGAACGTGCTGAGCGTAAAGGATCAGCCGATTCACGTTCTACGCAACGCCACGTGGGCTGTGTCGAACTTGTGCCGCTGCAAGCCGCTGCCGCCACTGGAGCGTGTGGCAATCGCGCTGCCGACGCTCGTGGATCTCCTCAACAGCACTGATGATCAACTCATTGTGGATGCTGCGTGGGGTATCTCGTATATCAGCGACGGCCCTGCAGAGCGTGTGCAGGCGGTGCTCGAGGCCGGCGCTGTGCCGCGCATTGTGCAGCTGCTGTCCGTCCCGAGTACGAACGTGAAGCTGCCAGCGATTCGCATCATTGGCAACATTGCCGCTGGCACAGACGAGCAGACGCAGGTTATCATCAACAGCGGTGCTCTACCGGCCATGGCCGAACTGCTGCGTCACCCAAAGCGCGCGCTGCGCAAAGAGACGTGCTGGACCGTCTCCAACATTGCTGCTGGCCAGGCCTACCAGATCGAGGCGCTCGTGAACTCGAACGTTTGCATCCCCATCTTGGAGTGTCTTAGCGCGCCGGAGCTTGACGTGAAGAAGGAAGCGGTGTGGACCATTGCCAACATAACCTTCTGCGGCTCCGTGGCGCAGGTGAAATACCTCGTCAACATCGGCGTCATTCCGCCCCTGTGTGAAGCGCTGCGCACGTATGACCCCAAAATCGTGACAGTTGCCCTGGAGGCGGTGCAGTGCTTCCTCCAGGTCGGTGAGGACGAGAAGACGGCAGGCGGCACAGAGGAGAACATTGTAGCGAAGCAGGTGATGGACTGCGGCGGTGTGGACTCCATCGAGCAGCTCCAGACGCACGCCGACAAGAACGTGTACAACATTGCGCTTCAGATCCTCGAGAGCTTCTTCACGACAGAGGACGAGACAGGCCCAATGGACGGTGCGATGGGCGCCGGCGTGGTGGACTTCGCGCAGGGAAACGCCAACGTCGGCGGCAGTCAGTTCAGCTTTTGAGAAAGCATAAAGAACGTGTCGGGGGCCTGAGAGGCGGCGTCTGCGGATGAGGGTACTGAGTGGTGTGTAAACGACGACAGAGTTGGACAGCAGATGCTAAAAGCAGAGAAGGCTGCTGAGCCGGATGGTGGGAAAGAGAGAGGGAGGGAGGGAGGGGCGGCGGCGGCGGCGTAGAGGGGAGAGAGGAGACGTCTGGGCGCCAGTGATGTCTCTTCTAGCGGTTCGTTGATGAATGAATTCGGCGGTTCTTTGCCGTCTAAGCGCGCTGTTTTCCTTTTTTTTGTTCCCCACGTGCTGAACCGTTTCATGCCCGTTCGTGTCCCTGTGAACGCCGTTGTTGCTGTGGCCACCGTTGCTTCCATGCTGACCTCCCCCCTCTCTCTCGCTCTCTCTGCGGTTGGATCCCTTCAGCAAAGCGGGTGTGCTGGAGCCCCGGCGGGTGGGGCGAGTAGACAGCGGCGAGGCGCTGCGGGAATGCAGCGCAGAAACCCATGGAAAGAAAAGGGGGTAGCGGGCGCCTGCGGCGGTCCATGACGCTGCAAAGATCGGCGAAGCCGTGGGCTGGCGGTGCGTGAAATACTTCGTCATAATACAGCGAAGAAAGGAAGGACAGGGGGAGGGACGTGTGAGGGAAGGGCTTGAAGGGTGGTGGTGGTGGTGCTGGTGGCGCGCGCTGTGCGTTGCTTGCATGAACTCCAAGGTCGCTTCCTGCTCCTCTCCGTGCCGGTACGTCTTTCACCTCTTTTTCTTTCCTCTGTCTCTTGCCCCCACTCACTCACTCGCTGTCGCGGGCGCGCGCTCTGCGCACCAGCCTTTGGCTGCTGCATGGCCTACCCCTTCCTCTCTACGCCGACGTGTTCCCCCCATCTCTCGCCATCCGCCCGCCTCGCCCTTTTTTCTCTCTGCTCGTGTGTGGACGTTTCATGCTGCCGTCTGGGCGCGAAGGTTTCGCTTCCTCCGTTGTGTATTGCGGCGAGAGAACGCACGGAGGAGGTGAGGAAGGCAATGACAAGAGGACAGACGAAAAAAAAGAGCCCTGTCAGCTGCACGCCGTCCTTCCCACGCGCACCACGGAGGCCGTTCTAAGGCGGAGGAACGCGGTGCCGTGCATTGCTATGCAGTAAGTGTTATGTAAGTGTCTGTCTCTGTTTGGGTATTCGTGCCTGCGTCTTTTTTTTGCCCCCCCCCCCCTTCCCTGTTTCTGTTCCCTCTGTACTTGGCACATCCCTCTCTTGCCTCCCACCTCAGATGACGTATGTGCGTGTATGTCCGGTTGTGACCATAAGTACCTCTTTAAATAGTCTTTGCCGCGTTTATCCCCCCTCCCCCTCACGCCACCTGCCTGTCCGCTCGCCTCCCCTTTGGCACTGCTCTTTATGCCCCTCCCCTTGCTTTCTTCATCGAGGAGAATCGGCGTTGGGCGGTGGTAAGGCAGGGAGGGTGAGATGGAGGGGGGGCAACGCTGATGGCCATGCATAACGAAGGCTGACCAACAGACGGGAGTGGCAAGCGCCCTAAATGTTTTAGAGAGAGGCGTACACACGGATGTGTGTGTATATATGTATTTTTGTGTGTGCCTCTCTGAAATGTCTCGGTTGCTCTCTCTCCTCTCGTCGCTTCCAAAGGAAGACACACACACACACCTCTAGAGGTGGCGGAGATCAGTGAGGGGCACATCTTGCTGGTCCTCCTCTTCGGTACCGCTTTGCATTTTTCTGTTCGCTGTACTCGTCAACTCGTCCGGTCGTCGCAGACTGCTTTTTTCCCCTCTTCTTCGAAGAGCCTTTTAGGGATGGCACACCTTGTCCTTCGCATTGTGCGCAAGGTGCGCACCTTCAGCTTCACGGTGAGCTGCCGTAGCCACCCGTTCGCCTGGTACGCTGGCCTCTGCTGCGCGCTGTTCGGTTGGGCCAATTATGCCCAATACAAGCGCCTCGCGCCGATGTTTCCAAAGTATGAGCGCTACCTGACGGAGGAGGGCGGGCGCATGTTGGAGGCGAAGCGACAAGAACTTGCGGAGGTGAGCCGGTACAACAACATGGTGGGAGCTATGCGAAGGGACCTTGCTCGCAAGTAGGCAAGTGGGGGCCATTGGAGCCCTGAGACAGTCATGCGCGAGTTGCACATGCGCGCTTGCATGCTTTACGACACAAAACCAATGAGGACGCGTACCAATGCGCGGGGGCGGCGTTCTTTCACCCTGCTGCGGATACGCCTTTCCCCGGCTGCCGTGCGCTCACCTGCACTGCACGGAGGCAGTCCGCTGCTGCCTTTTCTTTGAGTGCCATCCATCGAGAGGGTGCCCTGGGTGTCCTAAGGGGACGCGCGGTGAGTGGTTATTCGCAGATGAGCGGCCTTCGAGCTGATACCGACACTCGCACGCATTTCCGCTGAGGAAGAGGTGCGTTTATAAGGTGTCTGTGTGTGTGTGTGCCTCTGCAGAAGGGAGGAAGAGTTGACTGGGGCCCCTCTCTCGAGGCCACTGGTGGATGCATACGCCCTAAGCGATGAGGGGACTTCACGTTACCCCCAAAACAAGACGCCGGAGGAGAGCAGAGGAAGAGAGAGGTGGCCGTGGAGCTCCTCTTTCGGCCATCGCACACCCAGCTAGCAAGGCTGGGTGATGAGTGGCTCAGTGAAGATGTTGGCCGAGGCTGTCTTCGTGTCGTATTCGGTGGCTCATCTGCAGTGCTTTTCTTGCATCTTGCATGTGGATACAACGGACGCGGTTACCGGCATTGGACTCTTCCTCGGGTTCGGGGGACGCGACCTGACACGCACGGTGCGTTTGCCTTCCCGTCGAAGTGCTCACCGCCTCCACTTTCCTCTCCCTTCTCGCTTCCTCTGACGTCTTTTCCTGCTTCATCACAGGCGCAGAAGCGAGGGCCTTTCCTGCGTCGTCGTTGAATCGCGTTCGCCAACTCAGCGGGAGAGGGCGTCCAGACAGAAAGGGACGGCGAAAAGAGGGTGTACCACACCTTTCTTTCAGTTCGTGGAGGGGCCTACAAGCGGCGTCTCCCTTTCAGGCGGAAGGTAACTCACATCAGACCACTTGCGCGGACGGAGGGGGAGGAGGGACATGCGGCTACTGTCGCTACGGGAGCTTGTCGTGCTGTTCGACACCCAGCTGCAGCAGTTGACTCTGTCGCACCTCGCACGCGGATTTTTTGCATGGCACACGGCAGTAGTGTCTGTCGCGAGTCTGGCAGTTTGCGCCTCTCTCGCTCTGGCCACACACAGCGACGCTGCTGCGCTGTTCAGACCAGCCCCGCTGCTCTTCACGAGCTTCGCATCATTCGCTGCCCTCTCGGTGCTCACTTTGATGACGCTGACGCTGCTCTACCGTCTGATAGGCGGACGCTTCGACTACTCACCGCGAGCGACTGGGTACGTCGTGGACTGGGTCCTCGACACCGTTTCTCGTCCTCTAGTGGAGGACACGGTGCATGTGCTGTTCGCACCAAACATGCGTCGAGAGCGTGGCGTCTTCTTCACATGCTTGTGGCTTGTTGGTGAGATCGGCAAATACCTTTCGTTTTGGCCTGCCTGCACATTGGTATCGATGCTGTGGTGCGGCTGGAGCGTGAGGGGTGCGTGGCGCGAGCACCGGTGCGCGGGCTAGCTGTTAGTCTCCTGTCTATTGCACGCCGCCATGTACTAGATAACGGAAGTACCCCTCTTAATGTGTCTTCGTGTGTGTGCTTGTATGGGCAAGATAGTCGGGCCGAGGGGAAGGCTGGGTGACGCTCAGACTGACGTGTTGCGCGGTGGAGAAGGCGCCTTGGAAACGAAATGAGAGAACAGATAAAGGGCGCCTCTTTGTGCACGTCTGACAATGCGCGCCGCGTACTTGGCCGCCTCAGCAGCGGCCGGTTCAAGGGAAGGTGAGGGGTAATCCTTCGCTGCCGTCCTTTTGCTTTGCCCGGGACTTCTCACCTCTCTCCCTGAGGTTACGTTGGCCCTCCTACATCGTACCCAGCAGCCATGCACGTGACCGAACAGGCACCAACGGAGGCGCGCGTCACGCAGCGGTATGTGGGGCGCCGCTCTCACGGATGCGCCTTCTCTCCTGCAGATTCGCTCCTCCAGTGTCTCCTCGCCTCTTCTCTGCCAATTATGTGCCCTCTCCGCCCCCCTCCCCCTCCCCCCTCATCTCCACACTTACCGCCGTAAATGCGTCTTCCAGTGTTACGCCGTCTCTCATACACGCATACCCAAAGCATGTGAAGGCCAGCTGGACTAGCTTCTCTCACCAGCGCACTCGACCCTGATTCCATTGTCCCTCTTTGGGTAGGCTGTCAGCGCCACTCCATTTCGTTTGCGGGGAGGGCCCAATGCGCCGTGGAAACGGTGGCTTTGAACAGAGCAGCGGCCGCAGTGATCGCCGTGGTCAGGGCGATCGGCGGCTTGGCGGCAACGAACATCGCGACCGCCGTGGCCCATCTCTCACGCCGCATTCCTCTTTTCCTCAGCGCTACGACGCGAACCCTCGGCATCAGCACGTGCGCCACGACCGTGACAGAGGTGGTGCATCGCCGTTTTTTTCCGCGTCGAGTGCCGATCCACTCGAGGACCGCCAGCGTGACCGCAAGGCACGGCGCCGACAGGAGCGACAGGCTCAGAAACAAGCTCGCGTCGCGCAGCACGAGCAATGGGCGCGGGAACGCCAGAAAGCGCGACAGGAGGCCCAGGATCGCCGGGCGACTGAGCAGTTGCAGCGACAGCGTAAACGCCAGCGCGCGGAGCGGGCCGCCCGGCCAGCAGCCGAGACAGAGGAGAAGCGGCGCAAGCTGGAGAAGGCATCGAAAGGTAAAGGCGAAGGGCATGCGCGAGGAACAACTAACGACGGCGACAAGAGTCGGCCTGTCGCCGGCCTCAAAGCGAATACGGCTAAGCCCAGTACGGCTGCTCCCGTCCCTACCACTGCTGTGGCTGCTGTCTCTTCAGCCTCCTCGCTGGCGGATTCAACGCCGGCCCCTGTGGAGGTGACAGAAAAGGTGCGGCGCCTCGTGAATAAGCTGACTACGGCGAACGTCGTCGACCTCACGAAGGAGTTGAGCGACTACATGCTGGCGCCAGGCGTGTCGCGGGCGAGCGTGGTGAAGGCACTTGCTCAACAGATAGAGCGTCTCTGCCGCCTCGAGGCGGGCCCTCTCAGCACGACCGGCACGCTGCCGTTTGCAGGGTTACTGCGGGGGATGCAGCTGCTCCACGGAGACCAAGTCGGCGCCGAGTTGGTTGAGCGCCTTGCCCTTTCTCTGAAGGCACAGCTAACCGCCGCTGAGGAGGCGCCCGCGGGGAACATGCTCATGGTGCTCGCGCAGCTGTATCTCTTGCACGGCGTGGACGTGCTGTTCGTCATGTCGCTGCTTCGAACCCTGCTTCGGGAGGGGACGCGCTTCCTGGACCACAGTGACACGGACCGCGCGACGGCGTCCGCTGCCGCCTCGTCTTCCTCTCCTCCTCTGCTCGGTACGGTCGCGGCGCAGGCGGTTTGTGCCTGCGCCTGCGGTTTGGTGCTGCTGCGCGCCTGCGGTGAGAAGTTACTGAAGGAGAGCCCAACGCAGCTGGAGGCGTCCTTGCAAGAGGCGCGGCGCGCATCTGTGCAGATGCGCGACGTCACCGGCACGGCTCGATTTGCCGCGCTGGTCGAGGTGATGGGTGACATCGCCTCTGGGCACACCCGCAGGGCCCGCCGCACGACTACCGAGGAGGCGGCCCCGGTGGAGGCCATGCTGGAGGACCTCTGCTCACTTCTTCCAGGCCACCAAACGGCCAGCACAACGCAGCGCCGCACGATTAGGCGGCTGGTGCTGACAGCGAGCACCATGTCGGGACTGACCTGGGCGCAGGTGACATCTTCAGCGAAGCCGCCACAGTGGTACAGACCTGGGGTAATGATGTCTGGCGCAGCGTGCGAGGAAGAGGATGAAGACAAGGCTGCCGCGGCGACTGACGGTACGCACTCCGGTGCTGTATTGGAATGCAAGGAGGGCAAGCGCCACAGCGACAAGCGGGCCTCACCGCGCTCATCGGCCGCATGCGGCGAGAGAGAGCAGAAGGAGGAAGTGGACGTTGCAGAGCTGAAACGCGAGCGGATTGCGCGGATACGGGCAGAGGAGAAAGCCATAAGTGGCCAACGCCTCAACACGGAGCACAAGCGCGAAATCTTCAGATGCATTGCCACCGCAACGGACGACCTAGAGTGCTTCACGATGCTCATGTACCGAGACCCCGGCTACACGTGCTTCCACGACGTGTGCGCGGTGCTACTTCAGTGCACCTACCAGGAGCGCAAGTACAACCCCTATTACGCGCAGGTGCTCATGCGCTTCTGCAGTGCGAAACCGGCGTGCGCAAAGCCACTTCAGTTTGCGATATGGGATCGCTTCAAGTCCATTCGAATCGAAGGAGCCGACGTCATTGGCTACTTCAACTTTGCTTGCTGCATCTCCGACTTGATGGAGCACGGCGTGTACCATCTGGGCCTCCTTCGCGGCCTCGATCTGGAAAACACGAACAAGACGATCGGCCTCTTTACGCGCATTCTGCTGCTGCGATTGATCTTCCAGCTGCCGGCGTCGAGGCTGACGCAGCTCTTCTTCGGTGGCGATGGCCGCAGCGCGCACGATCTTCAGGTTGACACGAGCGCGCTGCGGCGACTTCTGACGAAGTTTATGTCGCTTTACTTTCTAGACGAGAAGGCCTCGAAGCGGTGGCTACCCAGCTTTTACGAGGTTGTCGCTGCAGGCACCTCCTTTGACGTCTCTACCGCTGCCGGGATGCAGACGGCACCTGGCTCGCGCGAGAGTGCAGTGGAGGCGGTCGCTGCAGCCACCGAGCCTGCAGATGGGCATTCGCTTCAGCACAGCGCGGATCGCCCAACTTCGATGCTGCTGGTCAGCGCATCAGCGCCGGCTCGTGACGCACCTTTGACCCCCACATCCGCTTCATCAGCCGAGGCGCTGGTTGGGCACTTCATGAAGCGCGTCCACGTAGTTTACAAGGCGCTCAAGCAGGGCATCTTGTGAGTGTGACCTCTCCCTCTCTGTGTAGGTGCCGTCTTCATAAATGATTAGTTGATGCGATTAAGCGAATGTGCCGTTGTTCTCTCTCTCGATTTTTTGCTCCTAAGCATCTTTTCGTTCACTGCCCCGGCGCTGCGCAATCCGCCGCCGCCTTCCCCACTCGTGTCTCCGTCTCGGATTATCCCCTCTTCTCGCCTTACCGCTCACTCGGAGTGCCCCGTGTATTCTTCTCCCTTTTAGTCATGTGCTTCTGCACCGCTGTTGCCGTGTGGGCCATGGGTGCGTGGTGCACACGGCATGGACCACTCAGCAGCGCAGATCCGCCCGCAAGCGGCGCTTGGGCGCACGCAAGCAAATCCATGCGGAGTGCCCCCCTCCCCTCCGGCGTCGGCTTATCACAACTCCTCCGACTCTTTCTCGATCGCGCGCCTTCTTTCGCTCTCTTTCGGCGGTATGCGGTGTCTCTCCTGCTCGCCGGTGCTTCATCCTTAGTGTACACACCAACTAACAAGCAAAGGCTTCTCACCACCCTCTGCGCACATTCTCGCGGGCAAAACGAGCCGCGCGAATGCGTGCCGAGGCGACCCTCACATTTTTCCACCATCCAAGCACCGGCACATGGAGAAGTCAGGTGCGCCTCCGTGTGGAAGTGGAGGAGGCTGACACTCACGGCGGAGGCGAGCGCGACAGAGCGGCAGAGCAAGCGGTTCGAAACGGTGGTGCGCTCTCATCCTCAGCGGCCTCTACGTGCGCGCTGCTTATATACGTTTCTCGCCATCATGCACTGCAGCGGGTCTTCGTTGAAGAGGGGGTCGGCCCTACCGAAACTTTCCAAGACGAGTCTCGCAGTACCACAATCGTCTCGCCGACGTCCGCGAACGCTGCGCTCAGCTTGGCTTGTGAGGGCCGCTGTGGGCCGCGGTGCATCGAGGTACAGCGCTACAGCTGGAAACCTTGTTGCCGACCGATTCGACACTTCTCAACAGGCAAAAGGGAGGCCGTGACGATGGTCAAATCCGCCGACAGCCTTCGCCACCCGGCTGGAGGAGAGACGGCGGTGCCACTGGCGCGCCGCCGCGGAGAGTCGGAGATGACCTCTGGTGAATCCGACGCCTTGCCGTCCGACCGTCCGCACCTCTTCTCCGGCAGCGGCACCGGATTCCTCGAGGACATTCTCGAGGAGGAAGACGAGGACGAGGGTGGCAGCGGTGGCGGTGACAGGCTGGTGCTGCACTTCGACTCGTCGTCCCTTCCAACCTCGCCACCCCCTTCTGCTTCAGTTGCGGAGGCGGTAATGACGGACGACGCACCCCTTGCACCTGCTAATACTTTGGCGGAGGTGCCCACACATGCAGAGAGGCTCCCTGATCCTGTCAAGACGACCGCAGCGCCACGTATCGCCGGCGCAGTTATCGAAACATCGACAAAGATGACACTCAAACAGGCCGAGACGGAGAGCGTTGAGGCAAGCGCCAGCAGCGTGCCGCGCCGGCTGCTTCTCCTTCGCTCAGGCAGCGGCAGCGCTCCTTGCTCACTTTCGACGTCCTCCTCCATGGCCGCGCAGCCAGCGGCGCCGCTTTCGTCGGTACTGTGCAGCGCAGGGGGCCGCCGCGTTCTCAAGGTGAACGCTCGCAATACCGCGAAGGCGGCTGCCTTCTCAGCGGTGCCCGCAGAAGAGGCGCCGCACACGGCGTCGCCGGCCCATGACGCCGCTACCACAACCGCCGCCACGAAGACGAGCAGCATACGTGCTAACCTAGCAGCGGCGGCACCATCTGCAACTCTCACCGCAGACTCTGCGGAATTAGGCGCCCCTGAGTCTTGTGAGGGGCAGCCGTTTCTTCTGTCTTTCGCGTACCCGGACTGGACGGAGAAAGCAGCGCCGGCGCCGGCTGCCGTCAAGGGCGGCCGCACCGTCGCGGTGTGCTTAGATTTTGCCACCGTTGACGCCGTGGGGACCACTTCCAGCTCTGGTGCCGTCTCCGCAGCCGAACACTGCTCGCGGATGAACGTTGCGTCATGTGGCTGGCCGCGGGAGAACCTATCTCGAGGCGTCGCTTCGTCAGACCTAGACGCACAGTGCAACGCGCGCCGAGCATCACAGGGCTACTCGCTCGTCGTAGGAGATGCGTCCCGGCAGTCCTGCTGCTGGATGTGTCCTCTGGTCGCAGCTGTGCTGCCAGGCGAGGCCGGCTATTGTCATGATGCAACATGCAAGGCGCCCATCAACTGTTGCGCTGGAGAGGTCCACGCTGGTCCGCTGCTGGATGTGTGGGTGCGTGCTGTTTCAGGCCGGCAACTTGCCGTTCATCAGACGGGGTGGCGCAACGCGCGCGACTTTCCTCAACTGGCAGCGAAATGCACGCTGAAGGGGCAGCCACACTCTGAGGAAGGGGCCACTCTCGCCCAGGATGTGTGCGGAGCTCCTGTAATGTCGTCGCTATCGTATGAGCCATCGCAGCCGCTGTTCACGGCTGTCTTCACAGCGTCGTGGCTCTCTCAGCTGTGCTGTGTCTTCACTCCCTGCAGCATTGCCGTGCCACAATACCTACATCCGCATGCACGCGGTGTGCGGAATCCTCGACCGGCGAGGCGTGCCATATGGACATCGTCCTGCTCGTCAAGCTTGGTATGGGTGGCGACGCAGGTGACGCAAGACTGCATCATGACCCATCCACGCTTCCTGACCAACTCCAAGTCCCCTCAGCCGCTCCGTTCAAGCGACAGGAGGGACAGCTTGCGGTACTACTGGCTGCGAAGTGACCCTCACCAGTGCGACGCGCTGCACCGGCATATCTGTCGCGTCCTCGCGTGC
Source organism: Leishmania martiniquensis (assembly GCF_017916325.1). Taxonomy (NCBI): domain Eukaryota; phylum Euglenozoa; class Kinetoplastea; order Trypanosomatida; family Trypanosomatidae; genus Leishmania; species Leishmania martiniquensis. The sequence goes on from NC_090165.1 coordinate 391,656, forward strand.
TGGGAAAGCAGATCTTCCACACCATCTTCAGCGTCGCCTTCGCGCTCGTCTTCGTCGCCGTACGCGAAGAGTAACGCTGCAGCAGCCTTCTCTTCGCTTGACATCATCGTTACGAAGGCCAATCCAACCACTCTGAGCCTGCGTGGCGGCGCTGTCGGCAACGCGTCCACCGTGCTGGTGGCGGCTGAGACGCTTGACACGGCGGCGCTGGAAGCCGAGTGCGCGGAGGAGGGACTATCAGTCGCGAACGCGACTCCGCCTGCTGCCGCAGCGGGAGTGCGAAGGCTCTCTCCGTCGGCGCTGCGAGCCCGCGTTGCCATTACCGCTGCAGTTCTGCAGCACCTAATGTGGGGCTTGGTGAAATGGTCGGATACAGGTTGCAAAGACGAGGTGCCCAGGACGACGGATGTGGAGCGGGGGACCGAGAGCGATCCTGAACGAGGGGCATCGACGGCACCGTCGCCGCCACCGCGGGAGCAGGATCTCACGCTCTCGGAGGCAATGACCTTGCGTCTTGTGTGTGCCGCGCGAGCGCTGGCAATGCATTGGGTGTGCGGCAGTCCGTCTTTATTGCGCAACGCACCGACATCGCTGATGAACTTTCTCGCGGAGGAGCGGCTGCTGCTGTCTTCTGTCTTGTCTGTGGGGCGCTTGCTGAAAGAGGCCTTGGTCAGCGTTCCGAAGCCCGCCGCTGCATGGGGCTCAGCCAAGTCGCCCTCCACCACGCGACTTTATGCCTTGTTCCGCTTCAAGACCCCATACGCTTCCGCTTCGTTGGCGGCGCTGGCGTGGTTGTCTCGCCACGCCGCCGACACACAGCTGCTTCGAGAAGATGGTCTTGTGTCGCTGCGCCTCCACGAAGCCGAGCGTTTGCTGCTCCGCTCGGCATCGGCGTTCCAGGAAACACCCCAGTATAGCAAGCCAGCGATGCACCGCTGGAGCTCCGGAGAGTGTTCACCCGTCGGGCTCTGTTCTCAGGGTGAAGAGCCGTACCTGCGCTCATCTCGAGGCGACGGCGCAACTGTGGCAGCGTTGTTGGCGCCTCAAGCACTCCTGCGAGGGAAGGTGAATGTGCGCATCGAGCACGTGGCCGTGATGAACGCGTTCATAGTGCACCTCGAGTGGACGACAATGGGGTCGACGGCGGTGTGCGACGCGCCACTGCTGGCGCTCTCCCAAGAGGGCCAGGCAAACATCGAGCTGCCGTTTCTCCTGCTTGTCTTTGTGGTCGCAGACGATGCGGGCGGCGCCGCACAGGACTCTACAGGCTCCTCGCCAAGCAGCGACGATGATAGCCTCACACGCACTCATAGCGTTCGAGGCTGCACAGTGCGTCTGTACCAGGTGACACCTTTCTCCTGGCACTTGAGCGCGGCCGCCTGTGCCGCCAGCGGCTTTACGGCCCGCACAAGCCAATTGCTGATGCACGCTCTCGATTTGGTGGCGCGAAGGCCGGACATCTTTGAAGAGTTTCACGTGCAGACAGTGACGGGCCTTGGCATTGACGAAACCGCCTCAAAGACCGGTAGTGCGCGGACAAGGGGGATGGCGAAGCGTTCTCATGGTCGCCAGTGCGGCCCCGCCGGTGACCCTGTCACCGCTGCATCGAGGAAACACGAGGTACGCGCAGAGGCTACACCAGCGAGCAGCGCTAGGGCTCCGTTTCGCGCAGGTAAGAGACGAAGAGCGTGTGCAAGTGACGACGATGCCAACGATGATGGCAGCGTGACATCTGGCCGCGGTGACGACGGCAGCGGAGACGCGAAGGCTCCTGGCGACGACGACGACACCTTAGTGCTCAGGATAGGGTCGAGTCGCGGATGTCGCGCCGTCTCCGCAGCAGCGCCATCGCCCGGCAGCGCTCCTGGACGCCGCCAACGGCCCCATGGCGGCTCTCACGATGGCGCAGACGGCACATCGCTTTCATTTGTGGACACAGTGCGCGTCGTGCCCATTGCTGTATTTCGCCCAGACGCTGCTGCCCCGCTGCTGGAGGTGGAGGTGAGCCAGGCAAGCCAACTGGCCGCGCAGCTTGCGGGGTTCAGCAGGAGGGCGGCGAACAGCTCCCCCTGCAACAACGAGGAAGACGACGGGGTACAGGAGGAGGTGTCACGCGTACTTTATGCCCTGCTTGATCACTGGATCGGCTTCAGCGCTCTGCACGCAGCGGCGCCGCGCTATATTGAAGACTTGAGAGCGCGCCGGCGGCAAGGATCTGTCGAGCAAGCAACGCAGCGGGGCGGCATGTCAGCGCAGACGGGAGCGCTTGCGGATGTTTGCGTCCTTCACGCGTACGCGGCCATGCTGCGGAATCTGTGGCGAGAGCTAACGGGCCGTTCTCCATCGTCCTCGCTGTCGAGGATCACTTCCCCTTTGATGTCCTCGCCTTTAACGAGGTACATGCCGGTGCATATGCTGCGGGCTCACTTGCTGGACCCTGCGTGTGTCGCGAGGGCCATCAACGTTGCGATCGCCGAGTATGCGCGACAGGACGTCGAGTGCCGGAGGCGTCTGTTGTTTCTGGAGAGAGATGCGGCTGCTCAGTGGGACTTGGAGGAGGCAGACGAAGACGATATGCGGGAGGGTGGTGCTGGCAGCGCCGCCGGGGTGCGGCGGCGGAGGCCTCCGAAGCAGACGCAGCAGCGCCATCGGCAGCGGCTGCAGGCAGAGATGGCGATCGAGGCTGCGGTGCACGACACATGGGCGTCACTCGCCACGCAGGCGGCGACCCTTGCCACCGTTTTTTACGCGGAGGTGCTCGGAGCGTCTCCCCCCATGCCACTGCCACTGCAGTCGGGCGGCCAGCATCGCGCGGAGGCAAGGAGCGCTCCGCTCTGTGGGACAACCGAAGGTGGCGTGTTGCCATGGGGCGCGCCAAATCCTCGCGACATTCTTGCCGCCGAGAAGAGTGCCGCCTTTCAGTCTTCTCTCCGTGATCTCCTACAGTCAATGAAGACCGAAGAGGAGGGACAGCCATCACCGGGGCACGGCGCCACGGCTGCTCCGGCGGTCATGCCACCTATGCGACTGCAGTTGACCAGCGAATACACGGCCAAACCCACCTCACTGCGGAAGTTGTCGTCATCTTCGACACTGCCACAAAGGCGTGCATCCGACACAGGTGACGCGGTGGACTTGGACCTCACAGTCGCCGAGATGGCCAAGGCGTGTGTGGCGCAGCTCTCGCGCGCTCCTTGGCACCCGTGTCTCCGCTTCGACGGCGCCACTTCTGCCAGTGTGTGGCGTGGGAAAAAGCGAGTCGACAAGGTGGCTCCGTGGTCGGCAGCGGATGATGATGCAGCCGCGCATCTGCCAGTTCAACTGCTGCGCGTTAGCGACGCTCCTCTTCTGCCGCGCGACAAGGGCATATCTCCGACTTTGGCGCACAGGTGTGTGACCGCGGCCAAACTTACGCTGCCGCTGGCGCAGCTGATGTGTGCAGATTCTGTGCTATGGTAAGCTGCGGGTGCACGCGCGCGCTTATATGGCTGTCTGTCTGTCTGTGTGAGCGTCTCTGCTTTTCTAAAATTGTCCTCCTCACGCGGGACGAGGGACAGCAACTGACAAGCACAGAAAGAAAAGCGGCTGCAGTGATAACCAAAGTGGGGCGAGTGGGATGCCGTAGCGGGGCAGAAGCACCCGAGACGTTCAGCGCGGCTTTGCCCTCTGCCCCGTTGCGTAGCGTTGAGCCGATGAAGGGCAGGGGGGTATGACGTAGCGAACGCCTCTGTCCCTTCTGCACTCGATACCGATGACATGGACAGGGTGCACAGCATCGCGCAGATGTGGCTTCGACCATGTGGCTTATATCAAGCACCGTAAGAGTCACGCGGATCCATGCGCCCGTTTTTTCTGTTTGCATACCTACGCGCTCTCAGAGATGACAATGTTGCCGTCTCCGCCTCTCTGCGCCGCCGTTCCCCCCCTCCCCTCCTCTTCTCACCGAATATGATTGCCGCCGGTGCATGTTTGCATTCGCACACACACGCGCACTTCTCTTTTCCACGGATCCGACAGCGCCTTCGTCGCGCCACAGGCGCACAGGGGCAGGGTAGATGAAATCGAAGGCGAAGGCGCTCGCGTATACAAGACAAAAGACACGAGGAAATGTGGACGACTAGCACCACGCTGCGCTGCATGTCCCTCTTCGCATCTTCATCCCTCTACTTGCCTATGCGTCTGCGCTCAAAGGCACCCGACTGACTTCCTCTTGAAGTTGTCCCCCCGCCCTTCCACACACACACACACACAAAAATCCACTCTCTCTGCATCACCTCTCATCAGACACACCCTTCGACATCGTTCTGGTCTCTCCCCTGCTTTCTCGCTTGTCCATCTTTTTCCTCGGCGAGCTCTTTTTGTGTCTTCCGCTCATTCTTATGTGTGCGCGGTTTTGCCCCCCCCTCTGCCCCCTCTTCCAGTTGCCGTCTCCCGCTCCCTCCACCTGCACCGGTCTCTCTCCACACACACACACACACTGTGCCGCTCGTGCCCAGTAAAGGAGGCGGCCTCTCCTCCGCTAATGCGTTTGAGCCTCGAATAGCACAAAATATCCGCGCGCCTGCAATCGCTGGGCGCACTGTGGCCATGCCTCAGCCACCCAACGCTCAGCTTCCGTACTCCTCCTCGGAGGGCGGGGACAGGGCGCGGCCGTCGGCAATGGGCTCGGCGCTCGAAAACGCAGTCGAGGCACCTGAGTGCTCTCCTCTCCCTGAGACTCTGCCGGGATCGCTGGCCTCTCACAGCGAATCGACCCACGAGACGGGTGCTCGGGAAGAGCTGCCCGCCTTCCGCTGTGCTGTCCTTCCTGACGCGTTGAACTCGTCGGCTCAGAGTATGCAGGCCATGGTTCATCCGCGTCTGCGGTCGCTGTCAACGTTGAAGGTGAGCGCTGAACGCTCTTTTCACCTGCCTCTACAAGCTTCAGTTTCCGAGGGCGAGAGTGAGGATGCTGTTGCGCGCCTTGAGCGTCGCACACAGGGTGTGCTCATTGCCTATGCATCAGCGGCGCGCTCCGCCGCTCCGATGGCGTCCTCGTGCTCTGAAAGCGCCGGCGGCGCGCTGACGAGTCAGACGAAGAAGTGCCACGGCGATCTGTACCTCGTGTATTCTGGGGGAGCTGCGGATGAGGTACCGAACCCGCTGCGCCGGGAGGGCAGCAGCTGCAACCGGAGGGGTGGGGTGTCTGCCTGTGGCACTACCATGGCTGACGAGGAGCAAATCCTGGCACAGCACGCCGCAGAGCACGTGGAAGAGAGCGGCGAGCTGCCCTTCTCCCTCTCGCGCATTCCCCCCCCTGCGACAGCCGAGGAGTACGAGGCGCGCGTAGCCGCGATTGATCACGTGCGCTGCGGTCTCGGCCAGGAGCTGGAGGGTGCCGCGAAGGACGTTTACGGCCCAACATGGCCCTTCTCACGGCGCATGTTCGCCTCGAAGTTATTTTGGACGAAGGAATGCCCGGCGCCAAACTGCGACCACAAGATGAGCGTTCAAGCCGTCACCGGCCCGCGGGTGTGGTCACTTGTCTTCATCTATGGCGCCATCATTGTTTACCCGGTTTTCACCACTGTCGCTTACGCTGGTGAGCACGCCTGGCAGGGCATCATCGTTCTGTGGGGGCTCGCCGGCATTACGTGCATCTTCGTGTCGCTGTGCGCCTTCACAAACCCCGGCATTGTGCCGCGCCGTCGGCTGAAGAGCATCAGGGACTGCGGTGACATCCTCATTGTCCGCCTCCCAGCGCCAAATTCGCAGGCGGTGCTACAGAAGCGGCTAGCGCTAGCCGAGACGATCGCGCCATCCTTAGTGGGGAGGAGCAGCAGCTGTGGTAGCAGGACATCAGCCAGTCCCCCGGCCTACACCGCAGAGGCCATCCGTAGCGCTGTAGCGGATGGCGACATCTCAGCCAGCGTTTTCAACCACAAGCGATCCACTCTGCACGCGATGGAGCGGTACTTTGAGACGGGCACAGGCCGCATTGTGCCGTACAACCCGCGCCTAAACGAGTTTGATTTGGCCGTGCCGACGCTCGAGTTCCCCATTTTCTTTTGCCGTACCTGCCAAGTCGCCAAGGGGCCGCGCACGCGTCACTGCAAGGTGTGCGATAACTGCGTAGATGAGATGGACCATCACTGCCCATGGACAAACTGCTGCATTGGCAGAAGCAACTACCCGTATTTCTTTGGCTCGCTCCTCTCCTTGCACTTGATGGGCCTCTATAGCATTCTCTACAACTTCGCGCTCAACATCCGCTTCATCTACCTGCACCCGACGTGGGATGTCTGGCGGCTCCTTCGCTACGCGCACGGCATGCCGATCGTGGTGTACATCAGCTTCTTCGTCCTCGGCCTCTTCTTTTTTCCGCTGCTGGTGGGCCACGTGTACATGACGTGCCAGGGCCTGACGACTGCCGAGATGCTCAAGAAGAAGTGGACGGAGTCCGAGTACTTTGGCGGCATCAATCCCTGGTCGCATAGGCACTGGTATCAGAACATCTATGCCCGCCTGTGGGCGCGCTGGCCAGCGGCGCTGCAGGACCCGCTGCGCTGGCTGGACTCGCGGAATTACTATGGCGTCACCGTTGCCATGGCGGTCGAAGATCAGAAGGTCGACTGGCTTATCGCGCTGCCACCGGAGGAGCGCCAGAAAGTGGAGGCGCGCAATGCGGCCGCGCGTGCGGCTGGTGCGAGGGTGCGTGAGGAGCAGGAGGCGGCGATAATGCGGGCAGCCATGGAGAAGCGCAGCTTTCAAGCTGCATGATGCAGCGGGCACCGAAAGCAGCGCCGGCTTTTGAGACAAGGCGAGCCTTTGTGAGGGACTGGAGTGCAGTCACGTGGAGCTCACTCTACCGCGATAGCGGGAGAAGGGTGGTGTCGGGGCTCTCTTCATTGGTGCAGTGCTCCGATCTCTTTCCGTGCGCGTCCTCGAGCTCGTACGCCGGCGGCTGCTTTTCGGGAGCAGATATCTAAGCGGCAAGGCGAGACTGAGGCGCGCATGAAGGCAGAGCCCCCCTCCCCTTCTCTCTCTCTCTGTGCGCGCCCGATCCTTCCGCTCCTTGACTCCTCACTTCACTTCGCGTGTTGATGGGGTCTTTGATGTCATGCGCTCACGGGTGCCTGCGGATGCTGGCATGCCTTGTAGACGCGCAATGTCTGCATCCTCGCTGTCCGTCTACCGTTGTCAGTCGTCCTCAGGGCGGTTCATCACGAGAAGGTACGCAGCTAAGGAAAAGGTGAACTAGAGTTTATCTTCGATGGGAAACTGTTGGCGGTATGAGGGGAGGCGGAGGGTGCTGGACTCGTCCCCAGTGCCGCTATGTCCGATGTACACCTCTCTCCCCATCTCCCATCCCAGACGCACGTGCCACAGCGGCTACGTTGAAGCTTCACTTTTTTTTACTCCTCTCCGCTCGATGGGCGAATGCATTGCTCCTTTCGGATGTTCCCTATACGCTGTGGTTACGCCCTTTCTCCCCTCGTCTTCCTCTCCTCTCAGTACCGCTTTCGTATTCTCTCTGTCATGTGTATATCTGTGCATTGTCATTCCTCTTGCTGTGGCTCTCTCTCTCTGCCGCTCTCTGCCTTTCCTTATTTTTTTTTTTGTTTCGTCTGCGCAAACAGGTCCCTGCGCTTCGACCTCGTTGCGCATGCGAGGGCCGGCGTGCGCGAGACAGCGATGGACATGCGTGAGTTGTCGTGTGTGTGTTCGAGGCGAGCGTGCAGCGCGCGTAGCTTTTGTGAAGGCATGTGCAAAGAAAAAGAAATCACAGACCCCACTCTCCCTCTCTTCAGCGTCTGTCCTGCTCCCGTGTCTCGCCCACAGCCGGCTCCGCTCCCTCTGGCGTTTTTGCTCTCTTCCCTCTCTCTCAAGGACCCAAAAGCTTATCTCCATCTTTTTTTTTTCGTCTCATATCGCTCTCGTGTGCACAGCAGAAATCCTTTTGTGCTGCGCGTCGACCGAAAGGGACAGGACGGACGGCGGCCACAACGATCTCCGTGTACCAGCCGCCTCTGCATGTGGTTGGCATGTCAACACTGCTCCGGATGGGCATTTTTTGTGATTCCCCTCCCCTCTTTTGTTCGAAAAGCAAAGAGAAATAAATGTGTGTGTGTGTGGGTGGGTGTGCATGTGCTGCAGACTACGCTCCCTCTCTCTTCCTCTCGCAGCATCGCATGCTGGCGGAGACGAGCGTCGAGGCGATCGGCGAACCTCCTTGGGATGTACCCTGAGTCCTTCGTTTTTGTAGCGCTTGACCTCTCTTCTTCGCATCTTCTAGGCATCTACACCCCATCCGACCGCCCCTGTTCTCCTCCCCTCTCTTCCGTCCTCTCGGCACAAGCGCGCGCCGGCTAGCACCGCATCCACACATCTTTGTGCGTGCGATTAAGGACGAAAAGGGTCCGTCTGGGGGCCACCACTGACATAGAGCGGACGTATCACATTTCTGCACAAGTAGCGGCAGCGGGGCCTCCTCTTCCCTCCAGCGCTTTGTGTACGTCTGCGCAGGTGTGGCTCATCGCTCTGCGCCATAGGTGGCGCTTATACTTGTCCGGAGAGGCTTCAAGCGGCTCTCGCACCTTGTCGTCCTCGCTTCTACACACAAGCTCTCAAACACACGCCCGTAAATGCATGTGCGCAGAAAAAAATAGACTCATACATTCGTGGAGCCACATTCCTGATGCGACTCGTCGTTCCCTCTCCCTCTCTTCCTCCCTTTCCTCTGCCTTCAACAACGCGGACAAGGCAAGAGAGAGCGCCGAAGGTGGAGAGGGGAAAAAGACAGCGAGGCAAAAAAAGTTGATCGCATCAGCTTCTCCGTCTTCACCACTCAAACATGCCAGTCGTGCTGCACGAGGCTAGCACCTTTCGGCGATGCACTTTACTGTGTCTCCCGCTCATCTTCCGCAACTGGAATGAGCTGGTGCTGGTGCCGTACCGCCTAGCGATGTGGTGCGTGCACTTTAGTGCACTTATCTGTGTAGCACGAGGCAGTGATCGCATGATTCGCGTTTCCTCCCTGCCGTGCGACTACGCTGAGGCAGATTACCTTTTCCTGCGGCAGATCACAAGCCTGTGCCTCGCTGTCAGCTTCCTCTGCTTATTTTTCAACCTGTGGGGCGTCGTGACAGCCCGTACGCTTCGCTTTGGTGCCGACAATTGGCTCCAGGGCTCCTGCCATGGCGCGGCGGCGGTGCTGCTGATCCTTTCATGGCAGGCCACCGCGCATGTCGCATGTGTCTGGCATGTGTTCTATTTTTTTTCGATGATTCCCACCGGCATCGAGGCAATCGCGCTGGCACACTCTTATTGGAGGGGGGCGGACTTCTTTGGGTGACGAGGTAAAACTGGATGAGGCCGACCCGGGAGGGGGTGGGGGGCTGCAGCGAAGCGTGCTCCGCGAAACCTTACCCCTCCTCGCCTTGCCGCTGCTCCCTCTACCGTCGGCGAGCGAACGGGGGAGAAGGAGGTGCACTGCTGTTGCTCATCACTAGCGTGTGCTGTTTGCGCTCCTCGATGAGGGGAGGGGGCGGCGCGTCTGAGTGGAGGCCGCCTCTACTGCTCACTCATTGAGTGACGTTGGCGTCCGTCGTATTGTGCAGGTCCGTTTTGCCTCTCGCCCGGACGGGGGTGGCGCGGTAGACCGTCGAGTATACGCGGTCCGCGCCCACTTGTGAGCGGGCTCGCGTGCGCCGACGGAGCCGTCGGCCGTGGATGACCTCCGCATCCTTCGCGACTCGTCTTCACGCGACCTTCCGTGCGCCGCTCGTCCACCCATCGCTCTTTCTCTCTCTGCATTGCGCGTGCACTTTGGATCCTCCGGGTGAGGGTCAGCGTGCGGATTTCGCTGGCCGATCGACAGTGACGGTCGTGACGCCTAAGAGCGGCAGCAGCGGCATCATGTGGAAGCCCAAGAAGACCTGAAGCGGAGATGCCTCGCGGTTCTAGGGCTCGTGAAGGACCTCGCCCTTGTCTGCCTTCCTGCGGCGGGCTCTCTTCCGCCCTCACTCTGCCTCGGCGCGCGGCTTCCCACTTTGCCGCGAACGATTCAGATGGGATTCGATCGCTCGACGACGCGACGATGTCTCTCCTTTGACGCTGTTCCTCTCATATCCCCTCGTGATAGAGATGAGGCCCGTTTCTCAGTGTGTGTGTGTGCGTGTACGACAGTTATGACGGTGAAGAGTGATTTGCTTCACGCCCTCAGGCAGAGCAAGTGATTCTGTCGAAGAGGAACCGCAGAAGAAAGCGAGATGTTGCCGGTTGTGCGTGCTGCTCTTGTGCGCACTGCACGATGTCGCCCATTCGGCCGACGCCCTGTACAGGTCAGCATGCCGGCCCCCTCCCTCCCTCCCTCATCGACATCGCTCTCTTTCTGTCGTCTCATGGCTTTCTCTCTCCTCTTGTTATGCCACCATGCAGTGCTTCAAGGCCGTCGCTGCTTCAGCGGGCCACCACGTCACCAAACTGTCGATCACACCCATCCTCTACACCGGCGCTACGAGTGCCGGTGCTGTCCCAAAGACAGTCACCAGGCAGTCCTCGTTGATCGAGCCACGCAAGAAGAAGGGCATGCTGTGTAGCTGCGTCGAAGATGTCGATCTCGACATTTTTCGCGGCGTTTTCATAGAGCAATGGCTAAGCGGCAAGAGGCATGGGGGCTATCCGGAGGCGCTATTCTTTTGTACTACATGTGGCCCGCCAGCCGTGCAGGAGTCGATAAAGGGCTCCTCTGGTGGTGGCAGCGCCCTCACGAAGCTCCACACCCCGGAGAAAAAGAGCTCCTCCAGCAAGTCCACCTTTGGCAACACACTGAAGAAGCTGTTCGGCACCTCCAAGAGTGGCTCGAAAGGGGACCTGAGCACCATTTCGGCCAAGCAGCACTCCAGCGGCCACATACGCGAGTCCAGCATTCGCGTCATGTCTGCTGAGGAGGAGGAGCTTCCAACTACACCGCGAACGGAGAAGGAGCTGTACCTGTGCGTGACCTGCGGCTCATGCTACTGCCGCGATCACGCTTGCGACCACCACTATAGCCGTCAGCAGCGCAGCACCGTCGCGGGCTGCGATGACGCGGAGGCGTCACTCAGGGGCTACCCGTACCATTCCTTCTATATCGGCGTTCCGAGCTTTGTGAGCACGCACCCGTCCCACATACTACAGGAGACGTCATGGGGGCTACTCTTCCCAACCGTGACGGTGCGCGAGATCGAGGAGGGCGCGGTGGACCTGTCGAATCCGCTCCCCTTCTACCAGCACTTCGAGGAAATCTTCGACACCAGTGTCGCGTGCGGGATAAGTGCCACGCAACTAAACGGCAGCTCCACGTCCAACAGCCATAGCCTCACCCGTGGCCGAAATGCGCTCGGGCTTTCACCCAGCGCGGTGCACGTTCGCGTGCCCAGTGTATACAGCAGTAGTGGCCACCTCGACGGGTTACCGCGGCTACATTCCAAGACGAACAGTTACGCCGATCGAAGGGAAGACCGCCTCCACACGCGCCAATGTGCTCTGCTTACCCCCATCGGAGCCCACAGCATTCTTTCTCTGCCTGAGTTCCACTCTTCTCCGCCAGAGAACTGGTCGTATCTTATGTTCTGCGCCAAATGCGGCGACCGGCAGCCTTCACGACTGCACGGTAAGCAGTGCGACAACGAAATCTCGCGTCACGTCCACCTGCGACGGCTGGGGCAGCTCACAGCGCTGCTCGCGTATTTTCTGCTTCGCGGGGTGCGCCTTGAAGTGCCACCGCAGTTTTTAGAGTACTCCTCAAAGAAGCATGCGCAGCAGGTGGAGCGGCAACGCAACCAGCAGCGTGCACACAGGTTGTTCGAGATGCAGCGAGTCAGCCGCGCCTCTGAGCTCGTCGGTGGACTCGAAGGGGTGACCACGGCGGGTGCTGCTCACGCCAGCGGTACCGGCGGCGGCGTGGACCTGGCGGCGACGAACGTGACGGGCTGCTTTGGCCTGCTTTCACGGACCGAGACGGACCGGGTAATCACCCGCGCGGCAATCTGCGGCTTCTCCAACGAGAGCTACTTTTGCTACATGAACTCGGTGCTGCAGTGCCTGTTGCGGTGCCGCAACTTTGCAGGCCCACTACTGCGTCTCGACCTGCAGAAGAGTCCTGGCAAGCTCACCACATCCATGTCACGTCTGCTTCACCAAGTGTCGCACCAAACGTATCAGGACGTGCGCAATGGCGCCGTCTTTGCGTTCGTGCGCTCGCTGCGGGCACAGATTGGCAGCATCAACGTGCTCTTTGAAGAGGACGAGCAGCAGGACGCCCAAGAGTTCCTCATAACGCTGCTCAACGGTATTGGCGACGAGTTTGACAAGGGAAAGACGGAGGAGGAAAAGAAAGCGACCCGCCGCGTCAGCTTCGAGGGTACGCTGCTCTCCGAGGTGACTTGCTCTCAATGCAAGCACTGCGTCCCACGCCATGAAATGTTCATGTCCCTTTCTATCCCCATCGAGAAGAGCATCGCGGACGGTATTGCGTCGCTCTTCGCGCCCACCACGCTACGCGGCAAGGACCGCTACGCGTGCGAGAGCTGCTTCAAGAGGCTTTCGCAGAGAGAGCAACAGGGGCACAACGCCCTTGCCGCGGCCCAGGCGGAGGCCGAGAGGCTGGCGAAGTTAGCTGGGAGGAAGCTGAGCAAGGAGCAAATAGAGGGGCGTGTCTACGCGAACGCGCTCTACAGCGAAGCCGAGGTGTGCACCTCGCTTTCCCACCTCGGCGGCAGCCTTGCGGTGCACCTCCTGCGCTTCCACTATGACCCAGAGGTGCAGGATTTCATTAAGGTGCTCACCCCGGTGCGCATCTCCCTCACGCTTGACCTCACCCCCTACGTCAGCTGTGAGGTGGTGGAGGCCTACACGCGCATGGAGAAGATGCATCTCTTGCAGCGTCGCTTTCCCAACGCAGCTGGGAAGATGCTCGACAAGTACCTGCGCCACGCCAAGGACGACGTCAAGGTGGCCACGCAGAGGTTGCTGGATGACGGTCATGGGCTAGCCGAGGCGACGCACTCGCGGCAGAGCAGCAGCGCCGCCGTTAGCCGCTGCTGTACTGGGGTTGGGGCAGGCAACGCACTAGGCGACGACGGGTCCGATGACGTGGCGGGCGTCGGCAGCGTCTTTGGCGACGCCTATGGCGGCACCTCCTCTTCTGCTGTGACGCCGCTCAACAACCTTAACGGCGATGCCGAATACTTTGCGAAGGCGGGACCTATCTCTGGCACTAGTGCTGACGGGGCCGGTGGGAGGGCTGCCGCTCTCGAATCCGCCGCGCTGAACGCTGCTTCGATTTGCGCCATCACGCACGACGAATTTGATCCGTTTGGCGAGCGCACTCCTTCAAAGCCATCCTTGGTGCGCCGCTTGGTCGGGATCGTTGCACATCGCGGCTCGCTGCACGGCGGCCATTACATTGCTTATGTGCGACACCTCACGCGCCCGCATGTGTGGTTCCGCTGCGACGACGAGGATATCGACGTGGTAGAGGAGAAGTTCGTGCTCGATCACGAGTCCGAGGTGTACCTCGCCTTCTACGAGTAGGCAGGCGGGCTGTCAAGCCAACCTCGCCTTTGTCCAGTTGGCGTATGACTGTCACTCGTAGCGATAGGTTACTGAGGTGCACAGGGCGTCAAATAAGTGTGCATCTGCCTGTCGTACGAGAGGGCGTTTCCCTTGCTGTGCTGCTCAGCCCCCCTCCCTCTCTCCTCCCCTCCTCTCCCCTCTCTTTCTCTTTCTCTCCCCGACGCAGGCTCGCTTAGCATTCCCTTCTTCCCTCTCCCGCCTCTACTTCGGAGGGACGGCATTGGTGTATGTGTTCGATCGCACCGGAGGCGAGGGGGTGGTGGTGGTGGACGAAGAGCGGCTGGATTCACACGGCGTAAGATGAGCGGGTAGCGACGGCTCCTTCTCGTCGGTGCAGCTCAGGCTCACCTCCCCTTACCCCTTCCCTCTCTCCTCCCCTCCCCCCTCCTCCCCCCTCTCTCTCCAAACCTTTTCCGTATTCTGTCTAGTGCTGATGCGTCTGCCGCTTGCTGAACGTATGCTTAGTGTAGGGCGGCCTGCCTGCCTGTTGGCATGTTTGACCTCGTTGTGGATGCCATGGTGCTTTGTTCTCTTATTCCCTCTTTCACCTTCGCTTGCTCGTCTTAGGTGCCCCCCTGTAGCCGAGAAAGTAATCCAAGAAGAGCGGCTATCGGAGCGCCGTGGCAGAGCCCGCGAGAGCCTTGCTTCTCTCTCTGTGTGTGTGTGTGTGAGGGAGGGAGGGAGGAGGGTGGATTAGCAGTGGGTGTGCGCCACCCACGCAGATGCCAGCGATCGATTCTCTTCGTCGCCGCATTCACCTGCAGTTTCATCGTCACTCCCCACCCCTCCCCTCCCCTGCCAAGGCACTTCTCGGAGCCCCTTTTGTTGTCGCTTTGCAGACGGCGGCAGCTGAGAAGCCGCACGAAGGCTTCGCACGCATCTCACCTGCGCGTGATGTGGTGCTTCGTCGCTACACGGCGCTGCGGGTGCGCCTCATCAGAGCGCCTCGTTGCCTGAACTCATGTATATCCAATTCTGCATATGCAGACACAGCACCGCCATCTCTCGCTTTCCGCTGCCTCTCTTTCGTGCTTCGGCTGTCTCAATATCTTCCACTCCCCTTGACATCACTGCTGTGCTGATTGCTGTGCAGCAAATTCGTCCACCTGAAAGATAACTTGTTCCTTTCTCACCAAGTGAATATTCACGAGCTGCACTGTGTAACAGCGTTGGCTTCGCATACGGCTTGCTGCTTGAGAACTGTCTCATCGGCACGGAAGAAAGCCCGGGGACGAGGAGAAGCGCAACAGCAACCGCCATCGAAGAGACCGCATCGCCCGTGATGAGCGGCGCCTACACACGTCAAATGGAAAACCCCACGGGGGTGGTGCACCGCTTCATGCAGGACCATCAACGAGTGTGCGTGTGGCTTGTGCACGATACGCAGACACGATTGGAGGGCAACCTGCTCGGCTACGACGAGTTCATGAACGTCGTGCTGGGCGACACTACCGAGACGAATCTGCGAACTAGCAAGAGTTACCATCTGGGCAAGATTTTGCTGCGTAGCGACAATGTTGGTGTCATCCACCCGATCGGTGTTTAAGGCGAAGTCATTTCTCGGCAGCAGCAGCCTCGTTGCTCTGTGGAGGGGTTTCATCACGGATCGCTGCATGTGATGCATGAGGGTGCCCCGCTGGCAGCTGTAGAGAGGGGTGCGGTGCTGCGGCACTGTTGTCTTGGTTTTTGGTCTCTTCAGGCGTGTGTCTATGTGTGTGCGTGTGTGTATGAATGCCTACGGGCGTTTTGCGCGCCAGTGCCTTTCCGCGCAGGGGTACCAGCGGATCGGAGGGAGAGGGAGGACAGGGTGGTGTGGCTGGGTGAGGTGCGTGTGTCTGTGTGTGTGTGTGTGAGCGAATGTGAATCGATGGCCACCACTCTTTCCCTCCTCGCCCTTTCTCCCGACGCAGTCCTTCCCTGTGCGCCTTGCCACAGACGTGCCACTTAGCAGAGAGGGAAGTGACACACCGAAGGATGGGAACGAGCCGAAGGCGGCTTTGGCGGTGCCGTCGGGGGCGGTGGGGAACGGCGACCGTCGGGGGAGGGCGTCCGCATGCGCCTGCACCTCTTTTTTCCTCGCTGAGGCGCGGAGGATCGTACGCCGGTGAGTGGGCCGGCCGTTCCTCTCCGCATCGAAAGCGATGCCATGGGTGCGCTGGGTGGCCCTGCCGTCTCTCGACCCGCGCGCTGGCCATCCAGCGGCTGTTGTGCATCCCAGAAGGCCCATGCCCGCCTCTACTTTTCTTCCCGCGCAATCGCTCCTCCATCCCTTTCTCTCTTTTTGTCCCACTACGGGTGTGCTCGCCGGGCCTATGGCGCATTGCTGTCTTTTGCGCGTTGTACTGCTCATGGAGAGAGCGGGCGCAATACAGTTATCCACGCACGTGCCTCCTCCCCTTTGGCTCACTCGCGGGCGCATACGGTGGCCACAGTGCGCGTGTGCCAGAGATGGGCATCGGATCATCTATAGCGCGGCACGGAGGCCCCGCGATTTTCACGGGGACATCCAACGCGCCATCATCTTCGCTACTGCCCCTGTCGTCGGAGGAGCGCGTAGCGGCAGTAGCGACGACTCCTGCTGCCGCTGCCGCCTCTCCAGCTCCGCCGGCCACTGGGTACACCTCAAACCCTCGGCAGCGCCTCAAGGACGCCAACGCGGCGCCTACAGTGCCTTGGGCTGAAGCGACACCTCTGCCACCTGCTGCGCCACAGCCCTATCGGCGATTTCTTCCACGCCCCGGGGGCACCCCGATCTTGGCCACACCTCCGCCAACGGAAGCCGGCGCGACGGCGCCGCGGGTTGAGCTCGCGGCGGCCTCGAGGAGGGTGTACGAGGAAAGCCGCACTGCCAAGCCCCAGCACCCAGCCCAGGCGTCGCATCCCACGCGGTGGGAGGATGGACGCCACGACGCAGCTGGGGATGCTTTCATTGGTGGCGATCACCTTCACCGAGGGCCTCCTCAGTACGCCAGCATCGCCGCACACCCCAACGTGAAGGGGAATGCGGATGTGAGGTTTGCTGTAAGGGCGCCGAAGGAGGGTCGGCAGCGCCACACGCCTCTGCGCAGCGAGGGCGGCCTCTATGAAGAAGAGAGGGAGGGACAGGGAGCGGCGTCCGCGAAGTCGTCTCCATCGCCGAACGCACCTGAGGCGGAGGAGCTGGCGGCGACCTCGTGCGCATCAGTCGAGGCGATGGCTCTCACAGAGGCGCCGGCTGCGCCTGCTGCTGCTGGCCCCTGTCAGCTGAACAGCACTTTCACCGCCTACCGCCCTGTGGCTCGTTCGGCCTCTCCTGGAGTGGCACTTGGGCAGTACGACGGGCTTCCACTCGTGTCGGTGCAGCAGGTGCTCGAGTCGAAGCACAAGGTGTACCGCGTCTGCCTCACTGGTGGCCCGTGCGCGGGCAAGTCGACGATGCTTTCGGCCATCCAGTCGAAGATTCCGCAGCGCACTGGCTTCCGTGTCATGTGCGTGCCGGAGGCTGCAACACTGCTCGTCACCGGCGGGATGCAGTGGGACAACAACCTCACCGTGCCGCAGCAGCTCGGGCTTCTTCGCACCCAGCTTGCCTTGGAGGACCAGTTTTACGCGCTCGCCGTTGCGTCTAATGTGCCGACCATTATCGTGTCGGACCGTGGCACAATGGATGGTCGCGCGTTCTGCACAGATGCGCAGTTTCAGGAGATCCTGCACGCTCTAGGCAGCACCATCGATGCGCTGCGCGACCGCTACGACGCCGTCATTCACATGGTCACCGCCGCAGATGGAGCGGAGGGGTTCTACAACCTGGACAACCCAGCGCGCTATGAGGACCTCGACGGCGCGCGCGCCTCCGATCTTCGCCTGCGGGAGATGTATGTCGGTCACCCAATGTATCGCCTGCTCGACAACTCGACGACCTTCGACGACAAGATTGAGCGCGGGCTGCAGGTGATTTGTCAGGTGGTGCACAAGGCGCATAGCGCACCAGCGTCGCCCACACACTACCTTGTGCGGCGCTGCCCATCTGAGCTTCCGGTTGCGTGCGCCACCTACACAACGTACACGACGGTCCTGAGCAACAGCAAGGTGAGCGACATTCGACTGCTCGTGAGGCGGGAGATGGCGGACGGGTCGACGATACACTTCTTCAAGAGCGTTCGCGAGTCGCCGTCGTCGGTCTCGGCAGCTCTCTCCTCGCGTGCGCTACCCCGCGCGATTTCGCACACCGGCGGTGGTGCCTCGTTTCCCAGCAGCGCGAACGCCCGGACAGCTAACACAGCAGCGCCGATGCAGGAGCGCATTGAGAGCGCCCAACGCATCAGCAGCCGTGAGTTCGCGAGCTTGTGCAAGCACCGCGACCGCACCCGCGCTGAGGTGGTGGTGAGGGCGACGCATTTCCTCTTCGAGGGCGCGAACTACGAGCTGACGACGCTGGTAGCCCCAAGCTGGGCAGCAGGGCGGCAGACGCTGACAGTGGAGAGTGGCAATGTGTCGGCGGCGCAGCCACAGCAGGGGCATCGAGGCGGGCCGTGCCACGCTGGCCTGCCGCTGACGGCGCTGCGTCTTCCACCGTTTTTAGAGGTGGACCGCGAGGTGCCGGTGGAGAGCCTGACGACCGCCTTTCTCATCTCCCACAAAGAGACGGGCCCCCTCTACACATCGCTCGCATTCGCGCCTGTCTTCTCCCGTGCAGTGGTGACCCCCCTTGGGGCGCACGCCGACACAGAGAACATCCTGCAGAGCACACTGAGTACGCCTCGCGCCACGCCTGGGCTGCGTGCGGAGACGGGCGCGCTTCCCACCTTCCCCACTGCTGCGGAGGCGGGTGCGGAAGCGAGAGCGCCGGCAAACGTTTCTGTCCCGGGAGAGGGCGGCGGGCCAGAGGAGGGTGCGGAAAACTCGGCGCCCAATGCTGCGCCACTGCCGCTGCCGACGCCTGTGCGCCGTGGCCTTGCCCCACTCAATGCCAATACACTCCTCACCTCGGTGACCGTGAGGAAGTCTGCTGCGGCCAAGGCAGAAGGCGCGCGTCACCTGGAGTCAGATCCTCCGCCAGACCTTGACGAGTCCGCATGCATGGACAAAGGACACAAGACCGCTAGCCCGTCGCGACTCACCCTCGCCGGTGTGGAGGGGGAGGAGGACGTTGCGGAACCGGACACGGCGGTGCCAGCAGGAGAGCGTCTGCAACCGGAGAGTGCGATGATGCGAGATCCCGAGCGTATCTTGCCGCCCATCAGGTCGAAAAAGTCGGCGTGTGTGGCCGCCTTGGGCAACTGAGCGCGACGAGCCGGCCATGATACGGCGCCCCAGGGATTGAGCCCCGTAAGCGATGCCGACTCTCCTTCTCGCTCCATCGCGGGAGCAGACCAGAACGCCACCAGCCAAGCTCTCGCACTCATACAGGGGGGCCGGTCGTGAAATCGCGAAGACGCGGATGGGCCGAAACAGAAAATGGAGGGCGCCAAAGCGAACAGCGCTCTCCGGCGTCGTCGTCGTCTCTCTCTCTCCTCCATCACTGTCCCCATCGCTGCGACGTCTCGCCGGCATTTTCTCTGTGTCTGTCCTTCGCCTTTTATTTCGTCTAAATGCTTTTCTCTTCACCTTTAGATGCACGCCCCGATGCACATATGCACGCCGTCACCGACTCACGCGTTCATCAGCGCGCCCGTGCGCGTACTGGTAGCGCTGCATGTATATGCCTCCCACCAACCTCCCCGATGGTTGCAGCAGCCGCGACCATTTTCGGTGTGTGGCGCCTCTTCCCTCCCCCTTCCCTTTTCCTTTTTTCTTTCGTTTCAGCGGAGCCTTTTTTTTTTCACCCTTTTCACACGCCCTGTCCATCTGCACCACACACCACTTCCGCTGGGTGTTTCCGCCAGCTCCCCTCTGCGCTCGTCGCCCCCCTCTCTCTCTCTCGTAGACTTTGCTTGGGCCCGATGACTCGGTCTCCGTGCCACCACCTCTTTTTGTGCCTTCGCTCCTCCTCTTCCCCACTGTGCCCGTCTTACGCAACCGCTCTCCTTTGGGCAGCACCCTGGGCAGCTATGGGAAAAAGCCCTGGGGAGGGGTGCGGGGATGGAAGGGAGAAGCGCGAGAGCGCTGTCGGTTGTGAACCGCGATACGGTGGAGTGCGCGTAGGTTGACGAGGTGTCCACGGAGTTGGGCCCTCCCCTCCTTCCTCTCGACGCAAAAGACCGCACTTTCCGCACCTTCCCTCTCTCTCTCTGTCCTTCACTCCGTTGTCGTGTTGCCTTAATTCATGCGACGCCCCCCCTCCCCCTCTCTTTCCTCTCTAGATACTGCACACTTACGCAAAAGGCATGCGAGGGAAACAGCAACGAGAAAAAAACGTTCTTCTGTGCGCCGCAGCTGCCATGCCCTGCTGCCGGGCCACCTCAGCATGTACTGCACTTGCGTCTCGATCAAGTCAAGGGAACAGCGGCAGCGGGTGCCGGCAGACGGGCAGAGGCCACGGGTGGCATGGACTGTTAAGGCCTGCTCGCGTGCTTGGCGCCGTTTCCCGTCCTCTCTTTGCCTCTCCTCATCGACCACAAAGTCGGCCTCTGCGCCGCTTTGGCTTGCGCCCCCCCTACCGCTTCTCCCTATCTCCCTCTCTTTCTGTCTCGCGCCTGTCCTGCCCTCACCCATCTTCGTATAGAAGCAGCTTCTTTTTTTCTTCTGCGCATCTCTTCTCGTCCTCTGCGCCATCGTTTGATCGCTTCCGCATCCGCCTTTGCTTTTTTTTTTGTCAAAGGCACCAACGCCGTCTTCGTCTCCTCTCCTTTGACAATACGTGCGCCGCTCTCTCGCCAACGGCGGCACAGACGACACGTGCTGCACTCACAGCAGAAAAAGAGACGTCTTTCCGCGCGAGTAGCGCTTTCTGCCGGCGCCGTTGCTTCTGCCCTGGCGCCCTCTCGTTCTCTCTGTCTCATTAACGTCAGAGAGGACAAGGGGACTCGCTCCTCTGGCACCATCTGCCCCCCTCCCCCTTCCTCCCTTCCCCCACGACGCTCGTCAGGAGAGGCCTCTGCATCGGTTGTTCTCCCGAGCCTCCTGTATCTGAAACGGAGGACAGATTTGAGGTTAGGTAAGGGCGGAGTGAGAGTGGGTTGTGGGCTACTCAGCAGGCGCATCAGAGATCGGCGTGCTGCTTCCCCTCTCGCTCCCTCTCTCCCCACCAATTCAGTGAAGCTAAAGCGGTCAGACGAAAAAGCGCGCGTACGGCAGCGCAGTGTTCCGCTCCAAGTCGCTCTTCTAATCCTCTGCATTTATCTCTCTTGTTTTTTTCTTTTCCCTCCCCCCTCTTGTAGCGTTTGTGCGTGATTGTGTGTGTGCGTGTGTGTGCTGTCTTCCTGGCGTTCCTGTAGTACCGCCCGCGCCCGGCGATCAAGCGTTCCCTCATATACAGTCGTCTTCGTTCAGTGCTCGTCAGATTTGGGTCTGGGCGAGGGCCGAAGAGGAGGCCCTGGGCGTCGCTGGCGGGCTGCCATTTTCAACGTCGAGGACCTCGGCACGAGCTCAACGCCAAAAAGCAAGCAAGAGAGCCGTGCATCAGCGGGCATGAGTGGAGGACAGAATTGGCGCCAAGGCCCAGGAGGCAGCAGCGGTGAAAATCCTCGGACTGCTGCTGCTGCTGCCTTGAATCCACACAGCGAGGAAGTACCAGTGGAATGCCTCATCTGTGCTGAGCCGTGCCGTGCCCTGTGCGTGTTTTCGTGTGGGCACTACACCTGCTACATCTGTGGCCTGCGGATTCACAGCTTGAACAAAGGCAGTTGCCCGGTCTGCCGCAAAGTGGCGACAGCGATGCCGATCATTACGCAGAGGGTGAGCCGAGAGGAGGAGCAGTTCTCTGCCGAGGAGATGGAGAGCATGAGGCAAGTCTTTACAACCGATCGCTACCTGCACTGCGCCATCGACTCCCGGAGGCTGGCGCAGGAAGTGGCAAAGCTGTACGAGTACACTTGCCCCATCGAGAGCTGCTGGTGCAACGGATACCAGGAGCCGTTCATCCAAATCAACATGCTCAAGGATCACCTGTGGGTGGATCACGAGCTCGCGTATTGCGAGGTGTGCCTCCAGCACCGGCCCGCCTTCTTGTGTGAGCAGGTGGCCTACTCTAGCACTGCACTGCAGAACCACATGGAGGGGCAGTGCCGACACGATCGGTCGTCTTTCACAGGTCATCCGCCGTGTCGCTTCTGCAAGCGCGCGAACCGGTTCTATGATGGCGAGTCGTTGCTGAAGCACA
Organism: Leishmania martiniquensis; assembly: GCF_017916325.1. NCBI lineage: Eukaryota > Euglenozoa > Kinetoplastea > Trypanosomatida > Trypanosomatidae > Leishmania > Leishmania martiniquensis. The sequence continues at coordinate 413,494 of NC_090165.1, forward strand.
TGCAGCAGCAGCACTACACGTGTGATGTGTGCAATCGTGGCCAGTTCACGTTTACCTTTTACGCGAGCCGGCAAAAGCTGGATCAACACTTTCAGCTGTGCCACAAAATCTGCGACCATCCCGACTGCGCGTCGCTCGATTTAATGATGCGCGTGTTTGGGAACGAGATCGAGCTGATGGTACACAAGCAGCGTGTCCACGGTGTGAGGGCAAAAGCTGCCTTCTCGCCTGCCATGTTCGGTGAGGCATCCAGCTCGCCCGCGGGCAGCGGCACCGCTGGCTCCGCGCCTGCGACCGGGTCGAACACAAACGTCATTCAAATCACCTTCGACCACGTTTTCCGCGTCGAGACGGTGGAGATGGTGCCAACAAAGGCGAACCAACGCCATGGTGCTCGCCGTGGTGCCTGTGGCAACGCCCGCGGCGCAGAGAGAGTCCACGCCTCGGAGGAGAATGGAATCCCATCGCACTACTTGGGCAGCGGCGCCTTACCAGTCCTCACTCGTCTTGTCGCAAGCGACGCCGGCGCACGGTCCTCCTCGGCCTGCGCCTGTGGGGGTTGGGGCGGTGAGAGGAGCAGCGGGCCCTCCTCCGCTTTCGCCGTTGCGGAGAGCATGGGCAGCCACAACGCTCAAAACAAACCACCAGCGGACAAAAAGCAGCTAGAGCAGCGGCTGAACAGTATGCTGAGCAAGCACTTGCGCTCGCCAGTCGCCTACGCGCACTTCCGCAGTTACACTCGCGACTTTATCGACTCTGCGATGCTCACCTCCGAGTACTACGACGTGCTGGCGGGCGAGTGCTTCCCCGACCCAGAGGTTTTTCATGAGGTGTTCCCGCTGGTTGTTGCGACCATGCCAGTAGCGGCGAAGCAGGCAGCCTTGCAGGAGGTGTATAAGATGCGTATGGCCCCCGAGACGCAGCGCGTGGCTCGCGCACGCGAGGAGGACGCACGAAAAGAGGCGGAGGCGCGTGCAGAGGACAAGCAGAACTGCATGGCTGACAGGAGCAAGAGTAGTCATAGCAGTGGCAACCACCAAAGCGCAGCCGCTGGTGCACCGTCTCCTTTTGGCCGTACGAATGCCAAGGGCAGGGGTGGTAAGCAGAACGCATGGCTGACGACCGACACGCGGTCCAAGCTCGGCGGCAGCCGTTCCGTGGCGGCTCAACACCAGGACCCCTCTGTGGATGCTTGCACCACATCCTCAACGCCGGCGGCGCTGCCCGTATCGGCCTCCACTCGGCCTCAGCTGAACAACGGCCCTCGCAGTTGGGCGCCGACGGCGGCCGCCTCTTCGGGCCTGTATGCCGCCACCGCTGCTACATCATCGGTGCCAGCGTCTAGTACAGGCCAACGGGGGCGCGGACTGGTGATCAATGAAGAGACATTTCCGTCCTTGCCGAACAACGGTATCCGTCGTGAGCCGATCGGCACGGCACAGCGACCCAAAACAAACGCGTGGTTTAAGAGATGAGAGTCAGAGGCCGGCTCCCTCCCTCACCAGTACTCCCGTCCCATCCCCCCTTTCCCGCGTACGTGCAACATTAACTGTACGCCTGCGCCTTTTCCTTCTCAACGCGACCGTTTTTGCCCATAAGTGCTGAGCCCTACTTCGCCGTTAGCCCTGTCGTGCGCGCGCACACACACACGCACGCGCAGGCCCTAGAGCCTCGTGGCGTGAGGCAGCCGAGCAAGCACGCGCTGCAGCGGTGCGCCGACTCGACCACCTAAGCGCGGAGCTCCTGCGCCGATCTCTGCCCTCCCCGCCTCCCTGCTTGGCGAATCGCACGTCGCCCCGCAGCTGCTCACGTTCTGCCGACCGCCGCCTGGTGCGCCCTTTTGGCGTGTGGCTCGGCCTCCCCCTCCCCACGCCGCGCCACCAGGCAATGCAAGGGCGGGGCGAGCGCTATGCATGCCCGGGTCACGCTGGCACCCTGCCCCATCGTATCGACCGTGCGGACCTCTCCGCCGTAGCGCCATCCACCACACCCCATCACTGACAGCAGCAGCGATGCATCACACTGGCCTCCCTCACCCCCCACACGCCGCAGGCAGCTGGCCCTGCGGCACCGCGAGGAACTGGCCCGGCATCTGGCAGGGGGATGGTGAATGGGGTGCTGCTCGGCATCCCCCCGCACAGCGCGTGCGCAGGGCCAGCGGCCCCCTGAGGTGTCGCCACACACATCTATATATATCTATATATAGAATGCTGGAGTGGGGCCTCTGAGGGCTCGTATGATTGCAGAGTGCTGAGTAAGCCGAGGTCTACTGGTGTGTGTAAGACCTGCCTCTTCTTCCCTATGTGTACGCCCGTCGAGACATGTAGGCGTGCGCATTTTGCAGACGGGCGTTTTGGGAGGACTCGCCGCTAACCATGTTCGGCTGTGCCTGTTGTGATTTTTTTATCTTTAATAGTGAATAACGCCTCAGTCCGCTGCTTTGCGGCTGTCGCTGGACCTCGATGTGCACAGCGGAATGAGCGTGCGCGTGTGCCGGTGCACCTACCGTTGATAGGGATAGGCGGATGCACGTGCTAAAAGGATGGCAGAAGAGCACCCGAGCCGCGCAAATCTGTGCCTCAAAGGAGAGGCGCCGCGCTCTGCATCCATGATGAGGAGGATAAGAGGGCCAAGGAGGGGCTTGTGCCAGCGGTGGTGCGATGGCTTCGCTGCATGAATGCCCAACGCGGCCGCTGCTGCTGCTTTCGCCTGTCCTGCACCAGACCTTGCCCACCCTGTCGTGTCCCCCTTTTTTCACCCTCCCTCTACTCTGCTGGGCCGAGGACGCTGCGTCGTTCGCTTTCTACCCAGGGACTGTCTTTTGGTCTGTGCACCGCCTCCTCTTTTTTTCTTTCGACCGAGAGGGTTTCAGGCACTGTAACACACACACACACATACACATACACATACACACACTCATCACAGGAGTCGACTGACGACGGAAGACATCAACTAATAAAATGTCGGTGCGCATGGATGCGTCGCTCTACAGCGAAGTTGTTCGCATCGAGCGCGGTGACTACTTGCGCTTTCACTGTGAGCTTCTCTCCGCAGACGGCCGCGACACTCAGCGGTATTTCTTTGGCTGCTACTATCCTCGTTGGCACGGCTTCTACCTCGAGGAGGTGCGCTCCATCATTGGCAACATGGGCTACCCCGAGCTGAAGCACTTCCCAGCCTACCCCTTTGATGTGTACCTCAAAGCTGCTGACGTTACGGCAGCAGCGGATATGGCGCAAAGCCACGACGCCGACTGCGCCAACTCGACGACCTACACCACAGACGACTTTCAGGTGGACAATATCCTTGTTCTTGGCCCACCACAGAACCAGCGCGACGATGCTGCGAAACGGTACAAGATCGTCTCGGTTGATGTGAGCCACCTCAAGACCAAGACATTTTCTCTCGCCCCTGTCGCAAACCTGAACAGTAGCTCCATCAGCAACCCCGACACGATGCTCTCCACGCTGCGCGCCCCGGGTGGGGAGCGGATGCCGGTCATGCTGGAGAGCGCCGTGCTGGACATCCTCACGCAGCTGCGGGATGCGTACATCGATCACGCCGGTGGCGGTATTCCGGAGATCGGCATCAAAGCGATGGGGCGGCCCTTTCGGAAAGTCTGTGACGACGGTCGGCGATGGATGACGCGCAACGGCGTGCGCCGGCTTGTCCGCGACTCCCGCGCGTTTGGCGCACATGCCGACTCCGTATCGGACACGCGCCACGCCCTCCACACAATCGACGCCGTGGCGGACACTCTCTTCGGTGCTTTTCCGCACGAGGAGGCAACGCACCCCGTCGCGCCCGGTGAGGAGGCCTTCGAGGACCGTATCGACTACGACGTCTTCATGGAATATGTCCGCGGCCACATGAACTCGACCCGCAAGAGGGCTGTGCTCGAAGTTTTTCAGCGGCTGGACTATGACTCGGACGGCAACATCACCATCAAGGATATTCAGGCGACCTTCAACGCGCAGGAGCACCCTGTCGTCGTCAGCGATGCCATCTTTACAGCCGAGAAGTTGCTGAAGGGCTTCCTCGCCATCTGGGACGAGAACCAGCGCCATTTTGGGCTCGTGCCATACACTGAGTTCATGGACTACTACAACGGCCTTAGTGCCATCATCAAGGACGACGACGTTTTCCTGGGTATCCTCAAGACCACCTGGAAGGTGCCAAACTGGACGATACAGTTCGTGTAGGCCTCTTGGCACGCCAGACGCGTTGCTTTCCATACGTGAGAGAGAAGCTTGCGAAGGTGCTCTACCGCCACGCTGTTGGCTTCGCTCTGTTGGTGCTCTCAGCGCCCTCCCCCCAACCCCCTCCGCCTTCGAAAGCTCCTGAGCGCTTGCGATGCAGACTATGAGTTTCGGCGAAAAGGCAAAGGCAGAGAAGACCGAGGGAGAGTGAGAGAGGCGGCCGGGTGCCATGCTCGGATCTCATGTGGCTTGTGGCACCTATGCGCATGCTTCTGTCAGCTTGTCTCTTCCCTCCCTCCCTCTGCTCTACCGTGACGCTCCTGGACGAGGATCGGAGGAAGGTGCAACTGCATAGACACTGAAAGATGGAGACGCACACACGAACGCATGCACTTGAGCAGTGCCCCTCTCTTTTTCCCCCTTTCTTTGTGTAGGCTGCTTCGTTTGCCTTCACCCTGCATCGCATGTGCGTGTGCATTGCCGATTCATGTATCGTACACAAACGAAAAGAAGTGTGAACGCGTAGAGTGTTTGAGGAGAGTGACGGCTTGCTGCTACTTTCGGCTAATGTGCCAAGAGCGGCAATAGCCACCGAGGCTGCTCTTCCGTCGCCAACTCTCTCGCACGTGGTGTATTCGTACAGGGGCACGTATTGCTTTCTTGCGCTCGTGCGTGTCTATGCGGTCTTGCCTGTGCGGTGAAGGATCGTGGAAAAAACAAAAGGCAAAGGGCGCTCCAATGATGTGCTTGCGCTCACATTCGCGTATGCCTCAGGCGTCCAGAAGCGGGCGTCCCTCCAAACGTCGCCTGGAGGCCTCTCGACCTCGTTCTACGCTTTCATTCTTTCCTATCCTCGCCTTTTCAATGGTTGCATACCGATATTGGGCACCTGTGCGTTTTTTTTTCGGCTGCCGTATCCCTCTTGTCTCTTCCCGATATGACATGGTCGACGCATACAAATCGCAACCGCAGCATCGTACACGCAAACGCTTCCTCCAGCCCCCTCCCCCCTTCTCCCCCTCCCCTACACATACACACACACACACGTACGTGCCACAGAGGCCAGACGTGGATAGCGCACCCCCTCCCTCCCTCCCCCCACGCACCCTCCAAAAAAGAACGAAGCTCCTCTGCCTTCCCTCTTGTTTTTCTCTTTTCCCGGGGAATTGCGCATTTCTTTTGGCGTTGTGCCCTTTTCTTTCTCCCGTCTTTTCGTATCACTTTCGCGCCTGCACCTTCGGCGCATCAAAACGGGCGCCCCCTTTTGCTTGTCTCCGCTCCCTCCATCTGTTCGCCTTTCCCCCTTCTCCCCGACTCCCAACTGTGGGATTGGGCGCCTGCTGAAACGCCTCACGCGTGGAGCGAGCAGACGACACGGGCTAGCTGCCAAAGCGCGCTTCGGCGCTCGCACCTCGTTGTTTTCGCGTTTCCCTTTGCATCTGCGGCTTCCCTCGCTGCCTGGTGCTCTTTCTTTTAGTACTCCCTTCCACTTCCTTTCCTGGGCTACACGTCTTCTCGCTCTGATCAGGCCTGCCGGGTACTCTTGCTTCGCCTTCTCCTCTTTGAAATCTCGTGGTTCAGTGCTCCTCAGCGCTTCCCCACCGGCAAACGGTTCACTGAGCTCGCTCAGATCTAAACTGATCAAGACATAAACCCACGCACGCGTATTCGAAGCTGTCTGTGGAGGCAGAGAGGACGCAACCTTATATCGGCAGCGACCATCACCTCCCTAGCATCATGTCGGATGAGAGGAGCGTGCTGTCGATCCAGTCCCATGTGACGCATGGGTATGTGGGCAACAAGGCCGCTACGTTTCCGCTACAGCTTCACGGCTTTGACGTCGATGCCATCAACACGGTAAGCTTGTCGAACCACAGCGGCTATCCTGTCATCAAAGGCCATCGCATGGATCTCGCAGAGTTCACATCTCTCATGGATGGCCTGCGCGCGAATGACTTCATGGGCGACTACGCGTACGTGCTGACCGGGTACATCAACAACAGCGACATAATCTGTCACCTTGCGGAGACCGTCGCCGAGATTCGCAAGAAGCGTCACCAGCAGGGCAAAAAAGATGTTGTGTTCTTCTGCGACCCCGTCATGGGCGATGACGGGAGGCTGTACTGCAAAGAGGAGGTGATTTCGGCCTACAGGGAGCTGCTCGCTCATGCAGACATTGCCACGCCGAACTATTTTGAGGCATCGGTATTGAGTTCTGTGGAGGTGACCGATCTCGTCTCAGCGATGAGGGCGGCTGAGTGGTTTCACACGCAGGGCACGCCCACGGTGGTGATCAAGTCCTTCGCAATGCAAGAGGATCCGGCGCACCTTCGTTTCTTGCTCTCGTGCCACGATCAGAAGACCAAGACGACGAAGCGCTACACAGGGGTCGTTCCATACCACGAAGGGCGTTACACGGGGACGGGCGACGTGTTCGCGGCATCGCTGCTGGCGTTTGCCCACAGTGACCCCATCGAATTGGCGGTGGGGAAGGCAATGGGGGTACTGCAGGATCTGATCAGAGCCACCGTGGAGAGCGGCGGATCGGGCAAGGCAACGCTGAACTCGCGTGAGCTGCGGGTGACGAAAAGCCCCGACAGACTACTGAACCCGTCTTCCGTAGTTGAGGTGGCGCTGCTGCCGTAAGCAAGGGGGGCCCCTGAAGCGATAAGCGCCCACCCACACCCACACACAAGGTGTGGAGCAGGCGCCCAAAGAGACTCTTACGATCCTGTGTACGATGCCGCATCGCGGGTTCTCTTTGAATACGCCGAGATGGTGCGGTGCCCTGCCTTCCTTCCTCTGCAGGCCGCTATCGATGGCGCTCGGGCGCGCCGATAAAGAGATAACGAAGGGGGTCCTATGAAACCGACCACGCCAACGCCATCCACCCCTTCAGGCATAAATGTGGGCACGAAGGGTAGGCCAGAGGAGGGGCACCCTGAGGGGCAAGGAGGGAACGGGGGGGCGCGTAGCCATCTGTATGATTCACGCGCCTGCGTCGCTCTGTTCTCAGGAGGTGCCGGCACTGGGCTGTTCCAGGCCCACTGAGAGTGAGGGTAGGGGGTGGGGGGATGCTCCAGACTGTTGCTCCCCTCCCCGCGGTCTACCGATTCCGTGCCCATACAGCACACGCAGAGACCAGTGCATCACATATGTGTATGCATTCACCCGTGATGACCTGTCGCGGGCGCCGGTGGGGCAACTGGTTCGCTGTGCCGCTGCCGGTGACTCTCTCGTCTTCTTTCTGCTCTCTCTCTCTTTGTTCTGTGGACGCTGCCCGCCCAACGACATCGAACTGCTCTCACCCCCCTCCTTCTCCCTTCCTTCATGCATCCTCGTGCATTTTGCGCATCCTTGCGGGGGCGCCGCCTCTTCCAGACGGGAGTGGCGGCGACTGGGAAAGCGAAACGGGACATGAGAGCTCGTCGTGCACCTCTCTCGCCCCCCTGCCGCCACGCGGCCGTTCCTCTTTTTTTTACAGTGGGAAGGGTGCGCCGTCTCCTCACCTGCACGCGGATGCGCGGAGCGCAGTTACCGTCGACCGCGGCTGCTGTTGTTGCCTCGCAATTCCACGTGCACTGCCTGGAAAAACCCAAGGAATCTGTGAAGGACGGCACCAGAGCCGTGCCCCTGTGCGAGTCCGCGGCGACGCCGCCGGTGCCAAAAGGGGATCTCGCACCACCTCTCTCCTACCACGATGTGGTACAGCAGCTCGACGGAGGCGGCGCGTGGTCCTTCGAACCCTACCCTCCGTGCACTCGCTCACAGCTACTGCAGGTGCACGCCTACTGGGTGGCTGTGCCGAGTTCGTCAAGAGCGGCGACGCCGAAGACAAGGGAGGAAAAGGCCAGCGATAGCACGTCTGAGGCACATGAGGGCGAGGAGAGTGCTTCGACCAAGAGTGCGGAAAAGGGGACGGCACCGCCGTGGCGTTCGCGTGGCGACAGTGGCGCATGCTCAGTGAGCTCGGGGCCCAGCCCCTGTGACCAGCAGCTTGCGTGTGTGGTGGGTGTTGTGTGGGTGCGACTATCAGCCGGCTCACCCTCCACAGACTCTTTGATGACTCGCCGAGCGCTGCACAACCATCACCCCGGCACCAGGAGTGCGGATGGAGCGCCATCGAATATCGGGATGCGCCGCCCCATTGTAGAGGGCTACATTCAAGTCGTCCTGACCCACCCAAACTACCGGCGTCGCGGGCTCGCGTCATGGCTCCTGACACAGTGCTTGGCATGCAAGGAGGCCCCAGCGGGTGTGTTTGCCTGTGACCGAGGCGACGATGCCGCCTATGCAATCCAGCGGTGGCACCTGCACACATTGGCGTCGACGCGACGGACAGCAAAGCGTCCTCACGACGACGGTGAAGTGACGAGGACGATTCAGCAAAGCCGCACGCAACCACAACATTGCCAAGGCGCCCATCCGTGCGTGTCGGAGCGGGAGTGCAGAGAGGCGATGATTGCTGCTACGCTTGCCATGTACCGTCGCCTGGGCTTTCAGGAGCGGCGTTACCTCGCCCGTTACTACTCCGGTAAAGATGATGCTGTAGAACTGGTGAAGGTGTGCTGGTAGACTCTGTGCTTCTCTGCATGCTGCTCTCTGAGTAGCGAGCTTGCTGACGTACCGGTGATGGAGGCATAGTGCATGTGAGGCTTGAGCGGCTCTTGAGCTTCACTAGAACATGTGTCGATCACACGTCGTACCATGCAGACCTCGCAGATGGTGCCGCGAGTGACAGAGGTGCGGCATATCAATGTCATAAGCGCGTTTGTTTCTCGCGTATGTGCTTCTGGTCTCATCTATCTTTTGTGGTCAACGTATGAACTCGCGGCTGCGCGTACGCAGGTGTGGCCCTCTGAATGTGAGCATGCGTATGGGCGACTCAGAGGAAATGAGCTCACCTCGATAACGGCTTGCATGATGGCCAAGAGAAAAAGAAAAGACGCGCCCTCTGCTTGGCAGCTTTGCATTTCTTGCGCTTCAGCACTTCGCTCGTCGCCGTGCCAACCAGATGCGCCGGCGCGTGCGCGCGTTCGAGCGTGTGTGCGATTTTCGCTCACCAGAAAGGGACCGCGGCACCCCTCTTTGCAGGTGCTTCTCCATCGGCATTCCTTGTGAGGGCGTGCGCACAGTAGCGCCGCCCCGTACCGCTCTCATGTTGTATTTTCCGTCCTCTCTCTTCGCAACTGACGTTTGCTTTCACTGTTGTGTACTCGAGTGTATTGTCTCCCCGCCTTCGCACGCGCGCCTGTGTGGGGTCTTCTGCCCCCTCTCTCTTTCTCTTTCTCCGAGTATGTGTGCGTACGTGCCCGTGACATGACGAACACGCCACACATTTCTCACGCACGCATCTGCGCATGGAGGGAACGGCGGAGAACCCTCTTGTTGAGGCGAACAACTGCGCTGCCACCGGCACAGGCTCCTTAAAAAATTGAAGCGGGTGCGCACCCGGACGCGCATTTGTTTTGCCGTCTTCTTTTCGTGTTGAACGCTTTTCTTCGTCGAATCTCTGCCGCTTTCTCTCGCTGCGCACATCGGAGAGGGGGCAGACGGGCGCTACCTGTGCTCAAGCCTTCTCCCCTCCCCTCCCCCCATCACAGGCGCGATCGCGGGGTTGGCGAGTCGCGTTAGACGCCTCGAATACACAAGCGAGCGTGTGGCTTCACATCAGGAGGCGCAGCGTCATTCACTGCAATCCTTATCAACGTGGATTCAAAAAAAAAGCAGTGGGAAGTGCGTGCGACCAAGAAACGGGAAGGGGCCACTCAGCAGCGGTCTTTCTGTGCGTTTCCTATTCCCACACCTATCCCTTCTCTTGGTACCAACACGCGCACACCTTAGCGCTCCAACACAATATATTCTGCTTCACGGGAGAGAGGACCTGTACCGAGTTGGAATTTTTTTTTCGCTCCGACACATACATACAGACAGGCAGACGTACGGAGAGGCGGTGGTGAGGGTAAGGGGAGTACGCCTATTCCTACATAGAGCACACACACACATATATATATATATACAGATAAAGTACATACTGGCGAGAGAGGCCACCCCCACACCCCTGCAGGACATCTTTCATATCCCTTTTCTCTCCCCTCTTTTTCTCGTCCACCGCCACGAAATGCCGTTTCCTTCAGCAGCGTTCTTTACCCAGGCGAAGTGGCTCGCCTTCTTTGCTGAGCTGACAGCCAAGCTGACGCACCACAACGCACTTGTTGTGATGGAGGGCGCGGAGCTGCTGAAGCGTCTGCTGCTTTCTCGCGTGTCGATTGCAGCAGTGCTCCAGCAGGGCGACTTACTCATGCGCCTGGTCGACGCGTGGCGCGGCTGCGTCCTCGCCGAGCGCCCGCGCGAGTCTCTGCAGCGCCAAGACGAGAACGTCTCTGCTCTCTCAGCACCGCCAACGCCGTCCGCGGCGGTCGCCCTCAATGACGAACTCAGCTTTGTCTTAGCCGAGTCCATCTCGCAGTGCATCGACCTTATGGTTTCACTCCACGCAGACGGCGACCCGTACTACACTCTGTTGGTCTTGGCCCGCGCGGGCCCCTTACTGGAGATCCTCGTTGACGTCATGAGGATGGCGCCGCCGCAGCTCTATGGCATCACGGCAAGCCTTCTGCAGCAACTTCTTGCACTCCCGCTGGGGCGCGGCATTGCCGGCAGTGCTTTTGGCGGCGATGCCGCCGACGGGGCACGTAGTGAGGAGGCACCGCTGGGCTTTGACAAAGCAACGCTAGCGCAGTTAGGGAAGTCGGCTTCCCTGCAGCGTCATGTCCGCTCCCTCGTGGCGGCGATCCAGGAGCATGGGGCGCTGTTGCAGCACGCCACGGACACGCTGGCCGAGCTGCTCGCGGCGCAACAGGGCCCCCGACGATTCGCCGCCATCTCTCTCTTCAACCAAGCCTCGAAGCGGCTTCGCAAGTGTCAACTTCGGCAGGGCGGCTTGTGCTCCGCCGCGGCGTCCGCGCTGGCCGATGATACCACCCTCGGCATGCCGTCGCCTAAGCGCTGCGACACACGCGAGTCCACTGTGACAGACTCCGACCTGAATGTCACCATCACAGGAGCGGCGCCGGCTCACAGGCCGTCGCCGTCGCCGGACGCGGTAACGCCGTGCGCGCTTGAGGACTTGGAGCGGGGTCTACGAACACTCTCGAACCACGTCCACCATGGAGCCGAGGCGCTGCCAGGTGACGCAGAGGAAGCTGGAGGCCCTGCTGCTGCTGCTGCTTATAGTGGCACCTCTGCTGGAAAGGATGCAGTGTCCTCTCCTTCACCACCCGCTGCGAACTCGGGCAAACCGTCAGCACCTCCCTCGAAGTCGCACGACATAAGTGCCATGGTGGATGCTGAGCCACAGCATCTTGTGTGTGAGGTGCCGCTGGCTGTCGCCGAGGAGACACTGCGGCACCTCGCCGCATCTCGCTCGCACGACGCCTTCTTCGATGCCTTTGACTGGCTCTGGTGTTTGACTGTCGCGGACGCTCCTGTTGTCGGAGCCGCGCTGACGCCGGAGATGCTTCGCCGCAGCCTCGGGCGATATCTCGCGGCGGCTCCGCGAACCCGCCGCGATCGCGTCCTCTTCACGCTCTTGCTGCTCTGGATTGGCCACCTGCACTCCCTAAGCGCTTTGCGCGAGGAGACGCATGCATGCGTGCTCGAGGTGGCTGCATCGGCGCTCTTGCCGATGCTGCGTGCGGAGTTGGCCGAAGATAGCGACCGAGCGTCGCCTCTGCCAGGGCGCAAGAGTAGCCATAACCAAGGAGACTCCTCGCTGACCGTCTCGGCCATCACGCCGACGAACACACACACCGCAGCCGCTACGAGCGCTACCACGATATCGACGCAGGCGTCAATGGCCCCCCTGGGCTATGGGCACACCGGTGCTGACCCAACAGTGTACGGGGCTTCCCTCGACCCCTCCCCGCTCCGCCGCGGTGGTGGCTACCCAAACGTGAGCGTCTCTGCTTTGCTACCGTACGCCGCGGCCCGAAAGGCACAGGAGGCAGCAATGCTACTGCGTCCCTCCATCGGGGTGATTCTGCTCTCCTTTCTCTTGAACATACACACTGGCGCCGCCGGCAACACCCGCTGCGTCTGGACTTCACAGAGGCGTGCCCTGGAGGTGGCGCAGATGGCTATTCGGCGCGCCCAGGGCTGCCGATCTGTTCTCCTCGACACCCCTAGCAGCATTGATGGCGCTCTCTCCGATGAGGTCTATCTAGAGTATGCGCTGCGCAGCGTGCGGACCGACGCGACGACGGTGGCAGTGCTTGGGTGCCGGCTTGTGGCCTCCGTGCTGGGGGACGAGTTGCGCTGGGGGGCGGCGGCGCGCAGTGTTTCAGAGGTGCAGCTGGCGCCAGCTGACGTGGCGGGAGACGCGGCGCAGTCGACAGGAAAGGACGTCGCCGCGTCACTTCAGGCGGAGGTGGTGCTTTCTGTTCAGTCGCTGATACCGCTGCTTGTCGACGTGGCGGTCAGCAACCCAGATGTGACGACCGCGCGGGAGAGTCGGGCGGCTTCTCCGGTGCATCACGTACCCTTGAATCTGCGCTGCTCAAGGTACACCTCTCTTGGCGAGTGCGCCCTGGTGGCGCTGGATGCGTGTCTGCAGTATCACGCTCGAGGTGGTTATCTGTGCAGCCGTGGAGACGTTCCAATGGCGGTTTCGGGCTTCGCCATCGAGGATCTTGTCCGAGTGCTCCCGAACCTCACGTCTGTGTCGCAGCGCAGCGTGCACCCCCCTGTGCGCGCGGTACCGTATCGTCTTCTCTTGTACATAAGTCAGCGCTTGGAGGAGGTGCTGCTGGTTCTCAGGCACATGCCCTCGCTTGCCAGCGCAGCGGTCTCCTGCGTGCTGGATTACGGACCTTGCGCCGCGCAGTGGGAGGCAGCCGCCGCGGCCGAGTGGCTGAGAGTGCTGGTGGACTTGCTGACCGCCGAAGAGGCAGCGAAGCAGGCAGCAGCGCCCGCATGTGAGGCGATGCTGCCATCTCCATCCCAGCAGCGCCGTCGACTTCCCACTGCTGCCGAGCTGCTCAACGAGTACTTCCACTTCGATGACAGTCCCCTGTCTCGTAAGCTGCTACTATCAATAGCTCTGGGAAAGCGGAGTACCAGCACGGGGAGCGCCTACGCGGTGAATGCACTTCTACAGCTGGCCACACACCTGCAGGCCTACCTTCAGGCTCGCCACCGCCGCAAGCCGCACCGCCATCCTCAGCAGTCACCACCGTCATTGCAGTGCAGCCTGACGAGGGACGGGACAACTGCAGTGGAGGCTGTTGTGTTTCCTCTCTGCCCAGTTGGTGCTCCGTCAATCGCACAGTGGGTGCAACTCCTGCAGAACATCACCTCAGACAACAGGCGCCTGACCCGCATCTGCAGCGCTTTTGGGCACCCAAGCGAGTTTTCTCACAATGTGCCTCGCCGAGGCAGCGGTGGAGTCGCAAAGGATGCGCGCCTGCGCGCCGTCACGGCGGCCGAGCAGATTGCGTTGCAGTACCACTTCACGGGAACGCTGTTCTGCGCACTTGAGGCGCTGATGCGCGACGCCGCAGCTGAGGTGCAGGCCGCCTCACTCAGCTCCCGACTTCTCCTCGACGCCGTGGCAGCGGCTCTGATGCTGCCGACCCCAAGCGATGTGGTTGTTTTGCTGTCGAGGCGCTTCCAGGCAGCGTTCGCGCCAGAGGCCAGGGAGGGTGACGGGGATCATGCTCTCCCAGCGTGGAATCCGTCGCCTGCGCTCGTGTTCAGCTACCAGGCCGCCATCCAGTGGGCCAGTCGAGTTGGCACTTCCTTGTTGATGGGCTCGTACGGTCGCGCTGCGGAGTGCGAGGCACGTACCTCTGACGGGACTCAGTTGTGTAGCGGCCTGCCCTTGACACCGGGCTGCGCTGGCGTGGTAGAGGACATCTGCGCCGGGGCTTTGTCCGCAATGCGGGAGATGTCACCAGGCATGTCTCAGCGCACGCGGTGCCTGGCTGCGACGCTTGTGTCTGCGGTCGTGGACGCGTGCCCGGTGGAGCAGCTGGGTGTGCTTGAATCTCGCGGCGCCGCGCTGTTTGCCGCGTCCACCACGCTGCGACGCCTCCCGTGCGTAAGTGGTCTGCAATGTCGTCTGCTGCGGCGCGTGCGAAGCGCAGCCGTGCACGCTCTCACCTCTGTTGACGGATGGCTGGATGAACACATTGCCTCTCTCAAGCAGATCGTCGGTTGTTTGAAAGAGCGCGCACGACTGCCGTCGAGCTCGGCCAAGCACGGGTGCCACAGCTCCCACCGCCGACTACCGTCTCAGCCGCAGGATGCGGCACAGGCCGCGAGAGAGCTGCAGTATTTTAAAATACTGGTGTCCTTGCTGACGAGTCTTGTCTCCTGCACAGGCGGGGCAGGGGCGGATGGCGCCGTACGCGCCTTCGGTCCAGCGGCGCAGTTCGAGGGGAACCGTACTGCGCAACCACAACTAATGCTCACCGCAGCCCAGCGACAAGCTCTGTGCGCTGTGCTGTGTGATGCGCTGTGTGTCGACCAGCTACAGCCTACTGTCATGCTCGCGCTTCGGAACATGACCGACACCGGCGAGGGCCGTCGCTGCATTCTCACTGAGATTGCCAACACGGGTGATCCACTTGGCCGAACTCTGTTTGGCCGCCTCCTGGGGTTGACACTTCACATACCGAGCCGCTGGGCCGGAGCGGACGCGGCGTCCGGGACAGGGCCGAGCAGCTGTGCATTCTCGCCGACGGCAACGCCAAACGATCGCCACCGCCGCATTCGGGCGACATCTTCGTGCCGGCACTCCCCTTCCATCACTGGCGTAGGCAGCCCTGCTACTGCCCCCGCTTCTCCACCGTTGCGCTCCCCTTCCCACAGCGAGATGGTGCCGCGAGCAGACCGCGACGTTGTGTGCGTTGTGGGCTGCGAGGTATGCACAGCGCTGTGCGGCTTGCGGTCCGGAGAGGCGTCCGGGGAAGATGCGGCCCTCGCAGATGCCGAGCCATCTTCAGTGCCGACCAGCGCCCTTTTTCTGTCCGCATTTGTGAAGCATCGCGGTGTGGAGTACCTCGCGCGTGCCGTGGTGGAGCATGATCGGGAGCTGCGGCGCCACGGGCGTGAGCGCGCTCTGCCGCTGCCCTGGCTGCGACTCGTGGCAGCGCTGACGTCTCACGTCTCCGTCGCCAAGGGGGTTGTCCTGGAATGTGAGCTCTTCAGTGTATTGCTGGAGCTGGCGGGAACTACAGCGCCACCGCCGCGGGCAGCCGCCGCCACTCTCGCTCTCCTCGCCATTCGCAATGTGTGCTTTGCCGATGGGCTGAAGGCGGCACTTTGTCGAGATGCGCGGGTGTTGCTGACGCTGAAGGCGGCCAGTATGGGGCTCACAGCAGTAAGCCAACTGATTGAGTGGCGCCCGCACCCATGGCTGCTGCCGAGCTCAAAGAGGCCACTCGCCGCAGCTCGGCCAGCGGCGACAGGCGGCTCGCCGCCTTCCACCTCTCGCGGCAGTGCTCGCGTGGAGGTCGTACTTCGGGGGGACGTGATCGATCTCGAGAATAAGACCGAGGTCGACTGGGCAAAGCAGGCGTGCGTCTACGCCCGTAGTCTAACGCGGCCTGGGGAGGAACCAGTGAGCGGCACCAAAGACTCCGCTTCCTGTGACGCAGTCGGCGACGCATCGACGGTGGAATGGAGGCCGCCAGGTAGCCTACCGGGTGGCGCGCCCAGGGTAGACCGCGGCGCGGCTGCATCTCTGCCGCGCCGCTTGCTTGGCGACATCACGAATCACTCATGCGGTGCTGTTGCGGATGGCTCTCTGCTCGTGGCCGATGCCCCTGTAAGCGGCGACTCTCCTGCAAAGGAGGCAGAGAAGAACATGCTTCCTGTTTTGGTGGCTGCGACTGACCCAGAGGTCCACCGCCGGCGCTACCTGGCAGCTACCGCCATCGCCTCACTGTGGTTCGACAACCAGCGTGGCCGCAGCGCCATCACAGCCGTCCTCTCCGCGACACCATGCTGGAGCATGGAGGAAGTGCAGGCAGCGATCAACGAGTCCGCTGCTTCCTCGACGGGTACACGGGCGGCGTGAGGGACGCTCCGACGGACGGAATTGAGGGGCTCGAAGCCGAAGGTGGGCGTTGGCCGACGGCGGTTTCGCCGAGCTCAACCACGCCGCCCTCCACCGCCCGCCCCACTCTGTGGGTGCCGGCGATCACCTCCTCTCCCGCTCTCACAACACCGACAATCTCGTGAGGGGGTGCGCCACCCACGCGCTGTCACGCTTTTACTCGCTCCTCGCCCTACCCAGTGTGAGGACCCCACGGCAGCAGTGTCATCCCAACGCGCGCACCGACCCGAATGGTTTTCTGTGATGCTCCTGTCTTGCGCGCGCGCGATCTCTTTTTTTTCCTTGTTGTGATTTCTCACTTCCATTTGCCGTCTCGCATCTGCGGAGGCCCACTTCCTTCTCACTGCCCCACCCCTTACACTCATCTCTCCCCTTGCCTTGCCTCTTTACACTCTGTGCATGCGTGATGTGCGTGTGTGTGTGTGAGGGAGGGAGGAAGGGGCGTGTGCTCCAGCACGCGCGCCTGAGAGTACATCAGCTCTTTTTTTTTGGGGCAACTCTACTGACCCCATGAACGAAAAGCGGTGCCGCCTCTCTCTCTTACGCTTTCGAAAAGCCTGAGCACGCACCATTGGACTCGTGGAACGCCTTCTCCCCTCCGTTGACTGTCTTCTGGAAAGTCTCTTCTGTGCGGCTGGTGCACACAACGCAAGCACACGCCGTTATCCATTCCTATTGCCGGACTTCCTCCCCCCTCCCTTGCTGGGTCCTCTTGTTGGGCGCCCCCACTCCCCTCGCGTCGCCGCCGCCGCTGCTACTGCTACTCCTCGAGAGAATGCACGAATTTGCGGGAGTGGTGTCCTATCAGGTACTGCCCGCACGTGCGGGCCGCCGCCGCCGCCCCCCTCTCATTCGCTCTCATTCGCTTTCCATCTCTTAGCGCCCCCCGCCCCGCCCCCTGTCTTGTGGTGTTTTTTTCCCATGAGCTACCGCTCCCTCACCCTCTTTTCTCGGCCTCTGCATTCGTGTGATGGCGTGTGCGTCTGTGAGCACAGGCGACCGCTCCTTTCCCACCCTCTCCCGCTTTGCTGCTGCGTTGCCCCCCCCTCTCCTCCTCTTCTAATCTCATCACCCCGGAGCACACCTCCCCTCCGTCCCTCCCTTCAACGACAAGGACGCGTATTCGACAGAGCACGGCTGCGTTTTATGCGATAAAGCACCCTCTCGACATTTCTCGGTTGGGCATCTATTGCGAATGGCCAGCCCCGAGCGCGAGGCGGCCTTCTTGGAGCTTGTACGTCGACTGCTACCATTCGCCCAGCCGGATGCTCCAGGATACAACCCGGTAACCTTCACGCAGCTCTGCGACGGTATAGCGCTGTTTGCGTTGCTGCGGCTGGTCGCCGCTAGCTCATTCCCATCCACGGGCTCTTGCTCAACAGAGGCCGACGCTGCCACCTCGTTGACAAGGCCGGCGCCGGAGGAAAATGTGCAGCAGCGACAGCAGAATATACGCCTGCTCCTCCGCTACATCGGCGCTTATGCTGAGGAAGCCATGAGTGCCACATGTGCCCCCTCTGTGACGCACGGTCTCGATCCAGCGGTGCTTGCCGGCTCGCCAGACACCAACGATGGTGGCCCCTCCGACGCAGAAGCAGCACAGAGGCAGCAACTCGCGCAGCTGGTCGGTGTCGCTCTCGCTCTTATAGTGCTCAGTGGCGCTCTTTCTGTCCTGAGCGAGTTGAGGAGACTGCCTCGGCAGGAGCAGGTGGTGCTGTCCGACTGGGTGAAGGAGATCATGCGCGTCTACCAGCTGAAGCCTCATCACGCTCACGCAGCGTCTACGCAGAGTCCCTCTGGCTCGTCACCGCATCCTTGCCCGTCAACAAGCTCACCGTTAGCCGCCAGCGGCTGCGGGCCCACCTCTTTAATGGCCACACGAGGCGCGGCTGGCTTCTTATCGATGCCCAAGCCCCACTGCAGCACCGACGCGAGCGCCGCCGCCACTGGTGAGGAGGACGAAGGCTACTATCGCAACGCCACTTACCAGCTTCGACACGAGCTGGCTGAGGTGAAGGCGGAGCTAGCCGCATTGCAAGACGCCTACAGGCTGAGCAGAGAGGATAAGGAGATGGCAGAGGGAAAGTATCGGCTGCTGCTCGGAGACCAGGCGAACGCGTCACCCGCGCTGGCCGCGACATTGGCGGCGGCGGCGGCACACGAGGGCGACGATAGCGAAGCCGGAAGCGGCAGCGGCAGCTATATCATCTCTGTGTGGCAGCGGCGCTGCGCGCAGAAGGACGAGACCATTTCCGCCTTGACGGCGCGTGTGGAGCAGCAATCGGCGCAGGTAACGGCACTGAAAGAGGCGGCGGCCGCGCACGAGATGGCCCTGCAGGCGCTGCGCCGCCGCCTCAAGTCAGCAGAGGAGGGCATCATCATCAAATCAGAGGAGCGGCGCGAGGCCTTGCAGAAGCTCGCCGTCGCCGAGGACAAGCTTGCTGCGCAGATGAAGGCGCGCGTGGAGCTGGAGTCGCAGGTGGAGGAGCTGCAGTCGCGCGTGCTGGTGCTCACGCTGGAGCAGGACCGGCTGCGTGGGCTCAGCAACGACGATGCTGCCCAGCTGAGCAGCTCATTCGCCTCCAACGGGTCGGTTGACCGCGTGCTGGCGCTGGAGAACGAATTGGATGAGGCGCGGCAGCAGCGCGACAGCCTGCAGCGGCAGGTTGGCATTCTGCAGCGCCAAATGGCGGCCATGGTCGTTCCTGTCACCGACGTATCTACCGCCAACGATACGTGGCGGGCTCAGCTGCGCCAAGTCGAGCGGGAGAGGGAGGATCTGCGGCAGCAGCTCACCAATGCCCTGGACCGCATTGTTGGACTTCAGCAGCAGCTGACGGCTAGTGCCGCCACGAATGGCGCTGGCGCCAGCGATGCTGGACCGGCCAGCGGCACTGCGCAAGCGGACGCTTGCGTGATGAGCGAGATCGAGGGCAGCGAGGGGGACATGAGCTCTTTTGGGGCAGACGACGACTCTCCGCCTACGCGAACCGCGGGCCTTGCAGTGAGCAACAAAGCCCACGAACTGGCGCATCGTGAGCAGGTCATTCTTTCCTCTCTTCTTCTCCAATACAGCTACCGCAACCTCCTGCTTCAGCAGCACCAGACGCTACTTCACAAGGATGCCATGGAGGCCGACGCGGCACGGCGGCGGCAGGCGGAGGAGCACCTGGAGGCTATGCGGCACGCGCCGTCATCCATGCTGACGAAGCAGCGGCGAGATGTGGAGCAGGGACTACTAGAGACGGTGCTGTTAGGGACAAAGCTGCGTATGATGCGCGTGGAGAAGTAATGGGCATTCGGGCATGTACAGAGGGCATTTACTGCAGGCATTCTTAGTTTCGTGCCTTTACGCGCGCACACACACTCGCCTGCCCCTGCTCCTCTCGCCGCTTTTGGGGCACATGTGAGTGGGGTGATTGGGTCGGGTGCAGCAGCGCAGCCAAGACACGATAGGTGAAGAGGATCGCGTGTGCGTGTGCGTATGCGTGTAAAGGGAGAAGGTGATCACGATGTAGTTGCCTCCACTGAGGCGGATCGCGAAGGATCTGCGGTCGTGCCCAAGACATGAGGGATGCGGACAGGACGCACTCGACCCAAAGGCAGTCGACAAAGAAGCAAGTCTGCACACGGACGCCGTGCGCCCACGATGTTTCTCATGAATAGCTTGCACGGGGGCGTGTCACTAGCCGCACACATGGGCCAGAAGGCGGAAGCGGGAGCGCTCGCCCCCACCTTCCCCCTTCCCCCGCCGCTGCAAGGTGCCGCTGGAGGGGGTGGGCGGAAAGGGGTGCGGATGCCTTGAGGTTCCATCCGGGCAGAGCGCTGCTTCCTTCAAGGCATCGGTCCTCTCTTTGGGCACTCTCACCTGACCCCCAGCGTGTCTGCTCTTCTCCGTTGTACACCCCCTTTTCCTTTCTTTTGGCCGCCGTGGCTTTGCTTTGCGGGGAAGGATATCCATGGAAGCGTGCTGATTGGCTGGTGGCTGCTGCACGGTCATCTGCGCCATCGTAGGTGCCATCACTAGCCGTGTCGAAGCCGCTACCCTCTCCTACCCTTCCCCCTTCCACACTCACACACTCACACGCAGAAGAGGGG
Source organism: Leishmania martiniquensis (assembly GCF_017916325.1). Taxonomy (NCBI): domain Eukaryota; phylum Euglenozoa; class Kinetoplastea; order Trypanosomatida; family Trypanosomatidae; genus Leishmania; species Leishmania martiniquensis. The sequence goes on from NC_090165.1 coordinate 433,912, forward strand.
GAGGGGTACTTTGTGCTGCTCTCGTTTTCTTTAATACCTTTACTGGTTACACATTCTGAGCAAAGGCACTTTCACAGATTCGCACGCACGGGCAGGGACGCGCGTACGCATATATACGTGCCCCTCTTCAGCCCAGATGAAGCGTGACGACAACAACGGCAGCGTCAGTGCAATTCCGTCGCTTCCATCGCCGTCACCAGCTTCTGTTGAAGATACTGGTCACACGCACATTCGCAAAGCTGCATCCGCATCACAGTGCGATGGTGACGACGAATCCCACACGGGCAGCAGAGGCAGCAGTAGCGCTCACCCTTCTCACCACACGATCGAGAAGGGAGAGGGTTCTCACCGTCGCACTACTCACCGTGCTGCCCCCGGTGAAGGCGGCGGCGGCGGCGATGACGTGAAGGACACAGAGGACGGCAGCTACACGAGCTGCTATGGGTACGACAGTGACTACGACGAGGGGAATGGGAGTTGTGTTGACAGCGGCAGCGGCTGCGGTAGTGGCGGCGCCGATGATGGCCGATCCTCGAAGGCGGCCTCTGCCCCGCCGCAGGAGGATCTCTTGCGATTTCTCAGCTTCACGGTCGACGAGGCGGCTCTGAAGGATCACCGACTGATGGCAATGGAGGCGTTTCGCCAAATCCTTGTGATCGGCACGAACCAGGGCACTGTCGCTGTGGTCGATCCTTCATCTGGAAGACTCAGGGAGGTGTACACAAATCATCACGAGCCGATCTGCGATGTTGACTGCACTCTCAACGAGCTCTACATTGCCGCATGCGACAAGGCTGGGTACGTTACGATTCAGTGCCGCCGCGATGTAAAGGATGTTTGGATGGCAGAGCTGAGCGGCCCGATCGAGTCCGTCGCCTTGCATCCGCTGTATCACAAGATGGACAGCTCCCCAATGGTGTGTGGCGGGGCGACGAAGGTTCTTCTGCTTACCAAAGGTGTGCTGTGGAGCAACAGCCGACGCGTCACGACTCTGCAGGAAGGACGCGGGCGCATTTACAAGGTCCGGTGGTGCCACACAGCTGCGATTGATGTGGTCGCATGGCTATCCGAAGCGGAGCTCACCCTCTACGATGCAAAGAACGAGGCCCTGGTGCGTCGCGTTCCGCTACCCGGCCTCACTGCGGAGAACGCTTTGTACCCGCCCACGCTGCGGTGGGAGCACCATTGGTCGAGAGACCCCGCCACAGCTGCCATCTCGGCGGCAGCGTTACTGTGTGGATGGGGGGATGTGGTGCAGGAAGTCCGGCTGTCCGCCGGCTCGCGCGTCCGTCGACTGAGCCGCGGCGGCGTCGCCGTGGACGAGGATGGGCTGCCTCGCTCGACTGTGTCGCAAGACAGATGCCAAGACACATCGTCGTCGCCGTCTCCGCTGCGGGTGGCATCTGGTACCGCTGCACCGACTCAATCTCCGTCATCGACTACCGTTGCTGCCGCAGGTGGGCGCGCGCTGTATGGGATAGAGCTGCGCACTCCAGAGCCACTGCGGCCGAGCGCCACCCTGTTCCCCTACCGAGTCTGTGGTATTGCCCCGTATGGACCGCAGCGGTACGTGGTGCTGGCGGCTGTTGTTGAGTGCGGCAGGGAGGGAGTGATGAAGGACTTGGAAGTGCGCGTGGTGGATCGCGACTCCTTGACAGACGTCTACCGCGGTCGCATGCCCGTCCGCTTCATTCATCCTTTGCAGCTTCACCTGACCTACCTCCAGCTGCCGCCTTCGCTTGCACCCCAATCAGCGTCACCAAGCCACCTCGCCGTGCCACCAGATCCGTTGGCGCCGTCTCCCATGACTCAGTACTTCATCCTCTCCGTCGACACCATGGTGAAGGCGATGCCGTCAGATGTCGATGACCGCGTCGAATTCCTCTTGCGCTCAGGTCAGTTTGAGCAGGCCTACCGGTACGCTGCGACATATGCGCGCCAGCTGCGGCGGCACGTTCTGGGGAACGTCGGAGAGCAGTGGCTCATGCATCTATTTCGCAACCGCAACACGGAGGAGGGGGCATTGCTGAAGATTATTGAGCTACTCCCCGAGCTCGTCCCGCGTGACAACAGCGCTCTGTGGGAGCAGTGGATCTACCGTCTGGACACATGTGGTGAGTCGTGGCGGCTCATCGCGCTCCTGCCAGCCAGCACGGGTGCCTCCGCCGAGTACAGGGTGGCCAGACCCCCCGCGATCGAGGACGGGGAGGAGGCCTCCGTTGAACCAGCTGCCGGCGCCACCCGGCCTCTCCCTCCCCCTGTCGCCACCCTGTATACTCCGATTCAGCGGGAGTACTACGACCTGGTGCTGTTGCGCAGTCTTCGCCAGGACCCGATCCTCTTCTTTGCGGCGTTGCACAAGTTTAACACGCTCTTCAGCGTGCCTGTTGTACTCAAGGCAACAGAGGTGGCTTACCAGGCGCAGTGCGTCGCCACTGCCTGGTGGGACGACAACGAGGGGGACGAGGAGGTTGAGTGGCAGGACCGGCATGAGCAGGCGAAGGAGGCGACGAGGCCTGACGTCAGTCTCGCTAGCAGCGCTGCAACTGCAGATAAACGTGCTGTGTCATCCGAGGCACCAGCGTCTCCTTCACCAACGAATCCTCAAGGCACCTCGGAAGAAACGAGCGCTGTAGGGGCAGTTCTGCAGCCATCTCCGGCAGTCACGACAGTCGCCGCAGCGACCTCTCCCCCATCTTTGAGCCGCATATCGCGGTGGTCGTTGGCGGCCAGTTACGGGTTCCTTCTCCGATGCGCAGGCCGGCACAAGGAGGCGCTGCAAGTGCTTCTGCACTTGCCTGCATCTCCACGCAGCGATCGGGAGGTATTTGGCCTCATCCGTGACCAGCAGCTTTTCCACAAGGCGCGCGAGCTCCTTCCCGAGTTACTGCGCAGCAGGGAGGATGCCACTCTGGAGCTGTTGATGGAGCACGTTGCGGGGCCGACGGGCCGTAGCGGTTTAGCAGACGGCGGCGATGCGGCTGTGGCTCCCCCAGCGCTCACCGTCCCAATCGGCGGTGCCGCGCCATCATCTCCGTCCTCGCTGGCGGCGCCGTTTTTAGATGTCGTGCAATACGGCTCTGCGCAGGACCCGCTCTGCACCGAGTCCGTCATTAGCCGCCTCGAACACAGCGATCGGCTGCGTCTGCTGCGCTATCTGAGCCTCGTGCAGAAGCGTTACCCAAAAGTGTTTGTTCAAGCAGCGAAGCAGCACGCCCAACTGGTGGCGACACTGTATATCGACTACGACCGTCCATCCCTTCTTCCGTTTCTCAAACAGATGTCGATGTACATCGAGCGCATCCGTGAGTTACACGCGCTCTGCCGCAAACAGCACTTCCTTGAGGAGGAGATTTTTCTTCTGTTTCGCATGGGTCGCGAGGACGAGGCGCTGCGAATCCTCGTGGAGAAGATGCACGACCTCCCACGCGCCTTGAAGTTTGTCGTCTCCGTCCCAGATCTCGAGGAGCAGGCGGTGCTGTTCACGCGGCTAGTCGATTACACCGTGGCTTACAACGCTAGCCTGCCAACGTGCAGCCTTGACGGCAGGGAGGGCGCCGCAAACGGGTCTGGCGTGAGGGTGCGCTACGTGATGCATTACACAAAGCCAAACGAGACGTACGCGTTGATAGCCCGACAGCACCATGTCGCTCTGGATGATGTCTGTAAGGCGAATGGTGTATCGGTCGCATCCGGTAGTGCGGCCATGCCACCACTACCTGCAGATGGGGAGGATTCTAATAGGCGTCAGAGCAGCGTCTCACCTTTTCAAGGCGACGGGAAAGCACGGCTGCGCGCATCCTACGATGCTGACGCGGTCGAAAATCTGCCGGCACCGCCGCCGCAGTGCGTCGTGCCACTCAACCTCTTCGGCGACCTTCTCGAGACTCTGGCCGAACCGCAGTTCATGGAGCATCCCGCGTTGGATGTGCGGCTCGTCCTTTCGAAGCTTCCGAGCGGCGAGCCCATCCGGCACGCTGGGCCCAGCATGGCCGCCATCGCACACGCCATGGCGGAGGAGATGTCTTTTCTCTCCACCATCGCCGCGGTCGGTGAGAAGGACTTGATGGGCTATTATGGGCAGCTTCTGAAGAGGCGAACAGAGGCCGTAACAATGGGTCGACGTCGCGACGCTGACGAGAGCGGAACTAGCGCCGCGACTAGAGCCGCGCATCCCGCGAACGAGTTCTCTGGGGCCTCCGCAGCGGTGCAGCGGTGCGTAGCCTGTCGTCAGCTAGTCACGCAGCGGGTGGTTGTCTTTGCGTGTCAGCATATGTATCACCCGACCTGTGTCCTGCAGTACATGCAGAGTTCACCAACGGGCACCTTTATCGGTGCAGGAGGCGTGGCCTTTGATGGCCGCACTGGGGGCGCCGCTGCCGTGATGCGTGAATGTGCGTCGCCGACGCTCCATGTGGCAACCACTGTAGCGGCAGGCGCAGAGACGGCTGAGGAGCAGCTCCGCAAGCTACCCGTTTATTGCCGCGCGTGCCGGCAACACTCGGGAGAGCAAGGCTGAGCCCACCCCTCCTGTGACTTGTATCGACATTGTGAAGTACACACGCGCATCTGCTGAGAGGTCGACAGTGAGAGCACAGCGCACACACACACACACACACATTTTATGGGGCGCTTTGGCCCTGAAGGGGAGGCATGGATGGACGTGAGGAGTCCAGAGGAAGCGGTGCGGCGGCACTCGCCAGCAGCACCATGAACGCTGCTGCTATTTCATGCTCGTTGGTGAGCAAGAAAAAAGGCAAGGACAGCTGCACTGGTGTTCATGCCTCGTCCTCTCTGACCTATGCATGCCACCCTAGCTGCAGCGCGCGACCCTACACGCACTGGCGCCTACGCAAGGTCTCTCGAGCTTCGAAGTGCCTGGTGAGAGAGCAGAGGCTAAAAGGGATCCAGGCGCTCCTCCTCCTCCTCTCCGCGCCGAATACTGCCCACCCGTAGTGGCAATGCTCTCCTGTTCTCCCTCCCCCTCTTTCTTCCATCTTCCCCTTCTCTCGCCGTTCCCCCCCTCGTGGGGAAGATTCGCTGTACAGCTCGCGTGTGCTCCGTGCCGATCGGAACTGCTGCCAAAGGAGCTGACCTGTGACGCGGGAAAGCGAACGAAATAACAGAAACGGCGGCAGCGAGAGAGAGCGCCACGCACTCAGCGATTTGCCACGCAGAGTCGTCGAGAGCAATCGAACGACTGCGGCAGTGGGCGACCTCTTTTTTTTCTTTGCTTGCTCGTGTTGCCCTCCTCCTCACACATTGTACCATTGAGGGCACTCATCGCCATGCGCCGCAGCGTCATTCGTACGCGCAAGGAGTTCCTCGAGCGCAAGCAGCATGAGCGCGTGCATGAGGCAATTCACACGCGCAAGGAGCAATTCCGCCATGCCCTGGAGACGGCCACTCCGCTGCCTGGGCACCTGAAGAAGGATGCGCTGGCGCTGAAGAAGTTCACGGAGCTCGATGACGCGCAAACACGCAACTTGACGACAACGGTGGATGACGAGTACGCGAGTGCCGGCCGGGAGGATCCGCACGTGCTCGTCACGACGTCCCGCAACGCGTCGCAGAAGCTGCTGGAGTTCGCGAAGGAAGTGCGGCTCATCGTACCGAATGCTGTGCGCATGAATCGGGGCAACCTCAGTGTACATCAGCTCATGGATGCTGCTCGCAAGGAGAACTACACAGATGTCATTGTGCTGCAGGAGTCGCAGGGCGTCCCCGATAGTTTGATTGTCTCTCACCTCCCCCTGGGCCCCACCGTGACCTTCACCATTCACAACCTCGTGGCGCGCCACGACATCGACGGCGTGGGCACCATGTCAGAGCAGTACCCTCATCTCATCTTCGAGAACTTCTCCACCAAGCTCGGCTTGCGCATCAAAGACGTGCTGCGCTACCTCTTCCCCGTTCCCAAGCCTGACGCGTCCCGCGTTCTGACGTTTGACAACGAGAACGACTTTATTAGCTTCCGCCACCACACCTTCAAGAAGGAGAAGGGCAAGAAGCAAGTGGAGCTGACGGAGGTGGGGCCGAGGTTTGAGTTGACCCCGTACCGCGTCGTGCTCGGCACAATCGAGATGGCCGATGCAGAGACGGAGTGGGTGCTGCAGCCGTACATGAACACGGCGAAGAAGCGCCGCCTCTTGTAGGCGGACTCCCCCCTCCCCCCACCCGGCAGGTGCGTCGCGGTGATAGTCACATCTCGCTTGCACGGAAGGAGAGCAAGGAGTTAGGGAGGAGGGCGAGCGGATACATTGACCCGTTGGCTTCGGCGTCGCATCTCTGGTGTGGAGAGGCTGCAGGGTCGCCTCCTCGCCATCGACCTTCGCATTTTGGCGCGCGTTTACTCCCTTTCCCGGTCTCTGTGTCATCTTCTTGCGTGCGCCTGCGCGACCACCGGCAGGCGTTCACGCTCGAAGGGGAGACAGCTCTCTCTGCTTACCGCGTAGACAACACCGGGGTCGCCGCACACGCCTTTCTCTCTGTGATGCCCACTCTCACCATCCCTGTGCGCTTGCTACAAGAAAGGGAAGGGAGTGGGAGGAGGAAGGGAAGAGAGGCGCTCTGGATGCCTGCATCTATGCTTGTCGTTGTGCCAGCATCCTGTTGGTCTGGCGGCGGCTCATTTTTTTGCGGAATTCTCTGGCGGTCTTCGTCTCAGCCTCGACTAAGAGTAACCATTAAGCAAACGGCTTCGCTTCGCACCTCCACCGACTGGAAGAGGCCGCTGCTGTGCACACGCCCTCCATATTATTTTCGTCCACTGGTTGCCGTTCGTTCTCCTCTGCCTCGCCTCTCATACACCGCGTGCCTTGCCATTGCTGCACGCAACCGGTTTCTTGGCTCTTTCCTTCCCTCCTCGATCATAGCGCCCGCCGCGTCATCTCTCCCGCTTGGCGAACACGTAGCTCATCACGGTAGGGGAGTGTGCCCGAGGATGAGGTTTGCCGTGGCCGATGCGCAGGCTCAATGAGTTTGTGTGTGTAGGGGGGGAGGAGCTGTCAGGGGCTCGAAAAGAGCAGGGGGGGCGACTGGGTAAAGCGGCAATGAGACGGCTGACGAGTCACTTGTGGAGTGTGCCGTGCAGAGGAGGGAGACGGATCAGAAGAGAGGTCGGCTCCGGACTTTAGACGAAAGAGAACCCTGAAGAAAGTACGCCGCGGCCTCCCTATAGCAAGCGAAACACATGCTGAGCTGCGCTTCTGGAAAGGGTGCACGGTACGGCGCAGCGCCATCCGCATGTGCGCCTGCGCACACGGGCATGAGGGCAGGGGTGTACGCGAGATATCGAAGGGAGCGCGGGGCAAGCAAGCCCTGCACTCGCGTCGTGGCCTCGGGCATACTTGCCATGACAAGATGTAGCGGCGTGGCGATCCACGCGTGTGCTTTGAGCACCGCTCCCCCCAGTAAGCGGCCTTTTCGTGTCTGTTCTACCTTCTCTCTGCGCAAGAGCACTACGCCGGCAAGAGGGGGGGGTAGAGAAGTGGGCAGCGAGTGTCACCCGGGTGTCCCCCCCGCTAGCCCTTCGCTAATCGGCTCTACCCACACTACCTTTGCGGCCCGCCATGCACCCCTACTTTTTCTCTTCTCTTTCCTCCGTCTAATTGCCATGCATTGCTCTCTGATGCGCTCCATGAATCAGACATGACGCCGCCTTGCACATGCACACCAGGACGCATCGCACCACACCCACTCGTGCGCATCCCCAACCCAACCCCTTCCCCTATTCCTTACCGCTGCGCATGCCTTCAGAGACACCTTTCGTCAGCACTCATGTTCGCTTCTGCGCTGCGCTGCAGCGTCTGGGCGATGCGGGCATAGGCGCTGAGCAATTCGCACAGAGAGGGGCGGTGGCACCGCTGTTGCCGCCCAGCCCCCATTGTGCGCGGGTAGGTGCCATCGTGGCAGAATACACGCCGCCGAGCGACACGAGCACGAACCAGCTCCCACACGTGGACAATGGTGAGGGCGTCATGCAGGCCAACATCCCGCACTGCCAGGAGGATGAATCGGGCGAGTGCGCCGGCGCCGCGACCTTGAAGGCGGAGGACTCTGTGTATGCGCAGCTGGCGCGGCGTGAGGTGGCCATTTCGACTCGAGACGCGCACGCACGCCTGCACCATTTGCGACTCTTCGGTGGCCATTCCCCCCGCGTCGAGGGCGCAACCGCGCCCCTACTGGAGCAGATAAACCGAAGGGCGTCTTCTGTTGGCAGCCATGCGCACGGCAGCGACCATCGCAGCAGCATTTGGGAGCTGAAGTCGCGCTACTTTCAAGTCGCGAAGGAAACGCTTACTGCCTTCATGGGGCTTCGACTGCGCTCACAGCTGCTCAGCGACCACAGCACAGCTGCCACCGGCACGACTTTGTTTGCTCCTCCTCAGCACCGCGCCACAGGGGCATCTGCTGTGACGACGGCGGCTCGACAGGTGGCGCTGCGCAAAGGCATGGAGGCCTTCCTGAGTGCGGTGGCTCATCAAGAGTCGATGCTGGATGCCGTCTCCTCGGCATGCAGGTCGCACCGGAGCACCGGCGGAGGCGCCGCACCAGCCCTGGCGCATTCCTTTTTTTTTTCTGCTCTTCCAAAGACTCCGATGGTGCAATGGGCCGGCTCGCACTTCTGCAACAACCGGTATGTGCGCTGCCTTTTTCCACCCGTTGTCACGCCATTAACGGCGACAAAGGCAGACGAGGAGGGCCCTCGTAGGACGCCAAGGCCAAATTCGCCCTGCGCCGCGCGGGCCTTGCCAAAGGCACTTGTTCTCCCACACGACACGGAGGCAGAGCTACGCAAGTACTGGAGGCTGCACGACGAGGCTGCCTCGCGGGCGCGGCTGGCCGCGCTGCGTTGCCAAGATGCGGAGGCGTTCGCTGAGCACATCAGTCTACTGAAGGTGTCTGCGCTTCTCCAAATCATGGAAAAGACGGAGGGTTTCATGCGCCGCATTGGGCTACAGCTTCAGTCCCACGCTGCCCACGCCGCCATCGACCGTGGTGCTGCTGGCAGGGACGCCGCGCCCACCATGCGCGCAGTGCCTGCGGCCCTTGGTGAACCGGGTGGCGCCCACCGTTCAGGTGGAGCAGCAGGCTGCCACGGCAGTGATTACGAGCGCTTCCGGGCCTACGTGGCATCTAGCAAGAACGAGTTTAAACTCATGCACCGTGTGGACGTGTTTGTGGCGGCTCAGCCGGCCGGACTGGACGCGGCGCTGCTGCCGCATCAGATGGACGGCCTGCGCTTTCTTGCGTCCCTCGATGCTAACCACATCAACGGCATCCTGGCAGACGAGATGGGCGTGGGCAAAACGATTCAGACCCTAGCTTTTCTCCTCTATCTGAAGAACAAGCGGGGCGAGACGGTGGAGGGCAACAGTGGCAGAGGGGGGCCGTCGCCAACAGGGTTGCACCTCCCACATGTGGTGCTCGCCCCACTTTCTGTCATTCGAGAGTGGCGGGAGGCATGCGAGCAGTTCGTGCCAAGCGCTCTCCGCGTTGCTGTGTATCAGGAGCTGGCCAACCCCGTCCGCGAAGCTGCGGCTTACGACCTCATCCTCCTTCCACTCCACGCCGTCCGAAACGTTGGTGCGGAGGCGGCGCGCATTCGATGGCATTATGTTGTGGTGGACGAGGCGCACAAGGCGGTGGCTAACCTGAACACCATCACGGCGCGCTGCATCTTTGGGCTCCCGTGCTTGCGCCGCCTGGTGCTGACCGGTACGCCGCTTAGCAGCGATCTGCAAGAGCTCTGGTCGCTGCTGCACTTTCTTAACCCGGAGGTGTTCACCGATAGCGACGCTTTTGAGGAGATCTTCCGTCGGCCCTTTCGCGTGTACGAGGCGCAGGAGATGGAGCTGACGGAGGAGGAGCGCGGCCTGCTCATACTGCGGCTGCATCAGGTGCTGCGACCGTTTCTGCTACGGCGCACAAAATTAGACGTCGATTCGACTCTTCAGATGACATTTCATCGCGTGTGGTGCCCTCTGAGTGCGATGCAACAACACCTCTTGCGCCTTCTACGGGAGCAGCGGCGCACCCCTGCCGTTCTACGTATGGCCGGAGACCACAGCGGTAGCAGTAGCAGTAGTGAGGAGGACAGTGAGGGCGAGGAGGCGACCGCCGGTACCGCTGAGGTGGCGACGCACATGAGTACTGTAGCAGCGGAGGAGATCGGGGGCGGCAAGTCCGCCGTTTGCGTGCAGTGCGCGGATGCTGCCGCTTCCACGGCCGAAGTTCGGCACGGCAAGACTTACCCGGCGCCCGACATGCAGAAGGCGAGCGACGAGGCCGCCACGCCCTGTGATCGGCTTGCCGAGCTCGTCTGGCAGCATCTTCCTGCGCTGACGAGCACCGAGTCCAAGGCTACCTTGCGTTGTGCAGTGCAGCAGGACAGAGCACTTGGGCTTACTAGCGCCGGCGTTTCAGAGTCCTCCGCACAGCTCTTGTGTAATCACGCTTTTTTGCTGCCTTTCTTCTCACAGGTGCTTCATCGCCACGGCCTCGATGAACTAACGCAAGAGGGCCGCCACCGTACAGACTTGGTCGCGGCAGCACTCAAAGGAGGCGGCGCCGTTGGTGCCGAGACGGCGGGGCGCTATGGAGCTGCTGGTCTTACTCTTGCGTGCAGTGGTAAGTTCCTCATCTTGCACCTGCTACTCTCTCGCCTCTACGTGGTGCAGCGGAAGGTGGTGCTCTTCACTCACTGGCTCGATTGCGTGGACCTTCTCGTCGACTATTTGCACAGCCGCGGCTGGGCTAACCACATGGAGGTGCTCACCGGCGGCAGCAGCGAAGACGAGCGCCTGAAGAGTGTGCGGCGCTTCCGTGAGGACCCAACGTGCCTCTTCTTTCTTCTCTCTATCAAGGCGGGCGGGTGTGGCATCAACCTGCAGGTGGCGCACATGGTCGTCCTCGTGGACCGTGACTACACAGCAACCAACGAGGATCAAGCACTGGCACGAGTCTACCGCATTGGCCAGCGGCACACCGTCCGTGCTGTTTACCTCACCACCACGGACCCCAGCGAGCAGCGTGTGGCTCAGCGGGCAACGACGAAGAACAGACCGCGGCAAGCCCTCATCAATGATGGTGTCTACCAGGTCTCGACGGCAAGCGAAGCAGAACGAGTGGGGGAGGCAGACAAGGCTGTAACGGCAGCGACAGCAGCAGGTTCGCCTTCCAATGCAGAGGACGACCTTGATACCTGCGAGCTCTGGGAATTGGTCTCCGGTGCCTCCACGCCACTGTCGGCCGGGTCCTCGCCGCTTGCCCTGCCGTCGCCAGATTCGTTCTGGGTCTCTCTCTCTCGCCTCGTCGACTCGATGGATGAGCTAGTGCTCACTGAGGAGGATCGAGCGGCAGTAATCGTGAGGCGTCCCGAAGAGGTGGGGCGCGCTGTGGATTGCGCTCCCGCCAACAGCGCTGCAGCGCTGCTCCTGGCAACCCGACCGCCACGGAGCATCGCGGAGCTGCAGGCGCGACTGCGAGGGAAGGCAGGCGAGAAGCCTCCGGGTGCGCCGTGTGACAGTGATGCGGCCCTGCCGGTGAGCAGCACCTCTGCAGTCGATCGGAGCCTGGGGGTAGAGAGGGACCAGACAGAAGGCCAAGCTGCCGGCGAATGCGCGACCTCCAGCGCTTCAGTCGAGCCTCAGGCGGCGGCACTCGCTGCAGGGCCTCAGTGGATCCCTCCGTCTGCCTCCGCTACAGATCCTTTGCAGAACAGCGCTCTTTTTTGGCTAGAGTGCAGCCACCTTCTCCGCATGGCGGGTCGTGGCCCTTACCTCCTTTCTGACTCACTCCACACAGCTGCCTGCAACGACGCCAGGAAAAACAACCCAGAGGAGCACGCGCGGCGCCGGCAGCGGCGCAATCGTCGTGCTGCTAAGCGGATGCGGCTCGCCAGCGTCGACGTCCCAGACAGCTTTCGCGAGGCATGTTGGGCGAAGGAGGGCATCGACGATGACGCCGAGGTAGCGGCGCGCTACTTGCGCGTCCTCGATGCGCGCGCCAACAAAAGAAGACAGCGCCGGCGACAGGATACCGGATGAGAGCGCCGCCGCACCGGTTGTTGTGCCGTGCCGTCGCTCATGCGCCTGCGGGACGTCCGTGCCAGTGGCCGCGCTTGACCGATCGTGCTTCAGTTTCCACGATCAGCTTGCTGTGTGCGTTTGTGTATCGGAGGGGAAACGTTTTACCCTTTTCGAGCTTCGTTCTCTTCCACTTGCCCGTTACTTTTCAGCAACGGCGAAATACGATGCGCCGGCCCCATCCCGCGCTCGCCATCGCTTTCACCTTCCTGCTATCTCATGTGTCCAACAAACGCGGTGACGTGCTGCCCCAACGCACACATGCCTGGAGTGTGCGCGTATGTGCTGGCGTGACCCGCGATCTGCTATGAAGACAGAAAGTGCTCCTGAGGAACAAAGTCATGAGTGCCCATTGATCTGCGCCCAGACGGCTGCAGGGCGTTGATATATGTGCGATAGTGCTCCTCTTTTTTTGAAGGTGCTATGCGCCCTCGGCGATCGTGGGAGCGAGGGAGGAGTGAAGGAGGCAGAAAATGAGAGGGGGAAAGGGGGCGTGGGGAGCGTGCTGGCGCGATCGTGGGCGGGAGCGAGAGGGAGGTGGTGGTGGTGAAAGCGTTGCGCCCTCCCTGCGCCTGCGTGTCATAGCCACTGCGGAGCCTTTCAAGAAGGAGGGGGAGGGAGAGAGAGAGAAGGGGTGGGGTGTGTGGGTGCGATGGAAGACTGCGCGCAAAGCGCTCCTTCTTGTGCACGCAGCAGAGACGCCCTCCCCCCCACTCCCCCGTGGGGTCGCTCACGTCCTTTTCGCTGGATGGCGACTGACATTCTTTCGCATTGCGCATTGATTCGGGGGCTATGCGCGCTTGTGTCATGGGCGACCACAGAATGGGCGTGTACGCTCGAGCGCACGCTGTCGATCTTGTGAAGACCTTGCACCTTCACCTCCCTCCCCCGCCTCTCAAGAGATGCGCTCGCGTGCGCCTGCGTGTCTCTCCTCACCCCCTCCTTGTACCTCCTCGCACCTGAGCGTCTCTTTGCGCCCTCGCGGAGGGGGGATTCCATGTGCCGTTCTCTGTCTTCGACCTCTGCCGCCGGGCTCCATCCCTTTTTCATTTCTCCTCTCTTCGTTTCTTTATCATCTCCCGCGCACCGTCAGTTCCTCACTGTACGCCAAGTCGGCGAGAGGCCAGCGAGACACCAAAGAGAGAGGCGAGCGAGAGAAGCGTTGCAGAGCTCTCCATCCTGTCCACCGACACGATCGAACACGGGGCAAGTGCGGTGGGCGATTGCTTACGCAGGCTGTGCCGTGTGCTGCGGCCTACCGGGTTACACGGGCGCAAGTGCCGCTGCACAGATCCTCCAAGAGACGAAGGCGAAAACAGGCCACCGTGCCGGCAAAAAAAGGGGAACTCAAACAAGGCACTCCTCACGGCAATCGCTATGAGCGGCCACTGTCACCGTCACTGCGCACCAACCAAAAAAAAGACGAAAACTCTAGAGCCCAGGAAGGCGCACAAGCGGCGCCTCAAGGAGCACCCGCACGCACAGCTCACAAACGGAGAAGTGCGCATGCCGTTGCGTCTTCCCATCGACCTCAGAGGCGCATTCCGCTCGCAGACGGTCCATTTCGTGCACTCCCCCGATTTCGCCACTTTCGCATATGCCTCCCAAGAGGGGCCCGGACCCGGCGCGCAACCGGAACAAGGAGGCGCAGCGCCTCCCCGGCGACAGGAAGACTCCGTCGCTGGCGGTCGGATTGTCGCGCCGTCCCCATCACATTGTTTCTCGCCTCTACCCCCCCTGGGGCAGCAGCTCAAATGGAATCGCCCCTCGCACCAGCGGAGCGGCTCTCGACGTCGCTGCCACCGCCAAGGCCGGGACATCAAGTTCTGTCGCAGCTGCTCTAGTGATGATGCATGAAAGTGCCGCGACTGAGGAGGTAGATGACACAGCTCACGCCCATCATGGCCAAGGGCGCGCTGGACTTCCCACTCGTGTCAGTGGCGGCGACCGAGGCGAAAGCGTATTAACGAACGGTACCGCCTCAGGTCGAAGGGCCGGCGGCTGTCGCACTCTGACGGCACGCAAGCGACCTCGATCCACAGCAAGTACCTCCTTCGAGGCACCTGCTGAAGTAGCGGAGGGGGTTCTAGATGGCAGTCACAACGCCGAGGCGGACGCCGGTAGAGGCATAGACGCTTTACGAAACGGCCGTGATGAAGCGCAACGCATAGAGGCGGGGCAGCGCCTCAGCGAGGTGCCAGCGAAAGTCGAGCAGCTGCCCCCATCGTCGCTCTCGCCGTCCCCCGCTCTCTCCCTTTCTCCTTCACCGATGGTGACTGAACGCAAAACACTGAAGGGCGGCGACGCGGGTGGGGGTGGTGTGGTGAGGGACGCCGGTGCCCACTCGCTTCAGGCGAGTGCAGTTGTCAGCACTGCGCCTCATGCCAATGAGCGGCAGGGCCACTGCCTTCCTGGGACGCTGACTACTACACTGTCGACAAGCGCGACGTCCGCGGCTGAAGAGATCCTTGTCTCTCCCGTGATACTCAGCAGCACAGCGGCGCCGCAGAAGCGGCCTCTGCACGACACCGCCACATCGACTGCAGACAGCAAAGTGCTGTTTGTCGAGGATGAAGACGAGGAGACAGCAGATAGAGAAGGGCAGCCGTGGCCGCTTGACCGCCCCAGCGCTTCCAGTGATGGCCCATGGCAGCCTGCGCGTGCCCCAGTGGAGACCCACGTGCTCGGTGAGCTACCGGAAAGCTGCTCGATGACCTCTGCTCGCTCGCGAGGGCTGCGGCGCTCTTTGTATACGAGCCCTGGCAGCGCGGTTCACTCCCCACAAGCAGGCTGCGCTATCACAGAGAGTGGCAAGGAGCTTCGGGATGAGCCGGTCGACAAGAGACGCACCGACGCCATGGCCATCAGCGGCGATAGAGCCGTGCTCGGCGGCGACGAAGAGGACGAAGAGAGCGGGCGACGAGCGAGCATCTCGTGCACGGCACCGTCTCTGAAGCCGACTTGGGTAGACCCGGGCGCCATCGACGTCGCTCCTTTGCTGGAGGGTTGTGCCAGCAACTCAGCGGGGGCCACGGCGAACTTGACTGAAACGCTCGCGGTGCGAAACCTTTCGCTCCTCTCCGACGAGAGCCGGGGCGGCGCCGACACTACTGCTGGCAGTCTCGCAAACGGCAACGGCTTTGAGCGCACACCACTGCTCTCTTTGTCTACTGATCATCATGTACCGTACTCAGTTATGGCAATCGCGGCAGCAGCTGCTCGGCCGTGTGACGACGCACCCGGGACGACAGCGGCAGAGGAAGCCTTGCTCGGTGAAGAGCTCATCTCTCCCCTGGCGAAGCGGGTCACGGCCAGTCCGCAGCAAGTAACCCACAATTTTGAGGCGACAGCGGAGGTCCGCGCCGAAAACAGAACAGCTGCGGCTTCTGAAGCTCACACAAAGGTCTCGTCTTTGAGAGGCTCAGGCTTATCAAGGAGGGCCTCGCCGACTCCGCCTTCCGCAACGCCGTGCACTTTCGCCCCCGGCGGCGAGGCGCGCAGTCTTGGACGCCGCATGAGCGTGCCCTCTTCATCCCCCGTGCGTGGCGCTGCTGCCTCAGTTGCCGCCGCACAGCCCGCGCCGCCGCGACTATCCCTTTCCCCGTCTCCTCCGTCTTGCTCTCTACCGTCTACGCTTGACGACGGACTCTGGAAGGAGAGCTCGAGCACCGCTCAGGCGTACTTTTCGGACGCCGACGCTGTGGCTACAGGCGACTGCCTCCCAAAGTTGCACTCCGAAAGCGGGGATATTCCTGCCTCCCCTGTATCGTCCGTCGCCGTCGTACAGCAGCAGGGGACGCCCATCGACCCATTCCTGAGCACACCTCCGCAGCTGAAGCGACGATCTCCTGCGAGAGCCAAGAACGACAGCGGCGGCGGCCGTGCGCGTTTGCAGCGTTCGCCGCCATGCTCGAACCGCGGGGGTGCCAGCAAAGGTGGTGGCTGCCCTGCCGCGCCCGAATCCTTGTCGCGCTCTCCGCCCCGCTCGGCAGGGCAGTCTGCGGCGGCTGAAGCCTCCGCCATTACAGGCGCTGACGTGGATGTGCAGGTTTTGCGAGTGGGCACACGGGTCGAGGGTCGCTGGGGACGGGAGTGGTTTCCTGCAGTGATCCGCAAGGCCCCACGAAACGGCTTTGTGCAGATTGAGTGGGAAGAAGACGGGTCACAGCTTCACGTGCGACTTCGTGAGGTGCGGCTCTTGCCTGGTGTCACAGATTCAAAGAGGGCGGGTCCCGTCTCCTGGGACTATGCGCACAAGGCGCGTACCGCTCCAGCAGATGGGACTGCTACGACTGAGGCCAAGAGTGACGTGCTGACCGCGACCCAGCTCGCGGCGCTGATGGAGGAGGAGGATGCAGAGGACAGTCGACACGAGCAGGAGCCCCCGCATATTCGGTCCTTCCCCGCATGCAGAGAAGCGTTGCTGCCGAGGACGACATCTGCAGGCACGCAAATGGAAAGGGGCAGAAGCGGAGCCAGTGAGATGACGGGGAGGGATGTGGACGCGCGTGCACTTCGCGTTGACCACACGTGTGGAGCGACTGCATGTGAGGCAGATGCTGTGGACACGGACGATGAAGCTTCTTTGAATCGTGGAAACGGCGCCCGGCGCTCCGCTTGCGCCGCCGGCTTCCACTCGCCGTCGCGCTCTCCTGTCCCGCCGGGCGAGGTAAACCCCTCGTCTCTTTGTATTTTTCTTCCACAAACGGTACGCCGCGCTCTTCTGCAGGGCGAGGCCCCTCCGCCCGCAGTGCCTCTCTCCTCTTCTTCATTGTTTCGCCACCAAGGGGGCCCGGCAACAGAGTTGCAGCGAAGCACCGAACTGCAACGCATCTTACACTTCTTGGCCAGCGTTGGGGCGGTCGTGGTGGACTCTTTGGCGCAGGCGGACCACATGGCTGCCCAGATTGGAGACAGCGACGAGATGACCGCAATCCCCTTCACCTGTGCTCCGCCCTTGCTGTCGGCGGAGCAGCTCCACAGTGCCAGCTCGCCGCCGGCTCACGGGACAGGGACAGCGAGCGCGGTTGGCGGAGGCGGCGGAAGACGGAAGACGGTGGGGCGCGTACCGCTGACTCGCCGAAGCGCTGCATCGTCCATGGCCGCCGCTTCAGAGGTGCGGCGCTCGTTGCCGACGCACTTCATCTTCCTCGTCTCTTCTGCAGAATCTATGGTGAGCGGCGGCGCTGAAGTGGGTGAGAAGCTTGATCAGCCGCATGATGTGCTACCAGATGTTTGCTTGGCGCATGCGCTAGGGGTCTCGGCGATTCACGCCTCCTGGATTTGGGGCGTCGTCCCCGGCATGGCGCGGGTAAAGTTGCCCACGCCAGCGGACCAAATCGAGCGTTTCCCACTTGCGGACGATGGGAAAGGGCACGGATGGAAGGCAACCAGTGCCCGGGCACCAGCGACCAAGAAGCTGTCGCTGCCACTGCGCTTTGTCCCGCTTGCCGTCAAGGATCGTTGGTTGAGCGCCAAAGATGTCGCCTTCGTCGTGAGAGACGATCGAATGGAGATGTGGCTCAACGCCGCCGGCGCTACGGTTACGGCTGAACCGGTGCCATCGCCACCCTCTCACGTCGCATGCCAGACCTTCTCACGGGGCGCTAGTCGGCTATCAACTGCTCCTGCTGCTGCGAGTGCGCTGGCTGGCCGCAGCCTCGGCAGCGTACATTCGCGTTGCCAATTCGAGTCCTCTCCGCGATCCCCGCTACTGAAGCAGCGGCGTGCGGAGCGGACGCCGGACTTGGTTTACGTACCCGACGATGCGGCCGTGCCAGTGGACCTGGATCGCCTGGGCAGCGTTCCAGCGCTGAGTGTGGCGTGGTTGGCCGACGGCATTGAGCAGCACTACCACCGTTGCTGCAGCTCGACTATGGCAACGGAGCCAGGGCTGCCTTCACCGCAGACGCTGGCCTCCGTGCGGGCGGCGGTACCCCCTGGGAGACCTCTGAAGGAGTGCCATGTGAGGCGCTCCGACACGGTATCCGGGCCCGATCGTGTGCAACCTTCTCCGTCGTCCCCGCCACTGCAGCCAGCAGCTGTGGAGCAGAAGAGGGGCGGCAGTGTAGAAGGCGCGCAGAGCAGCAAGAGAGCCGCAGTGCCGATTGCCGGGCATGGGAAGGAGTACCGCGACCGCCACGACGGCCTCGCAGTGCACCCTAAGTCGGTTCCCCAACGGGCAGAGTGCTGCAAGGGAGGTGCTGATGGTGTGGCATCATCTGCGATTCCGCTGAGCGCGAGCGATGGCGATGCGAGTGAGCACGTCGGTCGCACTGTTGGGACGATGAGGGGATCCACCAGCGAGGAGCAGGCTGTGATGATGCGCGTCAGTGACGGCCCCTGCGCGTTGTCACCTCCGCGTGAGGCGGTGAAGTGGGCCAGTGTCGGGGAGTCCGGCGACACAGCTAAGGAGAGGATCCACACAGAGGCAGAGGAAGACATCATTCCGAGACCGATCGGCACCACCGGAGCGACTGCGGTGGCTGCGTCGGAAGTAGCAGCTCCTACTGAGCCTCCTCTGTGCACTTCGCATCCTGTCATCGCCCTTGGGGAGGACTACTACTTCACTATGTCTGCACCTCCCGCCCCCGCTCCGCCTCCACGGCCCCCTTCGCCGCCCCCGCATGGTCCGTCGCTCCTCCACTCTCCCCCTCTTGCACTGCCGACGACGACGATAGCACTGGGCCGAGTGGTGGACCTGCAAGTGGAGACGCCGCCGACATCGCTGCTACACCAGCATCTCTGGGTGGACGGTGCCGCTTCATCGTTCGCCCTCGCACAACCTCACTGCCAATGCCGCGTGACGCTGCAGCTGTACGAGCCCAAGTACATGTTCATGCACATTGACCCCCGGTCTGGGGAGGTGGTGCACCAGACCACTGTCTACCTTGCCCGACGCTGGGCCACCGTCGCGGGTACCTCGCTGCTCTACGACACACCGGTGTACCTCATCACCCCGGCCGCACGGCCGCACGTCTACTTGTTGGAGGAGGAGGGTGAGGTGCCGACGCCGGGCATGAGCGACGGCACGCGCCACTCTCCTTTGCGGCAGCAGCCGGTGCTCGGCAGCGTATCTATGCCGCCCACCGCGGACCTCTCCCACGGCGCGGCGAGGACCATGACGGACGGCATTTCCCCGCTAAACTTCCATGGCCGCCGTAGCCGAGGAACACTCGCTCCGTCGCTGACATCTGAGAGAGCGGCACGAGATGGCAGCGACGGCGGCGTCAACGAGCGACAGCGACACGAATGGACTCTGCATGCGGCCGAGACGATGCGCATGACCCCAACTGATGATGCGCCAAGACCGTCAACGAGATTTGCTAGTGCGCAGAGGGCAAGCAGTCAGCGCACGCCCAAGCAACGAACTGGCGTGGCTGCTGCCGAGCCTGAGAAGGCGATACGGGTAGCGGTGTTCAGTGGGAACGAGCCTGCATCAGTGCCCCCAACCCTCAGCTTGGTGGAGATGGAGCGGTCGCCGCCGGCGACAGTAACCGGCGGCGACGGCACTTCTCCCGCTCTGAGGGCTCGCCCAGCACGGCAGTCTCAGCAACAAAGGATGGCGCTGGGCAGCTCCCCACGGCCCACGCGCCTTCTTGCCGAGCTGCCGTTGCAGTTGGGTGCGAACGACGTGGTGCTTCGCCCCAACAGCCACATTTCTTTTTACCTACGCAACTCGCTTTCACGTTCTCAGCGTCCTTCACAGCGCCGGTCACTCGCGCCTGCCTGCGGTGGCGGCCCTCACGCCCACGTGCGCAACGGCGAAGACCGCAGGGTTGTCGGGCCGTTTGCTTTGATGAACGCGTCAGAGCTTGCGGCCCACGCCACTGGCGAGCCAGCGCATCGAAACGCTGAGAGCAACGACTCCGCAGTCTGCGACGGCGCCAGTGACACCAGTGAGGAGATCATTCTCGAGGCCCCGCTGATCGGGCAGGTGGAGCTGATGCGGGAGGTGGAAGGCAGGATCGACATTGTCGTGCACACGCCACAGCCAAACAGCGTCTTTGGCGGCTCTAAAATGTTCCGTATTACTCCTGACATGATTGTGGAGGCATCTCCGTGAGCCTCACCCACGTGCACACATTCAGGCAATCGGCCCGTGCGTGCGCTTCGGCAGTGGCGGATGCAGCGCCCACTTCCCGCACAGCTGTCTCTCTTCACAGCGGCACAGAAACCTGAGTTGTTTCTTCCTAATCCGCGTTGTTCGCTGTAGCCGTTTGCCTCTCGCTCGTCATCTCTTCACATCTGTGTGTGTGATGTGCTTCTCCGCGCCTTTTGGGTGGGCAGACCAGCGCCCATCAGTCGGCGCTCGTCACTGGTATCGCGTAACTCGCCTCTCGTGTTGTGTCCCACCTCCATCTCTGCAACCGTGCCCATGCGCGTGCCACCTACTCTCTCTGGTGAGGGGGAAAGCTCTACCAAGTGGGTGGGAAAAAAGCACATGAGAGGGGCGGCTACACACTTTGCATAGAAGAAAATATCAAGGCCGCGATGCCTCCACGAAATTTGTAAGGCATGTGGGTAGAAAGCTGCTTCAGCTGTATGGGCAGAAGGTGGAGCAGGGAGGGGGGAGGCGGTGGCCTCAGCGGAGGTGGCCTGAACGGCTCGCTCGCATGTAGGCCCGCGCGCGTGCGTGCAAACATCTTCGAGAGCACCAGAGAAAGGGAGGCGGTGATTGGCTGATGAGCGGCTCGCCTTCGCCGTGTTGTCTTCTCCGCGACGCACTCCCTGTCGCTGCCTCTGTGCCGTACGCTCAGAGCGACTCCTTCTGCTTGCTCGATCGCTTCCCAATCTTCTCGCCGACATCATGTCTGCCCCTCTTTCGCGCGCTGTCTTCCTCTCTGTGGAACCTCTCGTCTCGGCATTTCCGCCAAACGCCGCTGTGCGTGCGTGTCTCTCTCCGTCTCCGGCACGAGCGCATCTATTTCGGCTCTAAGGCTATACGGCGGCGCACCCACCGCTTGCGGACGTAACCCTCCTCTCCCAAGCTCACACATGTCGCGGGAGATCATCGTGGAGGTGAGGGGTGTCTCCTTCCAGTACCCTGGTGCGCCTACGGCCTCGTTGAGGCAGGTGAGCCTCACGACCCATCGCGGGGATCGTGTTCTCGTGATTGGGCACAACGGAAGCGGCAAGTCAACACTGCTATCTCTTCTGGCAGGTCGACGAAAAGCAAAATCAGGGAGCGTGCGTGTGCTCGGACGCGACCCGTTTGAGGACACGAGCATGATCCAGCACATATCCATGATCGGTGCGCCATGGCCCCCAGAGGCGGTGTTCGGTAACACGGTCGATCGCGTAGCCTCGCCGGCGCCAGTGCCGGAGCGTAAAACAATGGTCGCAGACGCGCTGCATCTACGCCTCTCCCGCTTCGTGGAAAAGATGAGCTCGGGAGAGAAGAGAAGGGTGCAGATCCTGCATGGGATGCTGAACCCAGCCACCGTGTACCTTCTCGACGAGTGTAGCACCGACATCGACGTCGCCGAGCGACGCACGGTGCTGAAGCTGGTACGACAAGAATGCGAGGCGAGAGACGGGTGCTGCTTTTATGCGACGCATATTCTCGACCGAAGCCAGGACTGGGCTACGCACCTGCTGCTCATGGAGGAGGGCCGTGTGGTTGCCTTCAAGAGGGTGGCAGACATCGCCGTGCCCTTGGAAGAGTATGCGTTCCAGTTCATGAGGAAGCGCGACCGCTGCGCTCGCGGCGTCGACGCCGCCGCCCCACCGTCGTATGGGAAGTTCGTCTCCCTGTCACCTGGATCGTCCGCGTGGGCAACGACAACCGCACTTGCCCCCCCATACTCAGCGATATCCGACGCGCCGGCGACGTACTGGCCGAAAGGGAAAAGAGACGGTGGGCCCGACGAAGTGGTCATCGACTGCACACGCCTAAGCTACAAGGATGTGTTTGTGCACCTGACATTTCAGGTGAACCGTGGTGAGCGGGTGCTGCTGTGCGGCAGTAACGGCTCCGGCAAGTCCACCTTGCTCAACATGCTGGGCGGGAGGCTGTACTTCGACAACCGCGACGGGTCCCTCTCTGTACTGGGTAAGCGGTGCTACGATGGCATGCTGCTTAACGGTCTTGTCAGCTACGGCGGTGATTGGTGGGCCGCCGCGCCTGGCGGAGAGATGCATGTGCGCGAAATGCTGCAGCTCCAAACCGCCCGTGCCGAGCACTTGCGCGCGTTGCTCAACGTGGACATGGACTGGGATGTGCGGCGCATCAGCACGGGAGAGCAGAAGCGTGTGCAGCTGCTCTTACACTTGCTGGATGACAAGCCTATCGTACTGCTTGATGAGGCGACCGCCGACCTGGACGTCGATCAGCGCCACAGCCTCCTGCAGTTCCTCTACGAAGAGAGCGTGCAGCGTGGGGTGACTGTCGTCTACTCGACGAACATTTTCGGGGGCTTGGAGGGCTGGGCCGATGCCGTGGTGCTTCTGGACCGGACTGTGCGCGGTGCTCACGCTGTGTGGAGAGCCTCTCAGGGGCAGCCCATCTCACTGGAGCGCGTTGCCGATGAAATTATCGCACTTAAGGAGCGGGAAGTTTTTTGAGAGTGACCATTCCTCACTACCGCCCACACACACTCCCCCATCCGCGCCACGCTGTTTGTCTTGCGACTACAAGCGTGCATGTGCTCGTGTCGGTGCGTGTGACGGCTGCCCAAGCAGCCACCTTCGGCACGGGTCTCCCCTTCCCCCTGCTCTGGTAAGACTGGGCAGGGTTCACGGAGAGGTAAAACAGCAAGGAGTACAAGGAGGAGACACCGGCACGTTGCGCAACGGCGATGGCGCAGACAGAGCTGGCGAGCTCTGCTCGTGCGTGTTATGGCTCGCCTACTCGTCATGGGCTCTCCTCTGCTTCGTACAATGGCGCATGCGCCTGTGCATGGGAGTGCTCGTCGACGTGGTGCTCGTACGCTCTGGTGTTGGGGGCCAGCGAGGCTCCACGGGACATGGGACGCTGGCAAGGGCTACCTTCTTCTCCCTCCTCCCATCCACCCCATCCCCGTGCTCATCTGCAACTGTGCTGCCTTTTTTCGCGACTCCGCACTTCTCCCTGTCAACTTCCTCCTCCTTCTTTCCCTCTCTCCCCCACTTCGCACGCTTTCACTCATGCGCTCGTTCGCCATACCGATCCGCCAAGTAGGCAGCGCGACTGAGTGGGGGGGACGCGTCACTTGTCCTTTGCCGAAAAAGAGGCGTGCTAGGCGCGGTGCGTTGATGTGACCACCAGAGGAAGCGGAGACCGACATCGAAACACATCAGAGGCCGTCATCTGCTTCTTTGACTGCTTTATCGGGTAGCTCCATCTCTTCCCTTCCTCCCTCTTCCTCTTTGTGGGAGACGCTTCCCCCGTCGACTCACTCAACCATGTCCAAGAGCTTTGTAGCGCCGCAGCAGGAGCGCCGCAATCCGCACCAGAACCCGGTGCGATCGCACAAGGGCGGCTATCTGCGTTGCCCATTCAACATCACCTCCAGTTATGCCGAGCTTGCCGAAAAGCGAGTGCACGAGGACTTGGCGCGCGGCGGCCGCGTAAGCGCTGTCGTCGCAGACAAAGACGGTGTAATGTCGTCGCTTACCGGTCTGCAGGTGGACAGAGACGAGATCGACGGTGGTTCGGGTGGCCGACCGTGGTGCCGGGCAGGTGTAGGGGCCAGCCGGTTGTCTGGAAGGGAGAAGCGAGCGCAGCAAGAGCAGGCGGAGCTCATCTACGGCCGGGGCGCGCTTGCCGGGTACGATGACACCTCAGCGGCATCCGGTGCGGTATCCGCGAGGGGTGAACTCTCTCAGGAGCACCTCTTCGGTCTCCATGCGCGCGACCGAGCGGCGCTGCAGCGGGTCATACCGCGCGCTACTAGCGAGACGGTGAAACGGCGCCGGGTGGAGGGTGTGAGGAAGGAGCTCCTCTCTCTCGGCCATCACCGGCATTGCGGCTCTGCTCCGTTGCACACGAATAGCGCAGCCGATAGGGAGCCGGAGGCGGAGAACGACGTCGAGGGCAACTCTGAAGGGCACCGTTTAGCGTCTCCCCATGCGCGCACACCTTTTCCACCACCGGCACCCGGCGCTTCCCGAAATGGTGCGTCAGTCCTGCCGTGCTCTTCAGGAAGTAAGGGTGATCCGAGCGGCGCCGACGCTGCCGCCGAGCGATCATCACGGAGCGGCCCATCCGATGCGCAACTTCAGTGCGCTTCGCGCCAAGCACCGACAATGCCGATCCGCCCCAAGAATCGCATGCAGATGTTGGACGACTTGCGCGCGCAGGCACTCATGCGCAAGGGGCGCCACCGATAAGCCTCGTAAAAGGTAGCAAGCGCGAGCGTGTGTTTGACTGATACATGATAAAAAAACCGTTGCTGGAAACGTAGCGTGCGCGGGGATGCGCGGGCACCGATGTGCACGAAAGGGGAATGAAAACTGAATACAACGAAAGAGGTGGGAGCGTGTGTGTGTCTCTGTGTGTGCGCGCGTACCGGGGGATGGAGCTGTTGCAAGCACCCTCATGCATGGCTGCACTTGACAGGATTGATGCGCATGCGGTCAGTAGGTTGCCTCTAGTGGTGTCTGCGCATGGGAGGAGCGAGGGCCGCACCTTTTCGGCCTTCACGTTCTTGTTTTGTCCCGCTTCCCATCCCCAGTGCTCTCGCTTCGTGGGTGGCGCCCCCCCACCCTCCCCCCGAACAGGCCTAACATTCTTTGACTGCTCTCTTCGCCCCTCTCTCATGGATTCTTTGCTGCCGCCATCACTTCCCGCAAGCAGCTCCATATTGCATACTTTGGTGCTCATTTGGGCCGTCTTGGCTGCCACGACCACACGCTCTCCTCTCCTTCATCCTTACAAAGGGATTGAGCGCAGCGACGCTGAGCCCACCCCTGCCGGCGGAGGGGCGCGGCGGATCCTCTGCTCTCCCTTGCAGCTGTGACCGCACGCACACGCTTACAGACAGGCACAACCGCATAAAATCACGCGCACGCTATTGCCGAATCAGCTGCCAGTGCCATGTACAGCGCTTTTCTAGGGCGCATCTTGGGCAACCCAGCCGCCGGCAGAGCCTCCACGAGCTCTGGGTCAGCCCCGGATGGTGGTATCGCGCCATCGCCCGGTAGCGGTGGAGCTACAAGTAGCACACAGTACAAGGCCGTGACTCGGCCGTACCGGTGCAGTCAAGACAGTCCAGCTCTTCGATCGGGGAGCGCCATCTTTCATCCCAAAGACGGTGACGGGGATGGCGACGTTGCGCCTGTCAAGAGTACCGCGGCTGGCGACGACTTTAGCCTCTCCGGAGCAAAAAGGCCCTCCCTTAAGAGCATCAGGTTGCCCATCAGTATTGGCTCGGGGCAGTCGTCGGCTTACGCGGCGTCCTCCTCGCAAAGCTCGAGCGGCGCTTTACACCTCAATGAATTGACCTTGCCCACTCCTCCCTGCCCCACCGCAGCGATGAGCTCCCTTGGGCAGATGGCGTTGGGGGCGAAGGCCATGACTCTCTCCACGCCCTCCGCTGCCACTACATCTGCCGTGAGTAGCGAGCATGCAAGGCGCTTCCAACAGGCGCTGTGTGCAGACTCAGTGGATATGGCGCACCTGCGAGCGCTGAGCTGGCAAGGCTGCCCGGTCGCCTTCCGGTACGAGGCGTGGATGTTTCTCACGGGATGCTGGACGGCGCAGGCGGCAAATCGCCAGCCGACCGCGTCAAGGCGCCGCCTGGAGTACGCCGCGTACATTCACAGCACCTACGGCATTGTCGACTGGGACGCTGTCTGTGCAATGGTGGACAGCGGCGTTGACACGGCAGTGCACCGGTCCACCCTCAAGTCACTCGAGCAATCTGTCGGCGCACCACGGCAAGCGTCTCTGACGGAGCTGGTGGCAGCACCTCTCGGTGCGCCGAGGAGCCTCTTGCGCGCTGCATCGTTGACGAGTAGCGCCAGCACAGCCACACTGGCCAGGGAGGCCATCGCCTCTCCGCTTCCGTCACTTCCACATCACTCGCCTGGGCTGCATCCCGCCTCCGTCTCCCTCGAAGATGTCTTCTCGCCATTGCGGCAAAGCGCCAATGGGGAGGGTGCGCAGCCGCTGTCGAGGCTGTCGCAGGTGCACTCGGCAGAAGTCTTGACGGCAAGCTCGTCGATGGCTCTGCTGCAAGCCCCGGTTGTCTCCCCGCTCTGCACCTCCGCTTCGGTGGGGTCCATTGACGCCGTTGGTACGAGTCCGCCTCTCCATCTCCAGTTCTCCCCGTCGCCAAGCACGTCGTTGCCGGCGCAGAGGTTCACAACTGCCGTGCCGGCGGCGGCGTCATCTGCGGTCGGCGGCAACGGTGGCGCGGCGATAGGGCATCAGCTTAGCGCGAGCACGATGCTAGGCTCGAAGGAGTTGCAGACGCTGAAGCAGATCCGCAAGGACATCCCTCGAATGTCGGGTGGACACTGCTACCTGCGCCACCCACGTGTGCAGGGCTCTATCGAGCGTATCTTGTTCATCTGGTCTCTACGCCACCCGGCCTGCGGCTACGTGCAGGGTATGAACGATCTTGTCGTCCCCTTCATGGGTGTGGTGCTGAGTCACCGCTTCTGCCCGACTCGCTCCATCACTGAGCTGCACGCCTACACCGAGGACATCTTCGACGAGTTGTGGTCCATCTCGGAAGTGCCGGCCGCACAGTGGATCAACGAGGTGGAGGCGGATGTCTACTGGATGACGTCCTATTTGCTCAATACTATGCAAGACAACTATACGAGCAGCCACGCCGGCATCACAACCATGATGCGGCACCTCGCGGCAGTCGTGCAGGCCGCAGACCCGCCGCTTTACCACCGCTTGGTGGGCGCGCTGCAGCTTTCCTTTGAGCAGTTTTCCTTTCGGTGGATGAACTGCTTGCTAATGCGTGAGCTGACTGAGACGCAGTCGCTGCGGCTGCTCGACGCGTACCTCTCCGATGAGGAGCGGCGGTGGAGCGTCACACATGTGTACGTGTGCGCGGCGCTGCTTTTGCGCTGGGGCTCGCAGCTGATGGCGTTTGGTGAGGACTACATAAGTGCAATGAAGTTCTTGCAAGCGCCACCGACGGAGAAGCTGTCGCTGCGCGACATGCAGGACGTGCTCTCAGAGGGCTATGTGCTACAGAACCTGTATGAGGCCTCCTTGAAGCGTCTGTCCACCACCACGGAGTAGGGGGGGCAGATGAGTCGATCTCGACTCGTGCTGCACTCGTGCAGCAGCATGCTGCGTTGTGTACCATGTTGGCCAGTGCTCTTGTACCACTTCGACCTGCGCGTAGCGTGAGCGTAGGCCTAGCCGCCTTTCCCCCCTTCCCCCACCCCGGGCTACCGCAGAGATACGGGAAGGGGGGCATCTCTCCTCGCTTCTCCGGCCACACCGAGCACACGAATGCATCGAAGTGTCTCTTCGTCTCCGTTTCCGTGTGCTCCCGTGCGCGTCGAGAGAACCTCTCGCCTCCCCCATGCGCTAAGCCGTCCCTTTCGTGGTCCGCTGTCGCGCCCGCTATTCTCGCCTCCCTACGCTTCTGACACCTGTGAAACGAGCAGCGAAGGAAAAAAGGGGAGCCGCTGCCGCGTCCCTTCCCGCTAGTGACGCGCAGCTTCGATCGGCTCCTTCTGTGGCAACGGAGTCACCTCCCATATTCCTTTCGCTGAGAAAAAAGGGTCCCACGTGCCAGCGATTCTGAGGGCTGCCGGCGCGGATTTATCCATGGGTGGCTGCTGGTGTGCTCACTTCGCCACCGTGCCCGTCGATATGTGGGAACACGCCGCGGGCTCTGCAGTGTCGGATGACGGCTCACGCGCAACAGTCCACATTTATGGACGGCCTCTCACTCCCCTCTCTCTTTCTTTCCCCCCTCTGCGCATCACTCCTCGACATCAACGGACCCACACGCGTACTAACTGGTCATGCTGCATCAAGGAGGTTAGCGCCGGAAACGTAGACGCATACCGCAATAGGAAAGCACTTGGCTGTGTACCGCAGCGCATACGCCCAAGCTTTTTTTTTCATCACTACACCACCCTGCCTAGCGATGGTGAAGTTGGACGTGACTCTACTCCGCTTTCTGGAGGACGAGGACTTCCGCGTTCTCACAGCGCTCGAGATGGCCATGCGAAACCACGACGTTGCCCCCACCGCGCTCATCGAACGCATCGCCCAGCTACCCCACGGCGGGTGCCGCAAGCGGCTCAACAACCTCCTGAAGCACAAGATGATTCACCATGAGAACACCATGTACGACGGCTACGCCATGAAGTACGGCGCGTATGACTACCTGGCCCTGCGCACGCTTAGCAAGCGCGGCACCTGCACCGGGGTAGGGCACCGTATCGGGTGTGGCAAGGAGTCCGATATTATTTTGGTTCAGGATGAGGCCGGACACGACTGCGTTCTAAAGCTGCAGCGCTTGGGCCGCTGCTCCTTTCGCAGCGTGACGCGCAACCGCGACTACAAGGGAAAGGGCCGCACCCGCCACGGTGAGAGTTGGTTCTACCTGTCGCGGCTGGCTTCACAGAAGGAGTACTCTTTCATGAAGATGCTGTATGACGAGGGGTTCCCAGTTCCAAAGCCGATTGACCAGAACCGCCACGCGCTGCTCATGGAGCTGGTTCCAGGCACCCTGCTAAACAATATCACGGAGCTCGGAGACGCCAGCAAGGTGTACCGTCGTGCCCTGGAACTGATGGTGAAGCTAGCCGAGTCGGGGCTCATTCACGGCGACTTCAACGAGTTTAACCTAATGATCACAGATGACCAGCGCGTCATCATGATTGACTTCCCGCAGATGATCTCCATCAATCACCCCAACGCGGCAGAGCTATTTGAGCGCGATGTGCAGAACCTCGCCAACTTCTTCCACCGCCGCTTCAGGGTGGACGTGACGTGGTTCCCGTCTTTGGAGAAGGACGTGGTACGCAAGGGCGAGTTGGATAAGCAGGTGTACGCGAGTGGGTACTTCACGCGGAAGCAGGAGGAGGATCTGGAGCGACTCATGCAGGAAGGCTTCCAGCGAGGTGAGAGTAGTGACGAGGCAGGGCCGCAGGAGCGCGACAGCGGCGCGAACGAGGATGATGGTGATGATGGCGCGTCGCGCAGCTCGGACATCCGCGTTGCGGATGTCGAAGGCGGCACGGACAAGTTCACGGGCATCTCCGGCGGCGCAAGAGGCATCGAAGAGGACGAGAAGCTGAAGGAGGACGTCGACGACGACGACGCAAGTGAGGGAAGACTACTCGGAGAGGCCATCGACGCTGCACGCGAGCGGCGCCAGGGCGCGTTCAACGCCCGCAACGCTAACCACAACGCGAACTTTTTGCCGGATGGCGAAATCAACGAAGACCACGTGAAGCAACAGATCCGCAAGAGCATTCGGCGCAAGGACAACAGTGACTTCAACCGTCACCTGCACCGCAACGTGCAAAAGGGTCGGCAGAAGCAAAAGATTCAGCGCCAGCTCAAGAGCTCGACTGGAGGCGGCTTCTTCGATTAGAGCGCCGAGGTGTGTGTGCTGCCGCGTGAAGTGAATAGAGAGGGACGGGTGGAGAGAGGCTCAGCTCTATGCGCGCCATCTCATGGCTACTCAGGGCGGCGCACCTTTTGCGATGAGGTCTGTGCGCTGTTGTCTGTGAAAGGGGGGGGATGGGCGCGGTTGCTCCCGCCGCACTCCTCTCTCCCTCCTCCTCCTTTCCCCTTTACCCTAATTGCCCCTCCCCCCTCCCCCACCCAACGCGAAGGGAGTGTATGTGTGGGGGGGAGGGGATCTCGGAATCGCCTGCCACCAGCCGCCGCCCTCGTCTCGCGCCTTCACTGATTTCTGGGAATCATGGGGCCTCTTCTCGCCCCCCCTTTTTTTCGTCCCCTGCCTTTGTGCCGCTCAGGTGATCTAACGAGTAACAAAATATAAGACGGCGCCAGCGGTGAGAGCAAGCAGCGAATGGATACTGCCGGTGCCGGTGCCGCGGTGCTTCTTCTTCCGCTGTCTTTCACGTTTCTTCTTTGTATCTGCATTGTGCGGTGAATACCGGCTGCTGCCTGAAGTGGCGCACGTGCGCGCTTCATACTCGTCGAGGTGAAAACGTCAAGACACCAGAAAAAAGAAACAAAGAAGTAGTGTTGCTGCAAGGCGCCGCCAACAGCCCTCGCCTAGACGGAAACATGATGCGGCCCATCTCGACGCACGCCCTGTGAGTGGGCGTGAATGGCAGATGTCTACTACTGGAGGTCGATTGCATTGTAGCGCATTTCTTTTTTGGCGAGGGTGAGCGGGAGAGGTGGAGGTGACCGGCTGAGCGCGGAGAAATGCTTGCGCATGCGCTCTTGCACGCACGATCGTGCGTCGCTCACCACGGTCTTCCACTTTGGCACCCCGAGGGGGTCACCCACAGCTCTGTGAGACTTGAAACCTTTCTGTTGTACGCAACTCCGTCTCCGACAACCCCCCCTCCCCCCACTGCCATTCTCTTTGAGCTCCTTTGCCACTTCATCTTTCCCCTTTGGTGCCAACACACTCGGCACCTTTGGCCCCGCACACGCTCGTGTGCTTACACGCCCTCTCTCAACGGAAAACGGCTTCGTTCCCCTTTGGTCAGCTGCCGCCGGGCTTATTCGTTCCCCCCTCTGCCGCGCAGCGTACTTGCCGCCGCGCACGGTCCACCTCGGCTCGTGCCCGAGGAGGCTGGGCTGGTCCCGAGTGTGATAGTGATGACGTTCGAGACAGACAGACAGAGAGAGTGGAAGATACCCGCAAAGGGTTGTCATGAGCGCAAACAAAAGAGATGGGTGCACCCCTTAAGAAAAAATGGTGCGGTGCCGGCCTTCGCTTACGGGGCACTGCCGCTCCTCCTCGTCCTCGTCTTTGTCTCACCCACGCCCCCTTTGACTCCTCCTAACATCGTCGCACATCCCCATTTCTTTTCCGCCTCTTCCGTTTGCCATTTTCACCCCGCTGCCCTTCTGTCTCGCACGAGACGCGCAGTGCCCCTCTTCCGCATCAGAGCTTGGCCACTTCTCTCCGTCGTGCACAT
This sequence comes from Leishmania martiniquensis, assembly GCF_017916325.1. NCBI lineage: Eukaryota > Euglenozoa > Kinetoplastea > Trypanosomatida > Trypanosomatidae > Leishmania > Leishmania martiniquensis. The sequence continues at coordinate 465,042 of NC_090165.1, forward strand.
CCACTGACGACCCACACACGTGAGCCGGACAAGGGAGGCGAAAGCTACTCGACCAGGGGTCCATCGAAGCCGCCCCTCAGATTCTTCTCCGCGCAAACCGCCGCACCAGCAGTGGAGGGGAGACAACGGTGATAGAAGGGGAAACAAAAGTGCCTTGTGACCACCGCCCTCCCCTCCCCCCACGCCCCTCGTCCAACGCACCAGCGCTTCCTTCTCTTTCCTGAGGTACTGCTTCCCTGTCGAGTGCATGACTGTGGTGTAGAAGTGACGGAACCTGCATAGTGGGCGCGGTGTCTTCCACACACAGACACATACACACAGGTATCTATCTCTATCTTGTCCCTCTCGCCGTGGTTGGGCGTCCCATTCAGCCATCTACGCTCCCGCATACACCTTACAGAAGTACACTGCTTCCCACGCACTCGCTTGCTCCCCCCCTGAGAACCAACTTTAAACTTGGCACACCGGCTGAGTGGCGCGGACCGTGTGGGGCCCACATAGAAAGCGAGGAGCGGAGAGCACGTGTATGTGTACGTGAAGACGGGCGTAGCAAACAGTCTTGCGGTTGCGAATAGCAGCAGCGACAAAAAAGGGGGGCTGAGAGAACGACAGGAGAAGTAACAGAGCACAAGAACGTACGCCATACAGCCAAACGCACCACTGCGAGTGAAGGGGAGGCAGAACCGCTCCTCTCCTCCCCAACGGGGCACCTCTGTATCGCACACAGAATAGAGAAGGGCCTCTGGCTTCAGTACATATTTTTTTCAGTTTGCGTTTACTGCCAGCCCGGGGCTGAATACAAGCCACGGGATAATACGCACACACACACACAGATACACACACACGAGCCCCCTACCCCCTCCGTGTGCTCTCTTTTCAAATCTTCGAAGCGTTGCACCGGAATGCCTCCAACTCGTGCAGCGAAGGCGTCAAGTGGGGGGAAAGCGTCATTGGCAGCCGTGGTCCAGACGGCGTTCCGTGATGTCACGAACAGTTACCTTAATGCCAACAAGGAGAACATTCCGCCCGGGTACCTTAGCAGCGTCAATGGCGCTGCCGCTTTGGGGGGTGACCATAGAAGCGATGGCAGCGGCGCGTGCAACCCGAATGCATGCGGCGTAAGTAGAGGACGGCTGCTGCGAGACGCCGATTTTTGTTACACCCCTCTGCAGACAGACTTGGCGCGCACCGAAATCGAATACGCCTCGGATGCAGCAACGTGTGTCATGAGAGGGCCCGGCGCTGGTGCGACGCTGGTCACCGGATCGGCCGGTGCAGCGCGTGGCACGCCTACCCCGGTGACACCCAAGGGCAGGAGCGTTAGCAGCTGCGCCGCGGCAGCCGGAAATACCGGTGACGGCAGCGGCCTCGCCGGGGTCTTGCGAACACCCGGGCACAACACCGTTCAACACCCAGCACTGAGCAACGGCAACGCCGCTTGCAGGTTGATACCGCAGCGGCATCACGCCTTGAGCTCACCACATACCGCCGATACATCCGCTGTCTCAGCGACTCCCCATCAGAGCCGCCAGCGATCGTCTTGCGGGGTGAGAGCAACCCCGCTGCCGTCACCGATGTACGCGTCTTGGAATCGTGTTGCTGCCGCGACAAGCACCCCGGCAAGCGGCATGCAAGGCGATGGTGGGGGTGGTTCTCAGCCTTCATCGCAGCCATCGATACTGAGCACTCCCAACGGAGCCTGTCGGTCATGCGTCGCTGCGGAAGCGACGGTGGCGGCAGTAGGCACCCGCGCTCCACTTGACACGCCAGTTCGGCCGGAGGAGATTCCGCTCTTCTTCAACAACTCGTTCGAGTCCGGTTCTGAGTCACCCACAGGGGATGCAGTGGCAAGTGGGGGGCGCGGTGCCGCACTCACAACGCCGTACCGCACGTGCCACCTGCAGATGGCGGTGGAGGAGATGCTTCGAAACTGCTTGGACAGCTTCACCCCCACCAAAGGGTCTGACGCAAGCGGCGCCACCCCATGTGGATCGTGGCGCCGCCGGCAGCAGCGGCAGGCAGCCGGCGCGCACGCGTCCCCGCTCAACGCTTATGCGGCGCTCGAGTCGCTTCTCCCACCTGGGATGGGGGTGGCAGGGCGAAGCGGCTCGGACGCCTGGGCACCTGCGATGATGGGGTCCTCGACGCCAGGGCGGTTGACGGCGCTGCAGGGAGCGTTCGCGGAGAGCGACAGCGAGGATGCGTCGGCAACGCCGCTGAGCGATCGCGCATCAAGTGGGATGCCGTCTGCTGGCGTGCGCCGAGATCCGATGGTGTACTTTTCCACCACGGCCGTAGCGGCTTCGAAGAGCAGTGAAAGCTGGTGTGAGGTAGCGCGCAGCAACGAGGCTGATGCGGAGTCCCTCAGCAACGCGATCGCCGGCTGCGGTGCCTGCAGAGGTGCCGCCGAGTCTCTGTCGCAGCATTCGAGCGACACGCGCAGCGCGTTCGAATATAACTGCAGCGACGGCAGCTGCAATGGGCCAGACGTGCTCGCCATGCTTGCCGCAGCCGTTCAGCAGCAATATGCGCAGAGCTCTCGCCGCAGCTCCGAAGCGCGTCCGCAGAGTGCGTACAGCAGAGTGGGAAGCGTGGAGTCGGGTTCGCATGCCCTCTCTGAGCGCAATGTCGCCACCGCCTCCCAGCAGCAGCAGCAATCGACGACGCCACCGCCATCATACGACGATGCTGCACGTCACCAGAAGCCGTTGCGCCTCAGCGGCCACACGCATCTGGACTTCTCGGCGTCGTCATGCGCTACCGCCCCGCACGCACTTCCGCCGACTCGGCGCAGCCACCACCTTCCCCACGTCAAAGCCGCTGCAGGGTCGCTCATCGCCGTTGGGGGCCGCCGCGTTCCGGTCGACAAGCTGCACTTGCTTTCCATCAACGACGAACCGTCGCTATCGGCAATCTCGCCAACGGCCGGCCGTGCGGCCGCTATGGGGTCGTCGCGTGGCGGCCCAAAGGCACGCTCACAGCCGTCTTCGTCCTCAGCACCCCATCACGTTGAAGGACCGTCGATGCGGCGGGTCCCAAAGGCGAGTCTCGTGACCGTGACCCGCGCTGCTGCCACGGATGCAGATGCAGCGGCGCCAGTGGCAACCAGCTCGCGCGCTTCTGTACCGGACAACCGAAGCGGGGCCCCTCTCCCCACATCCTCCTCCTCGAACGTGTCGGAGGCGGCAGTCGCACGAGCCGTGGCCGCCGGCCCGTCGGCGCGTCGCCTTCCCCCCGCCATGGCTACCCAGCAGCGTCACAGCAGCGGAGATGCCATAGCTGGCGTTGCGGCTTTGAGCTCCGCTGTGAATCAGGAAGGTGCCCAACAGAGTAGTGAGGCGGACGTCGTAGCAGTGCTGCGGTTCTCGAAGGGTCAGACGATGCGATTCTTGACGAATCTGTCCTCCGCCGCGCTGGCGACCGCGAGGAGAGCCGTGACGCGCGGTCGTTCTAGTGCAAGACGTACGACTGCCTGCACTGCAACGCCCGTTTTGGCGTCTAGAATGCTGCTGTCAAGTGTGCAGGTGGGCAAGACATACCTCGCGCACGTGTACGCCGAGGGAAGCCCGCACGAAGGCTTATCCTACGAGGATGCTGGTGTGTGTGTGCAACTCATCACCCCCGCATCGTCGAACTACGCCGCGCAGCTAAACTGTGTGGATGGTGTGCTGCTTCGTACGGTGGAGGTCTTCAGTAACGAGGAAGACCGAAAGCAGCACGAGCGCGTGTTGTTGCAGCAGACAACGGCGTACATTGAGTGCGAGCGCCAGTTCAAGTTCTCCAGCCTGCCCTTTCAGCTGGAGTCTATTTACTTTACCTTCGACGGAAGTGTGTGCGTTGTCTTTTACCGTGTCGTGGCCGCCGCTGATGGGTCGTTATCTTCCACATCGCATCGCCACACGAACACTTCGCGTGTGGTGCGCGAGCTTCAGTTGCACTTGAACTGCCGCGTTGTTCTCAAACAGTGCTAGCGCAGGGGATGCCACGAGAAACAAAAATGTGTGTGGCGAGACGGCACCTCCGCTGTACAGACGAAAAAAAAATATGCGTGCAGATGTGTTTGTGTTCGCTCTGTCTTCTCCATCTGTCGGGTCATTCAGTGGCAGTCGATAGGTTGCTGACTGCCTGAACGCAGAAAGCAGCGCCTTCCGCAGTACTTTCCAATGGAGTGCGTGTACGTGTGTGTGTGCGCGTGGGTGTGCGTGCGTGGGTGCTCTTCTCTCTCTGGCCCTCTGCCTCTCCGTGTGCACATCTGCAGTTTGCAAATCGACGTGTGCACGGCAGCGCATCTGAGAAAGAGGGAATGTAATGTAGGTGGCGAGCAATCTTCTGGCTACAGCCCCCCCTCCACAGACATACACACACACATACACGTACACAAAGACACGCAGGCAGCTCGTCAGGCGCGTCGCTGCGGGTGGCGCGGGACAGAGGCGGCGCGTTTCTGTTGCTTCACTGTTTGTTTTTGCGCTCCTGACGTCGCACACAAAGCGCCTTTGGTCGTCTGACCTGCCGCCGCTGCAGTTGAGGCAGCCGCTGGCAGGATGTATGGAGGAGGAGGCTTGCTTGTAAACTGGGAGGCAGCTGTAGTCTACTGCTTGCTCGCGCTTACTGTGCGTATTCCTCCAGCCCACCAAGACGCTGCACACGCACGCACACCCGTACGCTTCTGTTGTACGGCGTTGCCTTCATGAATCCATAGATGCATCTTGAGGGGGAGAGAGGGGAGATGAGGGTGGAAGGTGAGGTAGAGCAACTGTGGGGGGAGGACATCGGGGTAAGAATCTCTAAGGTGGATGCGCGTGCGGCGAACAGACGCTGGCTGTACGGCCAAGGGTGTGCATTACACGTCTGGCCCTTCTCCCTGCGACGATAGAGCAGTGCCGCTGTTTGTTGCATAAGGCAAGGAAGGCAGCGTGTGCTGTTTGTGTTGCCATTCCGAAGCGAAGGGGATGCAGCCGCGCATACACAGGTTTGCGCCTCCGCACCTCTTTTTTTTTCTTGGGTGCCATCGCCGAGGCTGTTATCTCGATCTCTTTCCTCGAGCCACCCCCACTTGGGCTACTCTCCTCATCTTATCCTCAACACTGTTCATAGAATCACCAAGATACATTTCACCCACGTTGTGCGTCGTGTGTTGCTTTCAATATCTTAGATCTCAAATAACTTTGGCTGACTTCTTTTTTTTCGTCTTCGCTGTTTTGTGAGCACTAGCAGTGGTGGAGAGAGAAGGAATAGCTGAGGGCGATTGAGTGCGTGTGCGTGCTTATGCATACTCAATCGCCCTCTTGACAGTAATGCCATTTTTTTCCCGCTTTTCTCAGGCTCTTTTTTGTTCGTTCGAGCTGTTGTAGGTTCCTGTCAATATGCCGTGAAGTGTCATTCGATGCCACACCCGCGCGTGTCGCTCTATTTCTTCACCTCCTTTCTTTTTCGTTCGCGCTCACGCTAGCTCGCTCGACTCCGGCTCTCGACCGCCTTCTTTCCAGTTCCTTTGTGTTCCGTCTCAATGACAGATTTTTCTGGCGCGTAAATCTGTACCCGACCGGAGTTGTATGTGCGCGTGCTACATGTCTCTATTTTCTATTGCTTGTTCGCTAGTCCTTCAATTTAGATCTGTTTAGATGCACCGGTCCGCCCATTACCACACGCGCACGCACACATTGGGGGGGGGAAGGGGCAGAGGGAGGAGTAGGAGAGTGGATAGGGTGCGAATGAGTGAGTGAGAGACGTTGTGGCCGGCAGACGTGCTGCTGCCCGCTCTTTTTTGACATTTTTTCCCCTGCCTCTCCTCTCTCAAGGGCGCATTACCCGGTGCCCTCTAATGTGCGTGCCTTTCGCCGTCGTCTCTTTTTCTCCCCCCTCTTTTCCTCTTTCGGCTGTGATTTGATATATATATATATTTATTTATGTAGAGACGTGCATATTAGACAGACCACAGGCTTCCTCCCCCCTCTCTCCCTCTCGCGTTGGCTTGCTCGCCGGCCGTCCCTGGCACCTTGAATGACACAGATACGTTCTCAGGTCGAGCATCTTTGCGTTGCTTGCACACTGTGGCTTGATTCTTGCTTGCTTTGTAAGCGCCAAAGTCCGCCGCAGCTGATGGAAGAAGATTCTCTGTGTGCGAGCTGCGGTGAGGCACAGAACGAGAAAACAGCAACAGGAGCAGCAGGAGGAACGGGTCCCTGCATTTGTAGCGTGTCTGCGGTGCTATTCTCTGCCACGCGATTTGGTGGACTCGTTCATCAGCTCAGTGCGTTGTTTATCGCGGAACATTTTTTCTTCTACATACATACATACATATATATATTTCTTCCTTTGTTTTACATCCTGACAGCAGAGCGCAGACACTCCCTCCCTTCCCCTCCCCTCTCCCCCATCTCTTACATACACATATATACATGTATGTGTATATATCGATGTGTGTGTGTATGTATATATATAGGGGTGTGTGAGTAGAATGGCCTCTCGCCATACCTTTGATGGACTGCGTGTTAGCCAGTGTACTGCATGGCAGAAGGGCGGGCACTGACTCCTCCGTTATTTGTTTTTGTCTGCGTGAGTGGCCTCCTTCTCTTGCGGGCGGACTTCTTCACGGCTCGTGTGTTGCTCGTGAAGCTTCCATTTGTTGTTGGGATCATCCCTGCCGACCTCCTCCTGACGGGCGTTTTTATGTGCTGCTCTCTCTGCGCCATCCTTAATGCTTGCGCGCAGGACAGCTGGCGACTGCCAAGAGGGGCGGTGGTGGTGGGGTGAGGCTCATCGCTCTCCCTTCTTATCCTCTGCACTAATAGGAATCCTGATATATATAGGTCTGGGTGTGTATGCGCCTGTAGGGTAGGTTTGCTGTTGTGACCACCGTGAACGGTCCCGTTGTTGCCAAAATGGTGTGCTCTTGCCGATACACTTATAGCCCCTCTCTTGTTCTCCGTAACCGCGATGGCCCCCTTCTTCTTTCCCTTTGTGCTTTCCACAGTGGTGCTGGCGGTTCGTCCCACCGACCGCCCCCCTCCCCCATCTCTCAGTGCGCTGGTAACCAAGCAAAGGAGCGGGTGAGAGATGGAAGCGCAGAGAGCCGTACCCCTCTCCTTCCTTCCCCTCGCACGGGGTGCGGCAACGACGAGAGAGGAAAAAAAGTCTGCGGAAGTGGAAAGGGGGTTTGAGCAGATGTGCACCATCGCCATGATGCCGTTGCGGCGCACATGAGGTGCTTGCACTCCCCCTCTCAATTATCCTCAGCTTGTGCGAGTGCTTCTAATGTGGAGGCGGGCCATCCAGGACAGAAATGCGTACCTAAGGACATGTGTGATGAGGCTTTGGGTTGGGGAGACGCGTCGGGGATGGGGCGGGGGAGGATCCGACCGCCGTCGTCCGCGTCTCCTGTTTACTGTACGGCCGACATAGAAAAAGACACCATGCTCATCTCGGTGAACTTTCTGCTGGAAGGCAGCTTCGCGTCTCTGAAGAACATTGCTCGCGTGGCTGCTGCCTCGTGGAAGAATCGACAGAGTAACGCATTCCTGCCAATGCGGCTTTGGTGCCTTCATCTGGCGAATGCCCCGCCGCCCCGCCTTTCGTTCCTCTCCTCTTCCTCTTCTCTGCAGGCGCACAAGGCGCGTCCCCTCCTACACACTCGCAGGCGCAGACTACTACCGCGAGCGCTATCAGCGAACCCACTCCGTGCGCCCCTGCTGCGCGTGTACCGAACTCGTCATCTTTCCTAGGAAGCCTCTGCCCCCTCTCCACTTTCTCCTTGGCCCCGCTGTCATGGCGGTCTTGTGAGCAGTCGGTGTCCGAGACGCGCTCGGCCGTGGATGCGATCACCAGGTGGCGTCGCCGCACTACCCGAATCCGGCTTGGTGGCTGAAGTCGCAGGCAACCGCGTTTATTCTGGCGGCGCTGCGGGGCCTTGGCTGCCCCCCTCACCCCGCGCAAGAGAACACGCACCCCGCACCGACATCTGCTGTAGCAGACGTGACTGGCAGCGCTGATGCCCGACGGATTGGGTGCATGAAGCACCGACATCGATGCGCTGCCGCTGGAAGAGCAGGTGTGCGTGCCGTTCAAGTCACGGAGTAAGGGCGTGTGGTGCACGCAAGCGGAGTCGACATGTACGCAGCGATAGCGTCGCGCGCGTACCAGGCAGGCATACGGAGCAGCGCATGGCTCATCTTTCGGCTTGCGGAGGAATTGCTTCCCTGTGGCGCAAAGGCGTTGGCTGCTGCTAGGGAGAGGAGGGGGGAGGTGCGAGCAGGCTTTTCGGCACGCACTGCTTCCCGCAGTACGAGGAGGGCGCCATTGGGCTGGTACCCGGTATCACGAGCTATCGGGACTTCTTCATGAGTGATGATGTGCGGTCGGGGCGGCCCAGCGCCGTCGCCTCAGCTGCCTGCGAGCCCCGTGCCGATTGCTGCCGAAGCCATCATAGCAGCGCAGACGGTGGCAGCGCAGAAAATTGGCCTGAGAGTGGCGACTGCTGTGCCGACCGCGATGAGGACTGGACCGGGAGAGGGCCATAGCGTGTTCCTCGGCGAGGAAGCTGATGGGCTCTATGTGGTCGCGGGACAACACCGTATGCGAGCAGGTGCCGCACGACGCTTAGCGTCCCTGGTCGAGTACTACTGCTGCTCCCGGTGCGGCTGCTGCAGAGAGCTTTGCCCCAGGGCACGACTGTTGCGTCAAGGACCATGAGGTGAAGGCGCGGACGTGGCCTGCTGGCGAGCGCGCAACTGGTGCCGCGAAAGATGGGCCGCTCGAAAGCTGCTGGTACGTATGGTGGTGAGTAATTTGGTGCGCGCCAGCGGAAGGGGCATAGCTGCTTCCTGAGGCTGGGCACGAGTCCGCGTGTTGCTTCGCGACTGCGAGGCGCAGCACTCCGTCGAAATCTGGTGATGATGAGGCAATCTTGAGGTATACCGGCTTCCACACGGGCTATGCTTACGATAAGGCAAGTGCGTAAAGGTGCTGAAGTCGGCAGGGCACGCCGATGACAAGGAAAAGAGCTAAGGCGCGTGCTAGGCACACGGCGCGTTGCTTAACCAGAGGTGGCTGAACACCTTCAATGTGGAGGAGGGTACGCGTGCCGCATTGTGCCTTCCACGCTTATTTCCTTTCGAACGATGTCGCTTCGCGCAGATGCCTGCTCACTCCCGTTTCGGCATTGCTCTCTTCCACTGCTTACCTCTGAAGAGAAACGGAGGTCGGCAGGGGACGTGGCTGCGCGGCCATTTAGCGGATCGACTGCAGTCGTGCCACGGACAGCCGGCGCTGTGTATGCGCTTTGACGTTTGGTGCTGCAGAGCGTCTTTTCGTCTTCTGGTACATGTGGGACGGCAGTACCTCGCCGCTTACACTTTCATCGCCGTGTACATCTCCAGCTGACGTGCGTGCGCCGCTGAAGCGGGATGGCTGTTTTTGTGTAGGAGGCGGTGTGGCCGCGTATTCTCAGCACACCGTACTGCTTTCACTTGAGAAAGAAGCCGCTGAACGCCTCTTACCCTGTGCGCCCTCCCCTCCCCTCCTCCTCCAAGCCTCGTTGCAAGAGGACGTGGGGTGTGTGGGCACTGTGAGGGGTGGGAAGAGCTCGTTTTTTCTTCTTCCCTCTCTCACACTACCATGACAGCGGGAGAGAAGAGGAGGGGGTGGGTGGGTGGGAGCGCCTTCGCCAACGGTATTGCAGCGTCCCATGCCCCGTTTTCTGTCGTGCTCAGATAGCCAAGATGGCGCGCTACGTCAGCGAGTGTGCCGAGACGACTGCCTTGCGCCCGTGCCCCATAAGCCTGTGTGAGCGCCAGAGGGCCGAGAGAGGAGTGGGGCTCACCTCACGTTCTCAGGCAGAGGAAGTGGACAGATTGGAAGCAAGCCGACCGACGAGTACAAAAAAAAGAAAAGCCCCATTGCAGGCGTCTCGTGCACGCTCGGAGGCGACTGCACAGAGCCCCGCTGATTGCGCTGCCGCATTTGCCTGTGTGCTGCGATGAGCGTGGAGGCACACCATCGCGTATCCGTTGCCCATAACGAGCTCCTACGCCACAACACCCACTCTATTCATAACAGACGGAATAAGCGTGCGCGTGCACACATACACACACATACACATACACGCTCAGGCAGGCCATCACCAAATAGTGGCGCACTACGGCACTTGAGGGTTAGAGGGGGGAGCACAGGCAACACACACGTTGTGCCCGCCCCCGTACCCAGCTCTGCACTCACCGATTTTGATGATCGACGGTGCTGCCATCAGCCAAGGTCATCCGCCAGAGGCCTAAGGAACCAGCCACCATGTGCCGCTGTGTTTCCCTTCTGCGGTCACACGTTCTTCATTGAAGCAACTCTCTCAGCCTTTCATTTCTTCGAGGCCCTTACTGCGTCTTTTTGACGCGCGGTTCACCTGCCGCACTGCCATCAGAGACGCGCTCTGCCCTTGTCTCGCGCCGATTTATCTTCTTCCCTTCAGTAGGGAAGCGCTCTCCGCGTGACCTTGCCGGGGGAAGAGGGTCATGGGAGTACCGCTCGAGTCGCGCGTGGCTTCGTGCACACGCTGGAATCTCCCGCGACTGCAGTCCTGCACGATTTCACATGCACGTCACTTCCTCTTGCCCGCACGCTTCCTTTTCTTTCCGTTTGCTGGGCCGGCTGCGCACATACGGCATACTCCCCCATACCGCTTTTCCACCCCTCCCGTCAGAACAAGCACACTCCCACACACAAACGCTCCACGTTAGAGGCACCCAGCGCTTTACCTGCTGCGTGTCTGCGTGCGTCCACCCCCTCCCCCCTCCCCCTCCTCTCTCCTCTGACGGTTCTTGCTCAACTCGCGTGCTTCTGTTTTCCCAGTGCTGCACCCTGTGATACCGCGCTGCTTCTGCATTAGGACGCTTGCTGCCTTCTGTGACTTGACCTTCTCCTTTCGCTTTCCGCGCATCCTCTTGCTGGTCTTCACCACACTGCTTTGGTGCGAAAGACATGCCCAGCTCTTCGAAGCCAGAATACTTCGTCGTCAACCAGCAGGAGCAGTCTGATGCGGTTGGCTTGACGGTGGCCAGGACGGTTCAGGCCGCTAGTACTGCCACTCGCCCGTGGCACTACGGATTGTGTGTAACCTGTACCGAAATGAACTCGTGCCTGGAGTGCTACTTCTGCACAGTGTGCCAGCTCAGCCGCCAGTTCAACGTGTTCTACAACGGCAAACCAGAGCTGCACCTTCCTGTCTGCCTGCTGGTGGCCGGACTGAACCTGGCTGGTGTCCCCTCCATCTTTGCGCTCGAGTTCATCTTACGTTCGGACGTCCGCCGTCGCTACGGCATCGATGGCAACGTGTTGAGCGATTGTTGCGTGTCGTGGCTTTGCGGGCCGTGCGCGGTGCAGCAGCAATTCCTGGAGATGACGTCTCTGGGCCTTTGCCCCGGTGTGAGCATGTGCTGCGTCGCCCCTATGATACCAGAGGCGCCTGTAATGCTCTAAGCCGTGAAAGGGGCCCCTACAGGGCGGTCACCACCGCCGCTCTTCTTCCTGAGTCGTGATGGCTGTGTCTCCATGCCCCTCCCTCCCTCTCACGCTCGTTTCGTCGTTGTTGCAGCCTTTCATCGTCTTCTCGAAGTGAGTACCTCCGCTCGCCCCCCTCCTCTGCACTCTTCCTCGCGCCACTTGTCGCGTCTTCTTCCCACGATTCCTCTCTGTTTCTCCGCCTCGACTTGTCGTCTCCCATCTCCCTTTACCCTTGAAGAAAATATTTGCTTCGCTGTCTCTGTTGGCTGCCCCTTTGGCCATGCCCTCCCCCCTCCCCCCTCTCTCCCTCTTCCCCTCTCTCTCGTTGCCAAGCAACGTTGCCCACTATTTCCCCTCCTCCCCTCTCTCGATCTCTCATGCAGCCTCCACATGCGCTCACACGTACGGAAGGTCACTGCGACCGCCGTCGCTCGTGCGAAGGGGAACCGAATGAAAAAAAATACCGCATCGTATAATACATCTGTATGCCGTTTGTCGAAGATCATGTGTGTGTGTGTGCGAGCTCACTGATGCGCGGGCTTTGACGCGCTTCTTTTCTCCGCCGTCCCGTCCCCTTTCACCCTTTTTTTTCGTGCTTGTGAATGAAAGAAGCAGATGAGAGGCGTGGGCCTACACCCCATCGCCTCGTCTTCCCTCACCCACCCCTCCTCTCCGACTCTTTCGATCTGATCCCCCATGGTCTTCCTTGCCTCCTCCGCCTCCTCCTCCTTGCACCCCTCTCCATTCCTGCGCACACTAATCAACACAGGCGCCACCTCCTCACCCCTTTTCTTTGTGTGTGTGGATTTTTTTCAGTTTGAAACCTATCGAGTGATTCTCGAGTGCACCGTTTCGCCGTGGCGATGATGGTGCCCTTGCCTTACCTACGCTCCTCTCCCTCTCTGCCTCGCACCTCACCGTTCTTTTTTGTCGCAGCCTTCCCCCGACATGCCTTGCCTGTTTCGCACACCCTTCTCCTCTTTGTGCGCGGGCTTTCCGGGAGGGAGCGCGGGTGAGGTCCAATGTTGAAACGGGCACACCGCACACAGAGAGTGAGGGGTATGCGTGAGGGTGGGCAATAAATAGTGCAGCAGGGCGTAACGGTGGTAGCTGCTCTTGATTTTGCTTTGTTCGGACCTTGTGGCCTGCCTGCAGAGAGGATGATGGTGGCTCCGCACACGAAGCATGCTCGTGCATCGAAGGCCAGCATTGCACTCTGCGTGACTCTGTGCAAGTTGTGCGAGAGGCGCCATGGAAGGGAGGGAGGGAGGGTGAGGGTATTGTGCCACCGCTGCGCGCGTGAGCGCAGTGGTGCGTTGTGAAACACAGAAACAATACAAAGGAGGGGCAGTCTCGGCGCTCTTTACTGAGCTCTCATCGCGGCGCCAATGATGGAGCTGCGACCCGATGCATTTGGGGTCAGCTGTGCGGTTGCCGCCTTCGCTACGGCGCTTTTGTCTTGTGTCCCTTTATCCATCCGCGCATGGGCACGAGCTTCTCTCTCCCTCTTACACTTACACCCACACATACACACCTCTTCTCACTCCTCCTGCCTCCCCCACCGCTCCCTCGACCGGAACAGAAAGGCACCCGAGGCGAAAGCGCGTTCATTTTTCGGTTGCTTTCCAGTTCACCACATACACGGCAGAAGGGGGACCGGCACGTCGGATACGGAGGAGCCGCACGGAATAGCGCTGGCAAGGATACTGCACCTTGTGTCGCCCCACTCCCTCGAGTGGCCACCACACAACCGCCATTGGACCTGAAAACGGAAACGAAGATTCCGGACTGAGCTCTTTCATCGGAAGCCGCATCGGGCCCTCCTTAGCATGCGTTCGCAGAATGGCTATGGTGCCCCTGCAGCCCCTGGAGGCAGCAGGGGCTGCACAGGTTCCACGGGCCCCGCTGCTTCAACTCGCAGTCGCTCCACTGGCCGCATCCCTGGGGCCGTGCGTGATGGCGTGGCGGGGGCGGCACGCAGCGGCGGTGGCCGGCTCAGAACGTCTTCTCCGTCTACCACAGCTGTTGCTGGCCGCGGCGCCCTATCTGTCGCACGAGGGGCCACCTCCACTCGTCCCATATTAGGCGGTACACGACTCGACTCTTCAGCAGGGGTGCTTGACGCCGGCGCAGGACGCGCTGCGAAGCGCGATGCCATTCAGGCAGAGATGGACGCGTTAGCGGACGACTTCTTCGGCTCTGTGCCCTCCCAAGCCCCCGGGGCTGCTACTGTTGCCACCAGGGCATCGGCGCGCGACGCCTCTACTGACAGCCCCTACTTTCGAGCCGTTGCTGGTAACGGCCTGACGGCAGACACGCTGCGCTCGACCACTTCGTGGTACGAGGGACCGGCTGATCCGGCTGGCCGTAGCTTTGACGCCTCGGACAGCAACCTGCTTTGCATGGACGTGCTGGTGCCTTCAGCTGCAGCGTATGGCACTGTGGGTAGCGCTTCTACTGTCCGCATGTTGGGGGCGGTGCCGCCGTCAACCTTCTCTCCGCTCTGCGTGATCGGGTCAGCGGATCACGGACTGAAGGTGTTCGATCTGCGCACGATGCGGGAGCTGAAAACGCTGTACACTAAAACGTGCGGGCACACGGAGTGGGTCACGGCGTGCCGCTTCTTGTCAGGCAGCCGGGTGATATCTGGCGGCATGGACAGCAAGTTGTGTCTGTGGAGTGACGTCATCCGCGGCGGACCGGCGCGGTGTGTGGACCTTCTAGGGCATACAGGCAGCATCAGCCAAGTGGAGGTGAGCGAGAGCCACGGCCGGCCCATTGCCATGAGCGCGAGCTACGATAGGACGATGCGCATTTGGGAGCTAAGTGGTGCGGCGGGCGGGAGGCAGGTGGGCTGTCTTAGCGGCCACAAAGGCCCCGTAACCCACTTCAGCTGGTTCGAAACGGAGGTGCTCTCAGGAGATCGGCAGGGCACCATAAAGCTGTGGGACGTGGAGACAGCTCAGTGTCACCTGACTACCTCGTCAAAGCGCGGCCAAATCGGCTCTTTGGGTCACCTTGTGCACCCTGACGTTGGGCGCCTCGCCCTCTTCGGCGACCAGGGTGGCGTGCTCACCATCCTGGACGCGCGCGGGCCACCCTCGGCAAAGCCCGTCTTCCAGGACGTTCTACATCGAGGGGGAATGGTGACGTTTATTCGGACGCCCTCTCCTGCGGCGGTGTCGGCCCCTCTTATTGTAACGTGCGGCGCCGACAAGCGCATCGTCGTGCGAGATGCCCGCAACAACTTTGCAGAGGTGTGTGCCATCACCGACCACGACGACTTTGTTTACTCGGTGGAGCTGATCGGCAACCTCCTTCTCTCCGGTGCCGGCAACGGTCGATTGCTTGTGCATAGCGTCGAGACGGGAGAGCTGCTGTATGAGCTGAGGGCGAATGCGGCAGCTGTGCGCGAGATGTTTGCGTCGCCGTCAATGCTCGTCGTTGCCGGGGACGACGGCAAGGCAAAGGTGTTTGATTTCATGTAGAGTAAAAGGGCGGTCATCTGCTTCAGGACGAGGGGCCTGAGAGGATACGCAGGCAAGCGCGAGGACTACTTGCCGCCACGGAGTGCTCTTGTGTGTGCATCTACAAAGTTGCCGGGGGCCGGTGGAAGGCTGATGGATCGATGGGTCGAGTAGATGCAGGCGAGCATATGAAGAAGAAAAGTGTCTGTGTGTGTGTGGGGGGCATATCGATGGAACTGAAATGCAGGATGACAGCAGAGCCGAATAGATACATATATACATATAGATATATATGTATGTATGTATGCCTTTCTCTCTCTCTCTGTGTATGTGTACGCCCTTGCACCACTTGCTGCAAGGGGGCTCAGTGCGCTTCTTTCTCTGTATCAGAGAGAGGGGATGGGGTGGGGAAAAGGAAAGGGAGGCGGAGCGCTGCGCCTTCTCACGGTCTGCGCCTCTCTGTTTGAAAGTGCTTTTTTTCTTCGTGTTCCCCCCTTTTTTCGCTCTGAGGGGACCCGCCCGGCGTTGCGAGGGAGGCGCAGAGGTGCAGAGAAGAGGGATACACGAAGGAAGAAAGAGGCGCGCGCGTCACAGCACAGCTGAGACGTTCTCATGGTGGAGAGGAGGAATCCATACACACCCCATCTGTAGGGTCCACGAAAACACCATTCGATGGCCCACCGGTACGCATGGGCGCAACGGCCAGCGGTCGAGTCCTTGAGAATTCAACCCCTCGGCGATGTCGAGGCAGCCATCCCTTCTGCGGTGCACGTGCACCGCAGAAGGGATGGTGGGTGAGTGGCAGCGTTGTAAGCGAAGCGACATCGCGATTTCTGAGTGGCACCTGCTCTTCCTTTCCACCTTAAACAGTACATATGCCACCCACACCTGTGACTAAAGGCAACCGTACATGAAGTATACCTTTTTGCCACCAAAGTTTCAGCTGATAGCACCACCACGTAGAGGCGGGTGTCGACGCCAAGCACAAAAGCAGCTCCGCCCCTCCGTAGATATTCTGCTGCTGCTGCCAAGGCGTGTGGCAGCTGAGACGATCCTCAGCCTTTGTGCTTGTTCATGTGTTATCGTGCCTCTGGCGCCGTGGCTTTCCTCTTTCTGCACATTCCGCGCATGCCTGCACGTTAGTCGCGCGCTTCCCACAGTGCGGAGTGTTCCTTCCTTTGTATACCAAACAGCATGCGCACACACGCGCAGATACACACACATACACCGATGTACAGAAACGACGAGAACGTTTGCGACGGATCAAAGAAAAAAACAAGAGACGAAGGGCTCAACAGAGGCACTAGTGCCACCGTACTGCTGTTACGCCTCATTGCTATTCGGTTGCGTGGATGCCTCTCTCCTTCCCTTGACCTTTTCTTCACGTCTGCGTCTACGAATGCGCCTCAGCGCTTCGCACTAGTTCGCGTCACTCTTTTTTTAAGTCTCTTCCCTTTTTACGGAGGTGCCCCCCTTCGCCTCACAGGCTTCTGTTCGTTCGCACGTACCCTTTCCATACTAACCCCCGGTGACCTCCTGCATCCGCCATCGCCAGCGAAGTGCCCCTACCCTCTAAACGGTGCCAGGAGAGCAATAAGGAGAACAGAACCAGCGCGCTGAAGCGGCTTTAAACGACTGCTACTCCACTTAGAACGGTCTCTGACGAAACCTCCCCCTCCACAATCTGTGTGGTGACGCATATTACAGCGTCAGCGGCCCCCTGCACCTGCGCACGCAAGACTATGCGCATCAGCCCCATGGTGCAGCTGCGAATGCCTTGTGCCACCCAGAGGGTACCCATAAGGTCGCTCTGCTATCATGCTTCCTCTGTCGTAATCTTGTCAGTGAGAAACGGTGCGCCTCGTCGCTTCGATCTCCGGCTGATACGAACTGAGTTGCACATGAGTTTCGGAAATGCAACGCAGACAACGCCACGGGCAACAGCAAACGTCGCTTAAGGGGCGCCATCAGCATGGTGGGGGGTGAAGGGCAACGGCGCGAGGGGGGGAAGGGGACTCCCCTTGGGGTTTGGCAGATGCCTATCCCCTTCTCCCCCCTGCTGCATGGGCACTGCTGCACACAGCCCGGCGCGCTACTGTCCTGGCTCTCGTCTGCTGTGCCAGCCACATAACGAGGCTGTGGCGAATCGGAGCAGAGGTGGGGGTAGAGCGGCGACCGTCGTTTCCCTTCCCCAACGCTTCTGCAGGTGAAAGTGGGCGCCTGCTGTGCCCCCTCTTTCCGCGCAGTAGGGCGGGCGAGTGGGCGTGTGCTCAGCAACGGGCCGGCCTCCCCCTCTCCCTCCTACACGAGCACACAGGCACGCGCATGCATGCGCAGGCCCGTTTGGATAGCGCACGGCTGGCTGTCTCCCGCCTCCCGTCTTGGACACCCTCCCCGCCGCTTCCATGCACTCCTTCATGTCTCTCTTCCCCTTTCTTCCCTCCCGCTGCCTCCAAACGCCATTCTACGCAGCTGACGCGCATTGATCCTCTTTGCTCCTCTCCTCGCAGAAAGAAAACCGCCCGCTCTCGTCTCTCACCCTTTGTCTCGCTTTGGCGCCCTCTCTCCACCCCCCACACCGCCTTCCCTGCCTCTTCCGATTGTGCCTCCCTCTCGCGTGTGCATCTGCGGCTGCAGTACCCTTGCAGCGCCCGTGGCTCTCTCCTGGCCTTGCGTCTTCCTCTCTGCCATTGTCTCTCTGTGCGCGGCTCATTCTGGTGTCCCCCTCTCTTCGTGTATCTCCATCTCTCTCCTGCATTTATCTTGCCCACATCCCACCCCGCTCCCCATCCGCGAAGCCGCCACGCGCAACACGTGTGCCTGCCGCCTCGCCCTTCATTTTGTCGATCCTTTCTCGCTCTCGCTCTCTTTGCTTTCTTTGTATTACCGCTGACCCATTTGACACTCTTCCCTTTGAGGCTCTGCCTGTTCCTGGCGACTCTGCGCACAGTGCCGCGCTCGCATATACCTCTGTACACACATTGACATACAGAGGTGTACACACATATCCGCTGCGGTGGGTGCAGTCTCTGTTGTTCCGGTTCTCGTGCACGCAGCCTCCTGCAACGCAACGCAACCATGCAAGCGCAGCCTCCAAGCAAGGGCCCTGGCAATGACGGTAACGCGTACAAGCCGCCGTACAAGCAGCAGCCGATGCCCGGACCGGCCGTCAACCCTAACATGGGCGACCCTGCACGGCAAAGACAAAGCGGGTTGTGGCACTATTCCCTCTGTGTGTGCTGCGAAGATATGGACTCGTGCTGCGAGGCGTGCTACTGCTTGCCCTGCCAGGTGAGCCGGCAGTGCAATATGTTGCATCACAATGTCCCTCAGATAGATTATGCGTACTGCCTGCTGATGACCTTCTGCGACCTGTACATATTTTTCTTGGGCGTGACGTGCGTCTTTGTCAGCGAGACGCGTCGTCTGGCGCGCGAGCGGTACGGCATTGCCGGCACTACGTGCGAGGATTGCTGCATCAGCTACTGGTGTCGCACCTGCTCTACTCAGCAGGTGCTGCTGGAGATGACTGTGATGAACGACTTCCCAGGCGCCACATGCTACGACGCTGCTCCCCAGCCGAATCGCAGCGAGATGGTCTAAGAGTGTGCCTATAGCTCCTGGCGGTGGACGGGGGGAGGGGACGCTGCGAACGGTTGCGACTCGGATGCGGCGACGACTCGGATTCTGCGTGGGCGCGCCCTGGATGCTCTTCCGATGGAAGGGGGCTGTAGTGAGTGATGGCGAGAAAGCAAAGTAAGGGGGTGGGGGACCCGGAAGAGCGTGACTTTGGGCGGCGGCGCAGTGCTCTCTTCTCCTCCACAGCCCCCGCTCTGTCTCGTGTCCTCGGCTGCCCCTCTTGTCGATGCCGGGCCTAAAACATGGTGGCCGCGCCTTTTTTGTCCTCGGCTGCTCCGTGCCGCATCGACGCCCCCCAGCATTTGTTTTCATTGTGCTCTCCTTCGTGCTGCCCCCCTCCACCCGGCGCAGACCTTCCCTCGCTTCCTTCTCCCTCACACCTCGCCGCGGCCTCTCCCTGGTGCTCTTATCACGTTGGAAGGGCTTCTATTGCTTTTGCTTCCCTTACCTCGTTGTTCTTGTTTCGCCATGAGCTCCTTCCTCCCCCTCCCGAGCCTCTGTCCCTGCCGCCAGGACGATGGCGTTCATCTCTTGTTGGCCTTCGAGTGCGTATGCGTGCCTATTTCTCCTTTCCGCTGATACAGCGATCGCCGCCGCTGTCTCTGGCTTCGCCACGCGCCGTGCTGATCCCTCCCGCTCCGCAAATGACGTCTCTCTCTTTCTCGCATTCTCGTCTGTGCCTGTGTACTTTACGCCCCTGCTGACGTCAGTCGCCCCGCCGCGGCTCCGGGGTCCAGCACCCGCTCTGTGGAGAGGCTGAGAGCTTGCGGCCTGCCCTCGGGTACAGCTGCAGGGCCGTGGGTATGTGTGTGCGAGTCTGGGCTGGCATTGCGCGGAAGAGACGCGTGGCTACGATGGCGTGTGCTGCAGGTCACTGCGGGTCGTCGGCACGACTCGATCAATAGGCGCGGCCACTTACTGTTTCCCTGACTTTGCTGCGCCGCGCCAGCGCTGGGCGCATTGCTGTACCCTAGCCCGCGCTGTAGGGTGTGGGACTGCAAGGCGGTGGCGGGCCCGGCTTCTCGGTGAGTCCTCGATACAAGTCTGCACTATGCCAGAGACGCATTTCGCCCGCACAGGCCTGTGTGGCAGCTGACCTCCCCCGCACAGGGGCTACCGCGCGCCGGTGTGGCGAGGAAAGCGAAGCGCTGCGGTGGCGATTCCCCGTTTGCCCAACAGGACTTGCAGAGGTGTATGCCCTCGCGCAATGTGTGAAGTCGGGGCAGTGACGGCCTGGCTTTGCCGCGGTGACGGTACCAGGAGGCTGCGCTTTGCACCCGGCTACACACCCGAGTATGGCCTGGCAGCATGAGAGGGTCTTGATGAGAAACCAAGCGGCATCGCGTCCAGGCCTCAGACTACTGGGATGGACGCTGGCTCGCGCCACCGGGTTTGTGACTCGAGAGGACGACCCGCCCAGGCTTGGGCCCATTCTACGCGGCTGGCTCGATGAGGAATACTTGACGTGTGCAAGCGATAGAGGCGCCTAGGCACGGCACAGCGCCGACGGTGCCACAGAGGCGTCGCCGCACGCCGCCACGGCGCTGAGCGACTGCTGCGGGACCATCTGGCTTCTGACCGCGCTGCTCCACCGCAGGCGCCCTGAGGCTGCTCCCCTTTCCCCCCACGCACACGCACAGCAGCCCAGCGCCAGCGATGCGCCGATGCGGGGACAGTGCTTGTGGACTACGCTCGCGCGTACGCTCCGGCAGATCATGGCGCTAACATGCCTGCGCTGAAGAGGTTCGGCGCATGCCCGCACCTTGCCCGCACCTTGCCCGCTGGGCCATGTGTCTGTGAGACGACCGTCATGCCTGCGTCTGCTTCCGCACGAAGTCGAAGCTGGCCAAGCGTGCATGTGGAGCTCCGTAAGCGTCGCCCCTGGGCCCTATTCTCCTCATCGTTGTGACGGACCTGCTGTGTGCGGAGCTCGACAAGACGCCCGGGCTGCACCACGCCGTCATGGTTGGTGACCTTGCACTCCGCGCGTGCACACTCCACTCATGCGCAGCGGCCACGCATGCCTCAAGGAAGCACTCCCTGGCGGGGCTGCAGGCGGACTCTCTGTACAGAGGAGGGCGAGTGCCACGGACGCTGGCGCCTCCGCTCTCGAAGGGAAGCCTGTGCACGGCCGGCCAGGACGACCCGGGTGTGGCGGTGGCGCAGCCGGGGTAGGGGAACCGCGTGCGCGTGCGCCAAATGGCTGGCCTGCTCGCGGGAGAGGTGGGCGGCGGGTGCAGTGATGCTCTCTCTCTCTTGCACCTCTGACGAGGTTGAGAACTATATACACGTCTGACGGCCGTTACCGCCCAGCAGTCGATAATCACAAGCGGTCGCAGGTGCGCCTCGTCGCTTCGATCTCCGGCTGATACGAACTGAGTTGCACATGAGTTTCGGAAATGCAACGCAGACAACGCCACGGGCAACAGCAAACGTCGCTTAAGGGGCGCCATCAGCATGGTGGGGGGTGAAGGGCAACGGCGCGAGGGGGGGAAGGGGACTCCCCTTGGGGTTTGGCAGATGCCTATCCCCTTCTCCCCCCTGCTGCATGGGCACTGCTGCACACAGCCCGGCGCGCTACTGTCCTGGCTCTCGTCTGCTGTGCCAGCCACATAACGAGGCTGTGGCGAATCGGAGCAGAGGTGGGGGTAGAGCGGCGACCGTCGTTTCCCTTCCCCAACGCTTCTGCAGGTGAAAGTGGGCGCCTGCTGTGCCCCCTCTTTCCGCGCAGTAGGGCGGGCGAGTGGGCGTGTGCTCAGCAACGGGCCGGCCTCCCCCTCTCCCTCCTACACGAGCACACAGGCACGCGCATGCATGCGCAGGCCCGTTTGGATAGCGCACGGCTGGCTGTCTCCCGCCTCCCGTCTTGGACACCCTCCCCGCCGCTTCCATGCACTCCTTCATGTCTCTCTTCCCCTTTCTTCCCTCCCGCTGCCTCCAAACGCCATTCTACGCAGCTGACGCGCATTGATCCTCTTTGCTCCTCTCCTCGCAGAAAGAAAACCGCCCGCTCTCGTCTCTCACCCTTTGTCTCGCTTTGGCGCCCTCTCTCCACCCCCCACACCGCCTTCCCTGCCTCTTCCGATTGTGCCTCCCTCTCGCGTGTGCATCTGCGGCTGCAGTACCCTTGCAGCGCCCGTGGCTCTCTCCTGGCCTTGCGTCTTCCTCTCTGCCATTGTCTCTCTGTGCGCGGCTCATTCTGGTGTCCCCCTCTCTTCGTGTATCTCCATCTCTCTCCTGCATTTATCTTGCCCACATCCCACCCCGCTCCCCATCCGCGAAGCCGCCACGCGCAACACGTGTGCCTGCCGCCTCGCCCTTCATTTTGTCGATCCTTTCTCGCTCTCGCTCTCTTTGCTTTCTTTGTATTACCGCTGACCCATTTGACACTCTTCCCTTTGAGGCTCTGCCTGTTCCTGGCGACTCTGCGCACAGTGCCGCGCTCGCATATACCTCTGTACACACATTGACATACAGAGGTGTACACACATATCCGCTGCGGTGGGTGCAGTCTCTGTTGTTCCGGTTCTCGTGCACGCAGCCTCCTGCAACGCAACGCAACCATGCAAGCGCAGCCTCCAAGCAAGGGCCCTGGCAATGACGGTAACGCGTACAAGCCGCCGTACAAGCAGCAGCCGATGCCCGGACCGGCCGTCAACCCTAACATGGGCGACCCTGCACGGCAAAGACAAAGCGGGTTGTGGCACTATTCCCTCTGTGTGTGCTGCGAAGATATGGACTCGTGCTGCGAGGCGTGCTACTGCTTGCCCTGCCAGGTGAGCCGGCAGTGCAATATGTTGCATCACAATGTCCCTCAGATAGATTATGCGTACTGCCTGCTGATGACCTTCTGCGACCTGTACATATTTTTCTTGGGCGTGACGTGCGTCTTTGTCAGCGAGACGCGTCGTCTGGCGCGCGAGCGGTACGGCATTGCCGGCACTACGTGCGAGGATTGCTGCATCAGCTACTGGTGTCGCACCTGCTCTACTCAGCAGGTGCTGCTGGAGATGACTGTGATGAACGACTTCCCAGGCGCCACATGCTACGACGCTGCTCCCCAGCCGAATCGCAGCGAGATGGTCTAAGAGTGTGCCTATAGCTCCTGGCGGTGGACGGGGGGAGGGGACGCTGCGAACGGTTGCGACTCGGATGCGGCGACGACTCGGATTCTGCGTGGGCGCGCCCTGGATGCTCTTCCGATGGAAGGGGGCTGTAGTGAGTGATGGCGAGAAAGCAAAGTAAGGGGGTGGGGGACCCGGAAGAGCGTGACTTTGGGCGGCGGCGCAGTGCTCTCTTCTCCTCCACAGCCCCCGCTCTGTCTCGTGTCCTCGGCTGCCCCTCTTGTCGATGCCGGGCCTAAAACATGGTGGCCGCGCCTTTTTGTCCTCGGCTGCTCCGTGCCGCATCGACGCCCCCAGCATTTGTTTTCATTGTGCTCTCCTTCGTGCTGCCCCCCTCCACCCGGCGCAGACCTTCCCTCGCTTCCTTCTCCCTCACACCTCGCCGCGGCCTCTCCCTGGTGCTCTTATCACGTTGGAAGGGCTTCTATTGCTTTTGCTTCCCTTACCTCGTTGTTCTTGTTTCGCCATGAGCTCCTTCCTCCCCTCCCGAGCCTCTGTCCCTGCCGCCAGGACGATGGCGTTCATCTCTTGTTGGCCTTCGAGTGCGTATGCGTGCCTATTTCTCCTTTCCGCTGATACAGCGATCGCCGCCGCTGTCTCTGGCTTCGCCACGCGCCGTGCTGATCCCTCCCGCTCCGCAAATGACGTCTCTCTCTTTCTCGCATTCTCGTCTGTGCCTGTGTACTTTACGCCCCTGCTGACGTCAGTCGCCCCGCCGCGGCTCCGGGGTCCAGCACCCGCTCTGTGGAGAGGCTGAGAGCTTGCGGCCTGCCCTCGGGTACAGCTGCAGGGCCGTGGGTATGTGTGTGCGAGTCTGGGCTGGCATTGCGCGGAAGAGACGCGTGGCTACGATGGCGTGTGCTGCAGGTCACTGCGGGTCGTCGGCACGACTCGATCAATAGGCGCGGCCACTTACTGTTTCCCTGACTTTGCTGCGCCGCGCCAGCGCTGGGCGCATTGCTGTACCCTAGCCCGCGCTGTAGGGTGTGGGACTGCAAGGCGGTGGCGGGCCCGGCTTCTCGGTGAGTCCTCGATACAAGTCTGCACTATGCCAGAGACGCATTTCGCCCGCACAGGCCTGTGTGGCAGCTGACCTCCCCCGCACAGGGGCTACCGCGCGCCGGTGTGGCGAGGAAAGCGAAGCGCTGCGGTGGCGATTCCCCGTTTGCCCAACAGGACTTGCAGAGGTGTATGCCCTCGCGCAATGTGTGAAGTCGGGGCAGTGACGGCCTGGCTTTGCCGCGGTGACGGTACCAGGAGGCTGCGCTTTGCACCCGGCTACACACCCGAGTATGGCCTGGCAGCATGAGAGGGTCTTGATGAGAAACCAAGCGGCATCGCGTCCAGGCCTCAGACTACTGGGATGGACGCTGGCTCGCGCCACCGGGTTTGTGACTCGAGAGGACGACCCGCCCAGGCTTGGGCCCATTCTACGCGGCTGGCTCGATGAGGAATACTTGACGTGTGCAAGCGATAGAGGCGCCTAGGCACGGCACAGCGCCGACGGTGCCACAGAGGCGTCGCCGCACGCCGCCACGGCGCTGAGCGACTGCTGCGGGACCATCTGGCTTCTGACCGCGCTGCTCCACCGCAGGCGCCCTGAGGCTGCTCCCCTTTCCCCCCACGCACACGCACAGCAGCCCAGCGCCAGCGATGCGCCGATGCGGGGACAGTGCTTGTGGACTACGCTCGCGCGTACGCTCCGGCAGATCATGGCGCTAACATGCCTGCGCTGAAGAGGTTCGGCGCATGCCCGCACCTTGCCCGCACCTTGCCCGCTGGGCCATGTGTCTGTGAGACGACCGTCATGCCTGCGTCTGCTTCCGCACGAAGTCGAAGCTGGCCAAGCGTGCATGTGGAGCTCCGTAAGCGTCGCCCCTGGGCCCTATTCTCCTCATCGTTGTGACGGACCTGCTGTGTGCGGAGCTCGACAAGACGCCCGGGCTGCACCACGCCGTCATGGTTGGTGACCTTGCACTCCGCGCGTGCACACTCCACTCATGCGCAGCGGCCACGCATGCCTCAAGGAAGCACTCCCTGGCGGGGCTGCAGGCGGACTCTCTGTACAGAGGAGGGCGAGTGCCACGGACGCTGGCGCCTCCGCTCTCGAAGGGAAGCCTGTGCACGGCCGGCCAGGACGACCCGGGTGTGGCGGTGGCGCAGCCGGGGTAGGGGAACCGCGTGCGCGTGCGCCAAATGGCTGGCCTGCTCGCGGGAGAGGTGGGCGGCGGGTGCAGTGATGCTCTCTCTCTCTTGCACCTCTGACGAGGTTGAGAACTATATACACGTCTGACGGCCGTTACCGCCCAGCAGTCGATAATCACAAGCGGTCGCAGGTGCGCCTCGTCGCTTCGATCTCCGGCTGATACGAACTGAGTTGCACATGAGTTTCGGAAATGCAACGCAGACAACGCCACGGGCAACAGCAAACGTCGCTTAAGGGGCGCCATCAGCATGGTGGGGGTGAAGGGCAACGGCGCGAGGGGGGAAGGGGACTCCCTTGGGGTTTGGCAGATGCCTATCCCCTTCTCCCCCTGCTGCATGGGCACTGCTGCACACAGCCCGGCGCGCTACTGTCCTGGCTCTCGTCTGCTGTGCCAGCCACATAACGAGGCTGTGGCGAATCGGAGCAGAGGTGGGGGTAGAGCGGCGACCGTCGTTTCCCTTCCCCAACGCTTCTGCAGGTGAAAGTGGGCGCCTGCTGTGCCCCTCTTTCCGCGCAGTAGGGCGGGCGAGTGGGCGTGTGCTCAGCAACGGGCCGGCCTCCCCCTCTCCCTCCTACACGAGCACACAGGCACGCGCATGCATGCGCAGGCCCGTTTGGATAGCGCACGGCTGGCTGTCTCCCGCCTCCCGTCTTGGACACCCTCCCCGCCGCTTCCATGCACTCCTTCATGTCTCTCTTCCCCTTTCTTCCCTCCCGCTGCCTCCAAACGCCATTCTACGCAGCTGACGCGCATTGATCCTCTTTGCTCCTCTCCTCGCAGAAAGAAAACCGCCCGCTCTCGTCTCTCACCCTTTGTCTCGCTTTGGCGCCCTCTCTCCACCCCCCACACCGCCTTCCCTGCCTCTTCCGATTGTGCCTCCCTCTCGCGTGTGCATCTGCGGCTGCAGTACCCTTGCAGCGCCCGTGGCTCTCTCCTGGCCTTGCGTCTTCCTCTCTGCCATTGTCTCTCTGTGCGCGGCTCATTCTGGTGTCCCCCTCTCTTCGTGTATCTCCATCTCTCTCCTGCATTTATCTTGCCCACATCCCACCCCGCTCCCCATCCGCGAAGCCGCCACGCGCAACACGTGTGCCTGCCGCCTCGCCCTTCATTTTGTCGATCCTTTCTCGCTCTCGCTCTCTTTGCTTTCTTTGTATTACCGCTGACCCATTTGACACTCTTCCCTTTGAGGCTCTGCCTGTTCCTGGCGACTCTGCGCACAGTGCCGCGCTCGCATATACCTCTGTACACACATTGACATACAGAGGTGTACACACATATCCGCTGCGGTGGGTGCAGTCTCTGTTGTTCCGGTTCTCGTGCACGCAGCCTCCTGCAACGCAACGCAACCATGCAAGCGCAGCCTCCAAGCAAGGGCCCTGGCAATGACGGTAACGCGTACAAGCCGCCGTACAAGCAGCAGCCGATGCCCGGACCGGCCGTCAACCCTAACATGGGCGACCCTGCACGGCAAAGACAAAGCGGGTTGTGGCACTATTCCCTCTGTGTGTGCTGCGAAGATATGGACTCGTGCTGCGAGGCGTGCTACTGCTTGCCCTGCCAGGTGAGCCGGCAGTGCAATATGTTGCATCACAATGTCCCTCAGATAGATTATGCGTACTGCCTGCTGATGACCTTCTGCGACCTGTACATATTTTTCTTGGGCGTGACGTGCGTCTTTGTCAGCGAGACGCGTCGTCTGGCGCGCGAGCGGTACGGCATTGCCGGCACTACGTGCGAGGATTGCTGCATCAGCTACTGGTGTCGCACCTGCTCTACTCAGCAGGTGCTGCTGGAGATGACTGTGATGAACGACTTCCCAGGCGCCACATGCTACGACGCTGCTCCCCAGCCGAATCGCAGCGAGATGGTCTAAGAGTGTGCCTATAGCTCCTGGCGGTGGACGGGGGGAGGGGACGCTGCGAACGGTTGCGACTCGGATGCGGCGACGACTCGGATTCTGCGTGGGCGCGCCCTGGATGCTCTTCCGATGGAAGGGGCTGTAGTGAGTGATGGCGAGAAAGCAAAGTAAGGGGGTGGGGGACCCGGAAGAGCGTGACTTTGGGCGGCGGCGCAGTGCTCTCTTCTCCTCCACAGCCCCCGCTCTGTCTCGTGTCCTCGGCTGCCCCTCTTGTCGATGCCGGGCCTAAAACATGGTGGCCGCGCCTTTTTTGTCCTCGGCTGCTCCGTGCCGCATCGACGCCCCCCAGCATTTGTTTTCATTGTGCTCTCCTTCGTGCTGCCCCCCTCCACCCGGCGCAGACCTTCCCTCGCTTCCTTCTCCCTCACACCTCGCCGCGGCCTCTCCCTGGTGCTCTTATCACGTTGGAAGGGCTTCTATTGCTTTTGCTTCCCTTACCTCGTTGTTCTTGTTTCGCCATGAGCTCCTTCCTCCCCTCCCGAGCCTCTGTCCCTGCCGCCAGGACGATGGCGTTCATCTCTTGTTGGCCTTCGAGTGCGTATGCGTGCCTATTTCTCCTTTCCGCTGATACAGCGATCGCCGCCGCTGTCTCTGGCTTCGCCACGCGCCGTGCTGATCCCTCCCGCTCCGCAAATGACGTCTCTCTCTTTCTCGCATTCTCGTCTGTGCCTGTGTACTTTACGCCCCTGCTGACGTCAGTCGCCCCGCCGCGGCTCCGGGGTCCAGCACCCGCTCTGTGGAGAGGCTGAGAGCTTGCGGCCTGCCCTCGGGTACAGCTGCAGGGCCGTGGGTATGTGTGTGCGAGTCTGGGCTGGCATTGCGCGGAAGAGACGCGTGGCTACGATGGCGTGTGCTGCAGGTCACTGCGGGTCGTCGGCACGACTCGATCAATAGGCGCGGCCACTTACTGTTTCCCTGACTTTGCTGCGCCGCGCCAGCGCTGGGCGCATTGCTGTACCCTAGCCCGCGCTGTAGGGTGTGGGACTGCAAGGCGGTGGCGGGCCCGGCTTCTCGGTGAGTCCTCGATACAAGTCTGCACTATGCCAGAGACGCATTTCGCCCGCACAGGCCTGTGTGGCAGCTGACCTCCCCCGCACAGGGGCTACCGCGCGCCGGTGTGGCGAGGAAAGCGAAGCGCTGCGGTGGCGATTCCCCGTTTGCCCAACAGGACTTGCAGAGGTGTATGCCCTCGCGCAATGTGTGAAGTCGGGGCAGTGACGGCCTGGCTTTGCCGCGGTGACGGTACCAGGAGGCTGCGCTTTGCACCCGGC
This sequence comes from Leishmania martiniquensis, assembly GCF_017916325.1. Taxonomy (NCBI): domain Eukaryota; phylum Euglenozoa; class Kinetoplastea; order Trypanosomatida; family Trypanosomatidae; genus Leishmania; species Leishmania martiniquensis. The sequence continues at coordinate 493,158 of NC_090165.1, forward strand.
TACACACCCGAGTATGGCCTGGCAGCATGAGAGGGTCTTGATGAGAAACCAAGCGGCATCGCGTCCAGGCCTCAGACTACTGGGATGGACGCTGGCTCGCGCCACCGGGTTTGTGACTCGAGAGGACGACCCGCCCAGGCTTGGGCCCATTCTACGCGGCTGGCTCGATGAGGAATACTTGACGTGTGCAAGCGATAGAGGCGCCTAGGCACGGCACAGCGCCGACGGTGCCACAGAGGCGTCGCCGCACGCCGCCACGGCGCTGAGCGACTGCTGCGGGACCATCTGGCTTCTGACCGCGCTGCTCCACCGCAGGCGCCCTGAGGCTGCTCCCCTTTCCCCCCACGCACACGCACAGCAGCCCAGCGCCAGCGATGCGCCGATGCGGGGACAGTGCTTGTGGACTACGCTCGCGCGTACGCTCCGGCAGATCATGGCGCTAACATGCCTGCGCTGAAGAGGTTCGGCGCATGCCCGCACCTTGCCCGCACCTTGCCCGCTGGGCCATGTGTCTGTGAGACGACCGTCATGCCTGCGTCTGCTTCCGCACGAAGTCGAAGCTGGCCAAGCGTGCATGTGGAGCTCCGTAAGCGTCGCCCCTGGGCCCTATTCTCCTCATCGTTGTGACGGACCTGCTGTGTGCGGAGCTCGACAAGACGCCCGGGCTGCACCACGCCGTCATGGTTGGTGACCTTGCACTCCGCGCGTGCACACTCCACTCATGCGCAGCGGCCACGCATGCCTCAAGGAAGCACTCCCTGGCGGGGCTGCAGGCGGACTCTCTGTACAGAGGAGGGCGAGTGCCACGGACGCTGGCGCCTCCGCTCTCGAAGGGAAGCCTGTGCACGGCCGGCCAGGACGACCCGGGTGTGGCGGTGGCGCAGCCGGGGTAGGGGAACCGCGTGCGCGTGCGCCAAATGGCTGGCCTGCTCGCGGGAGAGGTGGGCGGCGGGTGCAGTGATGGGTCGCAAGGCGCTCATTCTTGACGACTGCACTTACTGTTATCGGAGCAGTTTTGATGTATTCTATATGGCGAGCTTTAGGGTTGTTCTTGCGTGTTTGAGAATCTTGCAGGACTTGTGCGGAGGAGAGGGGGTGGTGATGTAACGTTTGACACGTGCGTGAGGCCGCATTCTAGTGGGCAGATGGGCGCGTCAGCGTCTGGTTCTATGCAAGAAGGATGGGAGGTGAAGGGGGGGAAGAGGCGAAGGAGGCCGTCGTCGTCGTGAGGTATAGATAATTTGTCGTTCTGTGTGTATGTATATACATATTAAATGTATTTTTTTCTTTCGCTTGTCAACGGAAAATGCATCATTTCCGTGTGCTCTTTTTGTCTGTGCTGAGAGGCGTCGCCTCCTCTTTCCCCTTTTTTCTCTTTTAGATTTGTATGTGTTCATCATCAAGCTTGTCTTTTCTATAACTGATCAATGGCATTCTGTGGCTGTGCGTGCCTGAATGTGTGTGTATGTGTGCTCCAACGTCTCGCTTCATCTCTCTGTGTGTATACGGATGAGTATAAATATAAATGCATATATGTGAGTATCAAAGTCTAGGAATAGGGGCATGGGCTTATAGGGGTGCGCTCGGGCCATGGATACGGCTTCGCATAGGTTTGTGTACATCCTAGCTGCGGTCCTCCCTCACCCCTTTTTTTTTCTTGGCTCACCTCGAGGGAAGACGGTGCTGGGGCCGGCGAGCATGTGCCGAGAAATGGGCTCGACGAAACCGCTCCAATGAACAACAAGAAGCAAACGAACAAACATCCCCGCCAAAAAAGGAGTCATTCAAAGAAATCGAAACCGTTATGATGGTGTTTTTTTTACGTTTCTTCCCTTGAAATAATGCGTGTTGCTGTGCGGAGCTCTTTTTTTTCTTTCGATCTTTCATTCGCATCGATTCTCATGGTAGTCTCTTCAGCTTTCTCTTTTTCTCTCTCTGAATGTGTGTGTGTGTGTGTGCACATGCGCACGCTCACGGGTGTGCGCATGTGCACACATCTTCGTGGATTCGTATCCGAATGGGCACCATTCTCCTTGTCGTCGTTCTTTTTCAGTTATGGACCCTGTCGTCAGAAAAAGCGAAGGCGTCGAACCTGAGGCAGTCTGCATCCACCAATGAGGGAGGGGCGCTGATATGCAAAAGAAGAAAAGGCATGTGCAGCCATTTGAATCTGTGAGGCGCTAAAGAAAGGGAAAGGTGAGGCGGTTGCTTTGGTAAGCATGTCCCCCCCTCTTCACGTTTCTACAGAAAGATGCACACAGGTACGCCGTAGCAGACAAGATGCTCTCCTTGTGCTCTCTCATTTCTACCCCGCGCCCTGTTGGTGTAGCCGCTTATCCGAATCGCAACGTATGCATCGCCTGCGGCGAGGCATCGTACCAGGGGCGGGCGATGAGGGTGGTGGAGCGCGTTGGGCAGGTGGTGTTGCATGGAACTTCGCTCTGCCGTCCTCACTATTTGGCTGCCTTCGTACACCACACTCATTGCTACAGAGTTTTTCTTTATTTGCATACATGGCCCGCTAACTACGGCCCCTTCTTCTGTGCACGCTTTCGTACGGCGCCGATGCAAATAGCCTGGAGGGGGGTGGGAGTGGCGGCACGGCAGGGCGGCGGATCTCTTCATGTGTAGTCAGAAGTATGGAAAGATATTTCGCCGAACCGTGCTCGTTTCTTTCGTCTCTGAGCTCGAGCAGACGCGAACTGCCTGAATCGCGTGCCTAGCTGCTGGCCTCAGGCGCTAGGCTTCGACATCCAGCGAAGCTACGCTACACAGGTTGCGGCACGCGACGCCAAACGCTGCCTGACAAAAAAAAACAGCCTACCCCGAGCAGCAAGGGGGGCCGAAATCGCGAAGCGACTGGGGTGGAGACCCCCGGTCAGTACCACACGGGTAGGAATGCCTCTACACGGGATGCGCGCAGCAGCGGGTGAGGGGGAGCGGCTTGATGTGCTGCGTGCTACTCTACTGAGGTTGCCGTGCGCGTACGCCTCCGCTCTCGAAGGGAAGCCTGTGCACGGCCGGCCAGGACGACCCGGGTGTGGCGGTGGCGCAGCCGGGGTAGGGGAACCGCGTGCGCGTGCGCCAAATGGCTGGCCTGCTCGCGGGAGAGGTGGGCGGCGGGTGCAGTGATGCTCTCTCTCTCTTGCACCTCTGACGAGGTTGAGAACTATATACACGTCTGACGGCCGTTACCGCCCAGCAGTCGATAATCACAAGCGGTTGCAGAGCAGGCGGCTCCTCTGGCTGTCCATCTGTGAGGCTTTCATGAGCGTGGCCCCACACTCTCTTGCTGGCTGCCAAGCGAGTGTGGCAACGAAGAGAGCTGATTCTGTAGGCTGGAAGATGCTCGAACTCCTTTTCATGTGGTCCTCGAGGTGGACGTCTGCGGTGGGTCATGGGTAGAGAGCGCTTGCTTTTTTGGCTAAATCACGTGTGTGTGCGGTGCTCGACGTGGGCAAGGAGAAAAAAGAAGCGCTCTTCAAAGAGGCTCGTGGGCAGAGTGACGATCAATTCCCTGTTGGGGCTGGGGTTGGGGTGGGAGACCTCTCGGTGCTGTGCTGTTTTCACATTTCGAAATCAAAAGGGGCAGAAGGCTCGCGGCGTGGCCGTCTTCTACCGTGTGTGTGTGTGTGGGGGGGGAGGCAGCTTCGCTGCTCACTGCCTCTCTTCACGTGCACGTCGTCTTAGCATGCCACCCTTATTCCTTGCTCGCTTGCATCCCCCTTCTGAATATATGTGTACTTGCTGTCGGCCGACTCTCTTCGATCGCACCGTCAACGCGGATGACGGGCGCTATTGGTGGCGAGCCTCGCCGCTGAGTTTTTATGCAAGCGTTTTTCTTTTTTTTCTTGGGGGGGCGGGGAAGGGGTACGAAGTTGCCTTCATTTTCAGTCCTTCTCGTTTTTCTGCACTGAGAGAGGGCTTCAGCTCCGCTTCTTCACTCTTCCCTAAACACCACATCCTCGAAGTACAGATCGTCGCCGGGAGTGTGCACCTTCAGAGGGTCTATTCGCAGGCCCCACTCTCCCTCCTCCTCTTCCAAACGCGCGCAAGCGCATACAGAGGCATATCGACGCTGCCGTTTGGACACAGGAGTGGGGGGAAGAGAATAGGGTGTGCGTGCTCACCTGATGACGTTGCTGACTGTGAGCGGGTGGAAACGGGCAAAAACGGTGAAGTCAACGCAGGCAAGGCCGTTTCTGTCGGTTCTCGTAACCACTGCGGATCTCTATTTTTGTTGTTGCGGTGGTGGTCGTTCGCATCGACGAAGGCAAGCGCCAAAACGTCTCTTCAGCCTTTGAGACTTCGATTCCTGCCCGCCATCCTGCCCTTTCTATCCACGCATTCACATATATGTCTATGTTTGCGTGTGCATGCGTATACGGGGGCACATGCGGTAAAGATGCGCCGTCTCATCTTTACTCCATGGTGCTACAGGCCAGCCACTTCCTGGAGGGCTTGTAGCCACCCTTCACATCCCTTGTTTGCACAAGTTGAGGGTAAAGCGGGTTACATACCGGGGGGAGGACAGCATAAAGGCAGCACCCACGACTCGATCGCTACCAACCGCGGTGGCGAGACAGATCATCTATCGCGTACCGCGAGCCAACAGCGCAGCGGCAGCTCCGAAAGGCGACCATTGTTGCCGCACCCAGCGATGCCATGCAACATTGGCAGAACGCCCTTTCCGTATCTCCTCCAGCGCATCATCGAAGACAAGATGAATGAAGTGTATCACAAGCGATTGGCGGCGTTACAGTTCCTCTGCGACGTGGCTGCGCCGGACTCCACGACTCCCCGTCACGGCAGCACTGCTGAGGAGGCTGCGGCTCGCGAACGGAAGATGTCCACCGCCTTACTTGAGGCTTCGAGACGGACGACGTTTGCCTTGCTGAAGCAAAAGAGAAACCTGCCGATCACGATTTGCTTGCAGCGCCCAGAGGGGCACGTCTGCGTCCCCATGGTGGTGGGTGAGACTTACTTGTTTCTCCGCTCTCATGGGATGGACGCCGCGGCCTGGTGGGCACGCTACTACGCTGCGTTTATCGAGCCAAGTATAGCAAGGCGCCCTGGTGGAGACAATGCGGTTGCAGGGACGACGACCGATGGCAGGTGTGCTGGCAGAGGGACAGCAGCCCCGATGACCACCGGCTGTTTCGACCCCAGCACCGCGTCAAAAGGCCGATTGCTGCCGCCTCCCTTTTACTGGAAGCTCGATTGGAACCGCGGGGGCTCGAGTGCAGTGCATGCGCCCCCTTTGCACAGCGCCGGGTTATTCGCACTGCCACAGCCGTTGTTCGAAGAACCTCTGGTGGTGTGGGGGCGCCCACCAGGGGCGCAACCCAATGCGTTGGGCCGAGGCGGCGACGGTGTGTCGGCCTTGACGGGTGCCTTCGCGAACCCGCCACCCAGGCAGCTTGTTTGGATCCCTTCGCATCTCATCTTCCATCTTCCTTTCTTCCCAATTCCGTATCCGTCGCACGGCGCCAAAGGTGACCGGTGGCAGGCACAGGGCTCTGAGGCGCCCTGCTGCGATGATGCGGGATTGCCACTGATAGCACACGACGCTAACAGCTGGGTGGATGAATGGAATGAAGGCGTGCTGGATCAACGCGATGGAGATGATCCGACGGAGGCGAACTGCTTGCTCTCCAGAGAGGATACCAGTGCTCCTTTAGCTGGGTCTTTGTCACGACATCACATCCCGACACCGCGTCGGTCTTTCCACGCGCGACAAGATGAGCTCATGGAAGCGCAGTGGGGACATCTGTTCTTTGATAGCCTTCACGGGGCTAGCAATACGGGCAATAGACGCCTCCCGCAATCCGCGCTGACCCCCTCATGCTGCGATCCAGGAACTGCGTTACATGACGGGACCACTGTGCATCCATCCTCCAGGCACTCTCAGCGGCTGCGGGAATCGTTGACTTTTGCGTTGGACCTCGTCGACTCCACTGCCTCGTCGCCAGGCACCGCCACCACTAGTGCGCTTACCGCCGCCGCCACTGCGGAGCCACCACCACCGCAGCGCTCGTGGCAGCTCCGGCATGGCCACTGGAGGGGTCTCAGCACGTTCTGGGCAGCAAAGATCGACCCTGCGGACTCCCTCGCTATGGATTACTCCTTTCCTTTTCAAGCATATCCGTTGCTGCGGTATTGCGCCCTTCAAGCGCACACGGGACATGCCGAAGAGGTGACGTGCGAGCCGCACCGGCGCTCGTATTCACCGCCGGGCGAAAAGACTCTTCTTGAGCGGGATCCCATTTCAAAAACGCTGGTGCGCTCCTTTGGGGGGCAGTGTGACACTGCACAGCACTGCCCGCACATAACCGCGCGGTCTCCTGCGCTCGTTGGGGACGGTGGGGCGGGCCCTCAGCGTCGGAGGACGTCAGGAGCTACACCCGGCGATGCTCACCGCAGCAGAAGCCTTGAGGGGGCAAGGCAGGCTTCCATTGGATTTCAAGTTCAAGCACACACCTGCAAAAGCGAGATGGCGGTATTCTTTGGTGTGAAATACATCAGTGTCGAGGCGACGGCGCTGTCGTGTCTCTTTGATTCGACCACCTGCGAGCAGCACGCGGTGCCGCTGAGCGTGACAGGGGACGTTTTGATTAGTGGACTGCGGCCCACGCGCTACCGGCAACAGCATACGTGCCTACGTGCTGGGCAGCGGCGCGTGCCCACGGCTGAAAGCGATTGCAGCGGTCTCAGTCCGGCACAGCATCGGGCTGCTGCTCCACAAAAAAGTACACGACCGCTGTTTTACGAGGCTGCCATGCGGAAGCTCATGGAGGCTGAGGCGGTAGTCGCGGCTCCAGAAAACTCGCCAGACCGCCTCCAGGCAACCGGTGAAGGTGAAGGTAGGCTGGAGCCCACCTCGGATGCCGCTCCGTGGCTGGAGCGGCTACGTGAGATTTGGGGCGAGTGGAATGGCAGTGAGTGCAAGGTAAAGGCGTCGAAGATGGAACGCGTCACGAGGATGCGCGCAGCCAACCGTCCTGTCAACTTCCTCTTTCGGTCTCCCTACTGGGTGGAGGTGACGGGGCTGTACGAGCGGTGGGGTGTGCGTGTCGCCCCCAAGGCGGTGCCGCTCCGCATCGGTGGGGTGCCGTATGTGAACGCAGAGCAGACAACAGACGCATCACGCTTCACGCCGAGCACGTGTGTGCCTCACCTCCAGCAAGAGGTCCTATTCAACACGGGCCTAGGAACTTGCACGTGGGCCGGTTCGCAGCGTCTCCTTGGCTGGTCTGTCCCCGCTGCTGCTCCTCGTTGTCGTCCTGGCGGTGTGTGTGCGTGGACGTACAGCACCCTCTGCGAGCGAGCGGCAGCTGTACAGGGTGTGTCTAATTTATGGATTGCCATGTCGGTTCTTGAGAGGTTCGGGTGGACACTTCGAGCTGTCCCTGCGCCACCGCGGCCCGAGATGAGTGCGGAACGCTGCTCGGTGGACCCTGCTGACGGCCCTGACGAAGTCCTTTGCGGTGCCCTGCCTCTGCTCGACGTCCGACCACTCCACCTCCAAGACTCGTTGCGCCATGAGCTTGAAGGTGAGCTCTTGCACCGGCAACGCCAGCAGGACTGTGGCTCGCCCCGCGAGACACCATCGGTCGCAGACATTTCCTTGTTGAGGCTGTGCCGACACACAACACAGCTACACTGCTCGGTGGTACACTCGAGCTGCATTGTAGAAGAAGCGGAGCTCAAGTTTTTGGCAGGGTATTCACCTACTGTGCTTATTATGTGCGTTCCTGAGTTGAACCATGAGGACTGGGGCTTTGACGCTTGGAAAGCGGCAGAACAGAAGGCCATTGCTGCCGCGCGATCAGCAAGAGCACGATCAACCGGGCCGGAAGGAGGAGAGGATACGATGCGGTGCTCAACAGGGGCCCGCGTGGAAGGGCTGCGCTCCGCTTGCGACGGAGCCGAATGGGTAGGGGAGGAGGATGGTAGCGAGGCTTTTGAAGACGATGCGGCGCATGGCGCGCCGACAACGCGGAGGAGCGTGTCGGCGTTGCAGAAGCGTGCATGCCTCATGCACCTCTGCGCCCTGCGCCGGAAGCGGTATCTGTATTCGAAGTCCTGGAAGGGAGCCGCGCTCACGTTCCAGTCGAGGCTGGACCTCGCATATTTGGCCCTGCGCAAAGGGTACAGCGCTTCCAACGCCGCGAAGTGGGTCTCTCTGGACTTTCTGCGAGGCGCAACGCGCATTCGAGCTGCGCGAAGCAGCAAGGCAGTGCCGAAAGTGGATGCGCAGTGCGCAGACGAGACTCAACTCGCCCACCCGGTGCCCGCCGCTGGCTCCCCCACCGCGGCATCGTCTGCAGGGCGAAGCGCAGTACCTCTGCCGACGCGGCACGGCACCACAGGGATCGAGGTGGACGTGCTCGTCTATCCCAGCTTTAGCCTTTGTGTGAACAGTCCCTGTGCTGCTGATGATCGCGACATGAAAGGCGGACACCGTGTGGGCGGCAATAACGGTGACATCGTGGATGATTGCAGCGGTAGAGTGCAGTTGGTGAAGCTTGCGCTGATCAACTCGGAGGAGCTGGAATGGCCTGAATGGACCTCACGTTCCAGAGAGCAGTGGATTTGGAAAGCATTTTAAGACGGCTGGCGATATGGACATGACGCAGCGGGGGAGGGGGGTGGACAGAGGGAGGCAAAGATATTCGCCTCCCCCCGACACACGCACACATAAGGTGGCGTATGCGACAGGCAAAGCCCCGAAGGATTGTGAAGAAGAGTGAAAGAGGACACATTACGGGAGCCTTTCTCACCTGTCTCCCCCCTCTCTCTCTCTGAGACCGTCTCTGCAGCGTGGCTCCGCTTCCTCCAGGCATATCTTATCCAGCTCTCTGCCTCCTTTCATTGGTGGACCCGTTCGCGCGCGCTCTCCCCTCTCGTGGTGGCGCTGAGGAACCTGCGGGGATCGCTGATCTATGAAGCGTTTCATCGCTCTTCTCAACACGGCTTTTGCAGACTTGGGACGAGACGAATAGTTGAAGCAGCCGCATCTCTGTGTATGGACGCGTGTGTGTGTGTTTGCCTGAGGACGGTTGGCCAATACCCCTGTCGCCGTGCGTGGGGCTTTTTCTGTGTCCGTCGGCACGGATAAAGACTTTTCACCTTTGGCGCTTCGGTCATGGACGTGAGGTGCGCGTGCATTTTTTTTGTTTCCCTTTACATTTACTCTGCTGCCATTTGCTCCGCTGCTCTCATCCCCCTTTATGATCGAAAAAGCGAACGGGGACGCGATTTTTTTTCGTTCACATTTTTGCTTCTCTCGATGGCTTACCGTGGCCCCGTGGAGAGGCGCTTCCGGCCTCCCCTCCCCCCACTTCTCCCGTGCCCCCCCCCGCATCACCGCTTATGCACACGCAGACAAAGACACAGACAGTGGCACACCGCATTCCTCTTTTTTTTCTGCTTGCTTGTTTCGACGGCACGCGGGTTTAGTGGTGAGAGGCTTCAAAAAGAAAAGAAGAAGAGTGTACCGAAGGGTGACGGTGCGTATTCGGGGCTTGGGGTGTGTGTGTAGATGCAAATGGTGACATATCAATGCACAAAAGGCAGAAGAGGCGAGGAGGAGGAGGCGGGAAGGCGCTGCACCTCCGTTTCTTCTTTTTTACATATTTATTGCCATACCTTTCATCCCCCATTGCACGTGGAAAGAGACGAGGCGAATGTGAGAAGGTGTCCGTCCGCGCCTCCGTACATGTCTGCATACCCCCTGACTGTCGTACGAGCGTGCGAGAGAGGAATGTAAGTTTGAGGCTCTCATGCTTCTCCCCCCCCCCCCCACACACTCACATCCCGACCACTGTCTTCTCCTTATGGGGTGGGGCGCCTGTGTTTACTCGCTACTCAAAGCAACCGCACGTGTGCCCATTTCATTCCGGCTGCATACCCGGGGGCCCCTCTTAGCGTCCATCGCGGCGCTTCTCCATTGATACTGTTGCACGCCTATTACGCATGTCTCATTGATTGCCATGCCGATTTCTTCTCTCGCTTTGGTATCCCGACGCTGCTCCGTGTCTCGTCGAAACTGTGTGTGTGTGTGCCCCTTTCTCTCTGCAGGTGTGGCGGTACCCCTCTTGCGCGAGGAGCGGGGAGGGGAACGGGGCACACATCTTTCTCTGCGCGTTACCTGACGGGCTCCGCATTCTCACTCCATGCACGCTGGAAAGGAGAAGCCTGACATCTACCTCTGCGGATGCCGGTTCATTTCTGGTAGGGACGGCATCCAGCACGCACGGCATGGGACCGTCAGGGCGACTTAGTGGTGCGGGTGTCGACGTTGAGGACGTTGCGTCGATGTTTTGAATCTCTTTCTTTCATGCTTGGGAGGACGTCAGCCGCTCCTCCGCCTCCTCCTCCGCCTTGGACTATGGCCTTCAGTCATCCCCATTATGACTCGCCTCCCCCTTCCTCCCCTCCCGAGCATGCCTGCCGGCTGGGAGAGGTCTGCATAGAGGGCGGGTGGGAACTGCAGCCTGGTCGACATCATCAAATGGTATGCGCTGCGATACCGTTAGAATGAGCTGCAGAACTTCGTCTCACTCTGCTACCTGGACGACGCCCAGCGCGATCGCGGTATCCTTCACAGCAGATGGGAACGACAACGACCATGCAATAAAGCCCCCCTGAACTTGATCTTCAGTTTCTTCTGCTCCTCTCCCCTCTTTTCTTGATGGAACAGCAGCGCGGGAAGGGAAATACTCACTCGCACTACCCATACATTACTACTTCACCGCTGTCATTGCTGTTATACGAAACGATTTCACTCTCTGTGCCGCACACACACACACACACACGATAGTTGAGTACCACATAAAGCAAAGCTATCAGGTCCCTGACGCCGGCCTCGGTAGCGGTGCCACCTTGGCTTGCTTGGCAACCCTGTCGGCACTCCAGCGGCGTTCACAGAGCGTTTCGGCCTAGTCGGTACTGAAGACATCCACGCCGCCGCCCCTCCCCCCCACTTCACTCCACTTCACTCCACCCTTCTCCTGCACACGCCCGCCAGAGCAAAAGGGTAGAGAGAGAGAACGCCTGGCGGAGCAGCCACATACTGCGCGATACTGTGTAAACCAAGGGTATCTCGCCCCTTTCTCTACCGTGTGCGCACATCGACATGCCGGAGCAGCGCATTACCGTTGCAGTGCGCATTCGTCCGCCTATCGGGCATGAGCGCTACGAGCCTGTGTGCGCTCGCAAAGCCAACGATGACCAGACGATCACCATTAAGGCAGAAGAAACGTCCGCAAGCGTTGGCGGTACCACCGCTTTTCAGTTTGACTACGTCTTCGACGAGAACGATGACCAGGTCGCCGTGTACGAGGAGAGCGTGCAGGAGCTGGTTGATCACGCCCTGTCGGGCTTCAACGCCACCGTCTTCACGTACGGCCAGACGGGCTCCGGTAAGACATACACTATCTTGGGCAGCACATCGGCGGACGGCAAAGTCACGGATGAGTCCGGTGTCTTTATGCGCGTCTTCGACGACCTGCTTACATACAGGGAGTCCGTCAAAGGTCGAATCCACATTCTCATTACACTCTCCGCAATGGAGCTGTACGTTGAGGACGTGATGGACTTGCTGTTGAACAAGAAGAAGCTGAAACTGCGCGAGACGCCAGAGGAGACGATCACGGTGGGCATCAACACAGTGGAGGTGCACAGTATGATGGATGTTAAGCAAAACTTCGACGTTGCGAACTCCTTTCGTTCCGTGACGGCTACAAAGATGAATGACACCAGCTCGCGCAGTCATGCGCTTTTCTTCATCGACCTGTTCCAAATTCCAGTGGAGAAGTCGCCGCAGCCGCCGCAGCTATCGCAGCTTATTGACGAGACAGGTGCGTATCTGTCGAATGGTGTACCCGGCACGGTCAGGTCCCGCATCGCCCTGGTAGATCTTGCCGGCAGCGAGCGAGTGAAGCGCTCTGGCGTCAGTGGACAGGGCATGGTGGAGGCGCAGGCGATTAACAAGTCTCTGTCCACTCTCGGCACGGTCATTAACGCCATGTACGTGCAAAATTCACACATCCCGTTTCGCGAATCGAAGCTGACGAAGCTGCTGAAGCCGTGCTTTGTCGACACCACCTCGCGTCTGCTGCTGATTGGGCAGGTGGCGCCGCCGTCCAACAGCGCCTCCGAGTCGCTGGGGACACTCCGCTTCTGCGATCGAGTCAAAGGGCTGAAGGCGGGGCAGGTCATGGGCTTCAGCGACCCAGCCGCCGAGGAGGCCTTTCTTCGATCGCGCCGCGCCAACGAGGAGTTACTAGCCGAGATGCACATCCTCAACGCTGAGTACTACTACGAGGCGGTCAACGTGCGGCGCCTGGCAGCAATTAAAGGTGTGCCTGTGGACCAGGAGCAGCAGCGCGTCGTGGCGGAGCTGCAGGCTGGCGCAGCGGATATAGCGGCGCGCAAGGAGCGTGAGGCGCTCGAGAAGGCGGAGAGCGAAGCTAATGCGCAGCGCGACGCCGAGGTGGAGCGGTTCGTGCTGCACATGAACGCTCTCATAGAGGAGTACGAGCAGGTTGCGCACGCCACCAAGAAGGAGAAGAAGGCGCAGAAGAAGCTGCGAGAGGAGCAGGGGGCGACTCACGAGGCGCGGCTGCACGAAGCGAAAAAGGCCAAGAAGAGCCGGCTGAAAATGCAGGAGGCTATCGATGAGGCGCGTAAAAACGTCGAGGCCATGGAGCGGGAGATCGAGGCTCTTGAGAGGGAGATCGCAGCAAGGAAGGAAGCTGCAGCTGGTGGCCTAGACGACATCGACGGTGGCGTGGCATCTCAGAACAAGGCGACAGATGAGGCGGTGGAGGAGGCTACGCATAGCCTCGTGGAATCTTTCTACAATCACGCTGTGGAGCAGGGCCGCCTCTACTCGATGTTCGTGTCGCGTCTGGCGGACACGGCACGGGAGCGATCGCAGGTACGCCGGATGAAGCTGATGAGCTCCACTTTGGTGACGGAGGGTACGCTCCTGTACGACTTGATCGCCTTTCTCATTGACCGCGCGGTCGACATCTCGGAAGGCGACTTGCCGTTTGGAGCGAAGTGGGGCTGGTACGACGTTGACGGCCTTAGCCAGCGTCTCCTCTGCGCCGACGAGATGTACCCGCCCATGCTGCCATCGGCGTATGAGCAGCTTGATGCGGAGGCCGAGCCATGTGAGGAGGAGGCACACAGCATTACCTTCCTCAGCTCGGACGAGAGCGATGGCGCGCACTCGCACCACGCCGCTGAGTCTCGCCGCATCCGGCAGATCCGCGACACCGCCGCTGCCGCCAAAGCCGAGCAATGGCACGCCTTCTACTCGGGCGACGAACACGGGAGGAAGCCCGAGTCCTGCAGCGGGGGCGGCTCTGGTAAAGACAGCGATGGCGACAGGGAAAGCAGCAGCGCGTCGGTCCCCGCCGCACCGTCGCTAGCACGCCAGTCAAACTGGATAAATGGCGAGCTTCTCGGGGGGCCGCCGCCACCGGATGTGCCGCTGGCGGTAGCAGATGGAGCCAAAGATGCGCCGCCGTCAGCGGCCAAGGCGCCTCATCGCAGAAAGAAAAAGGGCGCTGCAGCTGCAGACGCAGACGAGGCCGCCGTCGCCTCCCCAAGGAACGGTACCGATGCTGCATCACCCGACGGCGCTGAGGCGGCCCTTGCGGCGCCGCTTCTGGAGGACAAGGCGGGTGAACACGACAGACCAAGTGGGGCGTCAGCCGCAAAGTCGGCTTCGTCAGGAGGCAGCTCTAGCGATGAGCTCGGTGAGGAATCGAGCGGTACGGAGTCCTCATCGTCGGCATCGGGGGGCGAGTCTGAGGACGAGTCGCGGGAGGCGGCGAGGGTGGATGGTAAGGGTGAGAGGCACAAGCGGAAAGCTGCTCGCAGGGCGAAAGGCTTCGATGGCGATGCGCTCCCGGTCGATGCGCCGAACCCATCCTATCAAGAAAAGGACTCCCGTGCGCTGATGAAGGTGTACGACTCACCAACTCTTGTGCAAGACCTTATTCGGTTCCTCCGCAGCGGCTCTCGCATGCTGAAGCACTGTCGTCGCGGCAAGCCACATCAGCGCATCTTTTGGGTCTCCACTCAGCGCGGCAAGAAGGAGCTCTTCTGGAAGGAGCCGGACTCGCGCAGCGCCGACTACTCGTGCATTCAGCTCTCCGACGTCAGCTTCATCCAGGTCGGATGCTTTGGCAAAGTGTTCTCCCGTCACCGAATTCCACCCAGCGACCCCGCCTTCTTCCGCGCCTTCACGATTGGGCTAAAGCATGGTGGGCGCACCGTGGACATCGTGGCAGAGACCCTGCCCGACTATGAGGCGTGGGTGGTCGGCCTCTCACACCTGGTCGGCATCGACCCCGTGTGGGGCGGCAAGATTGATCTCACAATGGAGCTTGGGACCGATCGGCTCACCTACCTCGAGTCGAGCGTGTGTGAAGCAAACTACATTCACCCCTTGCAGTATCTGGAGCTGAAGAAGCGCGTCCAGCACGTCGCGGCGCGTACAATGCAGGTGCTGACGGAGTGCGGCAACGACACTGTGCGTGCCCAGGCAATCCTCGGCGGCATCCATCCTCCTGCGGTGAACAGCAACTGTGCCGTGTACATGACGAAGGGTGAACTGCGATTTTTGATGGCCGACACCTTTGATATCCTTCGCATATCGAGGCTGTGGATGCTCTTCCAGCAGATAAACCTCGTCTACGACGACAACTTTGTTCCTGCTACCGCGTTCGGCATCACGCTGCGCGAATCTTGAGGCTGCACACGTACACGAGGGTAGCTCCTTTCCGCTTGCCAAGCTACACGCCTGACCAATGCTCGAGTTGAGGTGTTTCTCTTCGTGTGCGTGGCGCTGTGTGATTTTTGTTTTGCCTGGCCATATATAGCACGTGGCTACGCAGCAGCATCTTTGGGGGCCCGCACGTTCTGCTCTGTCTGCGGACACTGGCAGGCACCATCCTCTTCTCGCTTCGCATGCCGCTCTAAGGAAGATTATTGGAGGAAGTGGGAGGGGCATCACTGCTCTGGGTGGCTTGTACGCGAGTGCTGTGACGCAAGATGCCGCTTTCCCACCCCTCCAATCGGGCACCTTCAATTCATAGATGCGCGCGCATTTGTACGTGTGCGCAAGACGTCTCGTAGGAGCACAGGCACAATCGAAACAAAAAAAGGTCATTTCGATAGTGCACGCACCTTGGCACACGAACGGGTGAGTGAGTAAGCGAAGGGAGGGGGGAGGCGTCCACATTGCTACATGGCGTGCTTGTGAATCTGGCCTTTACGTGCTAATGCGTGTGTGTGTGTGTGGAAGAGGAGTGAGCACCGCCATCACCGTCGCTCCGAACGCTTTGTGAGCTCGCCTATCTTGGATAATGTTTCTCTTCGTTATATTGTGTGTCTTTGTGTTTGTGGCTTTGCATCACCCCCACCTTCTTCTCCAACCCCATTTTTCTCTGTGCGCTCGTGTCTGCTCGTGCTTGTAGTGTGCACTCCCTCTCTGACACTTACGCATACACATACACACACACACACATCTGTGTGTCGACTCGCTATCGGGCGCTCTCTCTCCTCCCAACATGTCCTTCCATCTGTTGTTCACCTTTCCTTTGGCAGTTTCCTTCCGACAATCTCCTGCTCCTCCCGTGCACGTCTCTCCTGCCTGCTTGTCATGCTTGCTTGAACACTGTGCTGCTGTCGCTTTCGTTGGCTGTGTGGCGGCGGCGCAGATGCCAAAGGGGAGATGTGCCCTTTCTCCTCACCCCTTTCCCCTCGCTCTCTCTATATATGGTGTGTATGCCTGTGTTCGTTGCGGGTATACTGTGCGCCTTCGCCGTCGAACTTTTCCTTTTTGCTGCTGTTCGCTGAGGCCTTTGTCCGCTTCGCCCCATCATTGCCACACCTTCTCCCTTCTCTATTTCGTTGTCTCGGTCTGTGTACACGTGCGGGACAGCCGTTGACCTGTGCGTGGGTGACCTGACGCGATGCTCACTCCAGATCGAATCGCACGCTCTCTTTCTCGTGTACGTGATGTGACACTAAAGATGCTGAGGGGAACGCGTGTGTTGATGTGCACATCAAAGTAAGTAAGCTGAAGGGTATGTGCAGCTCTCTCTCTCTCCAACGTGCAGTTGCCAATGAAAAGGGAAAGGGTTGACGGAGGCTTTGGGTCGATAGGGGAAGAGAGGAGGGGGGAGGGAGCCATGCATCTCTGTCTCTTGCCCACTTCAACTCAGGTGGGTGCATCCTTGCACGTGGAATGTTGCGGGGACTTTTCTCCGTTTGGGCGTGCGAGGAAAGGTCATGGTGACTGCGTCTGATATGCCCTCTTCCGCAGAAGCGCATGGACTACGGATGCTCCTGTAGGTGGGCCGCTCCAGCTACGGTTGTCTGGATGCATCTTTGGCTTGCCTGAGAGAGGCGTTTTTTTTTCTTTGAAGGCTCACTGCCATGTGCAACAGTGACGCATTCTTTCGACGCGGAATGGTCGCGATGACGGCGGGAAAGAATGCGGGTGATCGAGCTGGGGGAAGAGTAGGAAAGGCTGGTGAGAGCGACGCGTTCAACACATTAGGGTGAAGGCTTTCTTTCTCGGTCATCTTTCCGCTATTCTCTCTGTCGACTCGTGCTCGTTTCCTTTTAGCGTGCTCGTCTGCTGTCCCTTAGCCCTGAAGAAGCGGCTCGGTCCTTTTTTCGACTGCTTGGCTCTCGGCGTACCAACAGATTACCTGCATGTGAGACTCTCGCTCTCTCTCTGTCTGCACCTTCGCTTCTGTCGGCGCGTAAGTGTTTGTGTGTGGGTGTGTGTGCTCCGTGCAGCTGTTGGTGGTCTCCGCTCGTTTTCCCTCACTCCTTTTTTTCGTCCTTCCGTACCCGCGGCGCCGACTCTCCCCGTTGTGGGCATGCGTGTTCTTACACCCTTCTTCCCTCCTCATCTGCCGTCTTGACAGCCTTTGGTTGCCTACATTGTTTCGTGTCTTTGGCCGCCTTAGGCGCATCTGCCCCACCTCGACAACGCAGCTCTTCACGCCTCCCCTCCTCACCACAATCACTGACCGCCGCCTTTGGCTCCCCCCTCTCTCTCCTAATCGTTTCACCCATACCGTCCCTACCGCTGCCGCTATGGGCCATCTCAAAGGACGCCCTCCGTTCATTTTGCGTTGCCATGCGTCTGCCATAGCGCAGCTCCTCTTCCGCTCATGTGTTCACCGTCATCGGCAGAGAGCGCCGGAAGCAAAAAAAGAGGACGAAACCCCTCTCTGTCACTGTCTCGCTCTGTGTGTGTGTGTGTCCATTGCACAAACTCTGTTGCTCTTCCTCGACCTCTACGCCGACTCCTGCGTAGCCGTCTTCGCGAACACATCTCTTCCTGTGTCTCTCTCGTACAACTTGTCTCTCGTGTGACCCATAGCGCGCATGCTTTCGATTTGGTCCTGTACACGCTCACACGCTCAACACGGGGGTGTCGGCTTCCCATCTCTGCTGTGCGATTCCTTTTTTTTTATCAATCTGTCTGCAGGGGTCTCAGATGACGGGGGGAGGGCAGACGTCTCAGCGCATGGTACTTCAGAGGCCCAGGGCCCACTCTGTGTGAGCTAGTCAAGCAGCCCCAACCCCTCCTGCGGATGCCGAGCTGCTCCTCGTGGTGAGAGCGTCCGGCAGCCACGACGTGGGGCTGCCAGAGCGCTGTATTGCGACGCGGATGTCAGCGGCGAGGGACTGGAGAGCGGTGCCTCAGCGATGGTCGGCAGCGGATGTGTTTGTACCATCCGTGCGAGGCAGAGCTCCTTCCCCGACCCTCACTGCCCACTGGCGTCTGTAGCCTCAGCCACCTCGATGTGTGTACCATGTGGCGACCCGCATGCCGGGTGTATAGCGACCGTGGGGCCGCCTTGGTCGCACGAGGCAGGGAGGGCTTTTGAGGCAGGGGCCGTGCTCGGATCGCTGAGGCGGTGCATTGCTGCCGAGCGCGCGCGCGTGTTTGATTGTGCGTGTGTGTGTGGACGACCGCGTTGCACTGGGCAGTGGGCGCGTGGCAGGCTCAACGGAGGGGAGTTCGATGCGTGCTCTATGGCGTAGAGGTGTCCACGGCGAAAAAGAATATATAACACTGAGTTGTCGAAAGGGGCGATGAGGCACACACACACACACACACACACCGCCATAAAGTGGAGGGACGCGAAGCAATGCAGCGACATCTTCCGTGCTTTGGCAGCGAAAACGGTTTTCCTGCTCTTCTTCGAAAAATGCCTCTCGAGTGATGCCGGCCGTTTGGTGCTGAATGAACAGAAACCTGTTTTGCACGCACTGCTCCGCCCCCCCGCGTCGCGAGGAGAGAGCCGAATGATCAGCGGGGCGCCCCAGTGCACTATGCGAGCTCCCCCCTGAAGCAGTAGGGTGCCATCAGGACAGAGGTTGTGCTTTGTGTTCCTCCCAAAATATATGCGCCTTTAAGCTTACATGTCGCTCTTCACTTTTTGCGGCCTACTCCCCTCCCCCTTCTCCTACGTGGGCTGCTTTCTGCGCCTCCATTTTGTCTGTGTAACGGCGCCCTTCTGAGCTCTGCTGCAAATGTTCACACATCGGCAGGCATAACGTCACGTCCCTCACACAATTCGACCCCTCACTTCCTCGCAAGCGCGCACACACTCACAGGCAGACAACAATTAAGCGACGCGTTCAGCTTTTCTACCCCCTTTTTTTGCGGCTCGCTGCTCTTTGGTGCCATCGCACCCTCCGCGATAGCTGCTCTCTTCATCACCTGTGTGCCGTGCACACGTTGAACGTTGGCTGCACATCACCTGAGCAGGGACGGGACGCACACATTACGGAGCTGCGGTCCTCCGCTTCAGCAGCGTCACGCTGGAAAGCTTCTTGGGCCTCGCTGCACACCGGTGTCCATCATGCCTGCGTTTCTCGACTGCTGTCCGCGTCTCACAGTCCTGTGCCTCCTGGCGCTCAGCTCAGTGCTGTGCGTGGCAGAAGTGCTCGGATGGGGATGTTTGGGACACATGGTCGTCGCCGAGATTGCATACCGCCAGCTGAGCCCGTCGAATCAGCAGAAGATCGAGGCGATGGCCATGCAATTTCAGCAGAGTGGTCCGTTCCCAGGGTCGCCGGACATGATGCAGGCCGCGTGCTGGCCGGATGATGTGAGGAGGTGGCAGCAGGACGCCATGGGCACGTGGCACTATGTCGGTCAACCGTACAATCCGGAAAATATAACCACCGATGGGATGGAGGCAGTGAACGCCATCTCCGTTTCTCTCAGCATGATTCAGTCGCTTCGCAACACAAAAGCACCACTGTACTTGTTGAACTTTGCATGGGTGAACTTGGTGCATATCATTGGTGATCTGCACCAGCCCCTGCATGCAGTGCAGCTTTATTCTCATGATTATCCACACGGCGACGCCGGCGGCAACTTGATTCGCGTCCTTGTAAAGAAAAGAGAAATCAAGCTGCACTCTCTCTGGGATAATATTTGCTCTGCCACACCACATTATTACCAGCGCCCCCTCTCCTACGCCGACTTCTTCGCGGTCTCCTCGTTTGCGGATCGGCTCCAGGACACGTACAACTTTCCACGCAGCATGCGGACTCTCACAAATATACAAAAAATGGCAGAGGAGAGCTACGCCTTCGCAGTAAACTCCTCCTACGCGGACATGGTGCCAGGCGCTCCTGTCAGTGATGCCTACCTTGCTCGATGCACGGAAGTCGCCGAGGGTCGACTGACGCTCGGCGGCTACCGCCTCGGGTATATCCTGAATGGGCTCCTATCGAAGATTCTTGTGGACGAGGCTGTCCTGGAGGCGTACCGTGCCGCATCCTCGAAGCCACATGCCGCCGCTAAGGGTGACTGGCAGAGAGTGATGCTGCGAGGTCACTCACACTGATGCGGAGCGAGTACGTGTATTTAGATATGCGTGAGGAGCGACAGCTCTGTGAAAAGGGACGACGGACTTGCCGCTGTGTCGCTTGTCCTCAGCCTGTGCGCTCGGGCTATGGATGGGCAGAGAGGAAAGACAATCGCACAGCATCGCTTTGTC
This sequence comes from Leishmania martiniquensis, assembly GCF_017916325.1. NCBI lineage: Eukaryota > Euglenozoa > Kinetoplastea > Trypanosomatida > Trypanosomatidae > Leishmania > Leishmania martiniquensis. The sequence goes on from NC_090165.1 coordinate 513,224, forward strand.
GTCTGCGCCTCACTGTTCTCCCTCGTTCTTCTGCGCAGTTTCTCAGCATTCTTTTTGTCCTTTCAATCTGTCTGCAGGGGTCTCAGATGACGGGGGGGAGGGCAGACGTCTCAGCGCATGGTACTTCAGAGGCCCAGGGCCCACTCTGTGTGAGCTAGTCAAGCAGCCCCAACCCCTCCTGCGGATGCCGAGCTGCTCCTCGTGGTGAGAGCGTCCGGCAGCCACGACGTGGGGCTGCCAGAGCGCTGTATTGCGACGCGGATGTCAGCGGCGAGGGACTGGAGAGCGGTGCCTCAGCGATGGTCGGCAGCGGATGTGTTTGTACCATCCGTGCGAGGCAGAGCTCCTTCCCCGACCCTCACTGCCCACTGGCGTCTGTAGCCTCAGCCACCTCGATGTGTGTACCATGTGGCGACCCGCATGCCGGGTGTATAGCGACCGTGGGGCCGCCTTGGTCGCACGAGGCAGGGAGGGCTTTTGAGGCAGGGGCCGTGCTCGGATCGCTGAGGCGGTGCATTGCTGCCGAGCGCGCGCGCGTGTTTGATTGTGCGTGTGTGTGTGGACGACCGCGTTGCACTGGGCAGTGGGCGCGTGGCAGGGCCGTCTGCGTAACATTGTGTGCTGGCGTGCGGGGGAAGGGGTGAAGTGAGGTGAACATAGTGTGTGTGTGTGGGGGGAGGGGGCGCCTGCTGTATTTGCTTCAGCAGCAGAAGAAGCTCGTACCTCCCAAACGACGGCCCCGCCATTTCTCCTCCCTCCCTCCTGCCTCCCTCCTTTCGCTCTCTGTCTCCTGCTCGTGCTTTTTTGTTCTTGTGCTGACCGTCTTCTGCCCTTTGATTCCCCCCTTTTTTGCTGTTCCTCCATTGGGTGTGTTTCTTTTTTTATTATTTCGCCTCTTCGCGTTCGCTCATCTCTTTTGCTTTTTTTTGACGCCTTTTTTAAATCTTTCTCCGTCTTCTCTGGCGCTGATGCGGATGCCCTGTCGGTGGCCGAGATGTGCTCGCTGTGGGGCCGCTGTCGCGTCCGCCTCACCCTCCCCTCGACGTGTGTCTCGGTTTCTGGCCGCGACTGTGTCCTGAGGAGGGCGCTTCCAGCAGTCACGCTGTGGCAGCCCAACCCTCTTCCGCGCCGGCCTCTTCCCTTTTTTCTTCTGCGGCCCTTGAGTGCCATGCGGCATGGGTTGCGCTCGCGATCCTGCCTCATAGAGCCTGAGGAGTGGGAATTACTCAGAGAGCGGGGGAACATGGCGCGAGGGATGAGGAGGAGAAAGCGAGAGGGAGGAGACCCACGGCAAGCTCGTCTGCAAATCCAGTCACGCTCTCCCAGGGGAAGGTAATAGCACAGCTGGGCTACGTTTACGGGAAGCGAGGGGGAGGAGGAGGGGGGCAACGACCTCCACAACGAAGCATAGTCGGCTCTCGATGAAGGCTGAAATAGCCGCAAGGCGAAGAGAATACATATCTATTGACGTTATTTATATGCAGTGTGTCGACGGCCTCGCCATACACAGGAGGAGTGCAAATCAATATTCAGCAACGAGCCGGACAAGCATGAAAAAAAGAGGGGGAAAAGGGCAACACACCATGGAGCACGCCTCGCCACCGCAAAGAAAAGATGCCGAGCGTGTGGTGTGCCAAGGAGGAGCACGGCTACCGACCACCTCCCTCTTTGGGTGCTGTACGTGAAGCGGGGAGTCCAGCTGGTGGTCGAGATGGCTCGAATCGCCGTGTGCGTACTCGTCGCTGGCGTTTCTTTCTCTTTTGCATCCAAGCCCCTCATGTTGGGGATGCGTGACCACTCCCCCAGTCCCTCTCTCCCATCTGTTGCCCTGCCATGCCCTTTTTCCACGCCATGCCCCAACGCCCCCCTCCCCCTCCTCGTCGAGGCTTCTGCGTCGTTTTCTCTCACGGAAAAGGCATTCACGGCACATTTAAATGAATGGCAAAGATGGTGCCCCGCCACCTGCTCCATGCGGCACGCTTGATGTGATCTACGAGAACGAGGAGGTGCTTGTGGTGAGCAAGCCTCCAGATATGCCCATGGACGGCGATGAAGCCGTCTACGGCCGCACAATCGAGTCCCTGGCGTATGCGCATATGAAAGCTAGCGGCATCTTCGACGAGGCGCATGAACAGCTGCGGCAGGAGAAGAAACGAAAGAAGCAGCTGAAGTTTGTGCACCAGCTGGACTTCAGCACGAGCGGGGTGCTGTGCCTGGCCTTTACCAGAGATATGGCCGCGCGACTCGCTCACTGCTTTGAGATGCGCACGGCTCGCAAGTACTATGTTGCACTGCTGCACGGGCACGTCCCCGGTGATGTGATGCCGCCGAAAGATGGTGCCTCACGTGGTGAGCTAGGGCCCACTTCGGCGTCTGAGACGGGGTTGCGCCGTTCACCCTTTGTGATGTGGGCTGATGCGTGCCACAACGCATGGAAAGGCGTGGGCTGCATCGAGGCCGTTTGCACTGGACGCAGATATGGCGACGCCCCTGCGAGCTCGGTGGCTGAGGACGAGCTGGCAGTGTTTCGGCAACTTCTGCGAGGGCCGCATGAGGCCGTGCTGGAGGCAAACGCGCAGGTAGACGCCAAGGGCGCGAGCGGAGGTGAGTCAGCGATTGTGGTGCATCGCTTTCGCTCTGGTCGCAGCGCTTCCCCATCGCCCGCCACCTCCGCACCGGAACAGTCTTCCCCTTTGTCGGCCGACGCGGTGGAGGATCTCATACATCGCACACTGTCAGAAAAGACGGCCTCGCCTTCCATCCTCCTCGTTCGCCTGCCAGTGGGGTACGATTTGACAGACCCCCGGCACTTCCGCATGGCTGTCACATCAGAGCATGGCCGCGACGCCACAACAAGCCTGCTGGTGCTGAAGCGCACCTATTTGGCAGAAACGCCACCGGCGGAAGGCGAGCCACCACCACGCGACGCCATCGCCAGCGATCTCGCCTCCGCCAGACGCTATCCGGTGACGTTAGTTCTGCTCGCCCCCCACACGGGTCGGCGTCACCAACTTCGCGTGCACTGCCGTGCTATTGGCGTTCCCATTCTCGGGGATACACTGTACTCTTGCGAGCTACCGTGGTGCGCGGATTCACTGCTGGGCCCATCGGCGTTAGCATGGGGAGCCGCCGGAGCGCGGCGCATGTACCTGCATGCGTGGCGGCTGCTGCTTCCTGGCGCCCTCACACGCTGCCTCGATGATGCTGAGCGTGTTGCACTGAAGAAAAAGCGACGTCGCGAGACCTTGGGGCTTTCGGATGCGGGCGATGCCTCCGTGCCCGCGAGCTGCTGCGAGTGGACGGAGTTTGTGGCCTCTGTGGATTTTTCTGAATTGTGCGTGCAGGACGCAGAGGATTGGGAAGGGCAGGTCGTGCACTGATTGGCGGAAACAGCGCGCCTTCTCTTTGCGCGTGTGACGTTATTGAGGGAGGGCCGCCAGCGCCCACGATGCCCTTTGTGAACCATCATATCAGACCCGGCAAGGGTGAAGGCACGGGGGTGGGCGCGTTGCCGTGTTACAGGCGCGCTGATGAGTGCGGGACCGAATCGCAGGTGCATCCCCTCCTGCGGACGCTTCGATGGTGTGGCTTGGTGCGTGATGAGTCTGGCATGGTTTGCTTCGCGCCAGATTGCACGGCGCTCTCCACCGCGCTGAATGACCGCTTCCGCACCGTGCGGTCTCGAACTCCTCATCGGCAGCTGCTACGATGCTGCGCTTTGCCTTCACTTATCCGCTTCCTTCCCTGTCTACGCAACGAATCCCTCTCTGGTGTACCCCAACTTGTTCAACGACAGGATGTGTTGTCGTTGTCTACTCGGACGCAAGCGCACCCGGATACCATAGAAGCACACACCTGTGCCGGGCGATTCAGGGCCTTATCTCACACGCTTCTCTATTCATACGGAGGGGGTGAGGCGGCACTGACGCACGACCACAGCGCACCGCTGCGCTCCTCAACTCCTGCACCGCCTCCAAGGAGCAGCCGTGCTTTTTTTTTACTGTAGTTCACGAATTCGATTCGTCGTGACTGGGGTGCCGTCGTGGACGTCGTTCGTGGTGAGCGCAAGCGTGTCTGTGCGCCTGGTTGACTGAGTGTTTTCGTCAGATATCACCCTGGACACTGGCAGAGCTCTGACTATGGACCTCGTCGTGGCTGTGCAGGAATGCTGCATGAAGTGTACGCCCCTCGCACCGTGGCGGATGTGGCATGGAGTCGGCAGAAGACTGTGGCATTGGCTACGGCTATCCAGCAGATACGTGGAAGGGGCGATATTGCACCGAGTGCACCACCACATATTCTCCTCCTCCACGGACCTCCCGGCTGCGGCAAGCTTGAAACGTTGAAGGTGCTGCTACGCGAGGATGCTACGCTGGTGGCAGGTCCTGCATCCACCGCCCAGCGCACGTCTCGCGTCAGCTCGGGCACAACATCGCCGTTGGGCGAGTGCCAGAGCATGTCCTTTCATGTCTTTCACACCTGCGAGGCCACCGTGCATGCCTATGCTCAGTACTTGCACAGGGTCGTTTCATACTGTCGAGGCCAGCTGGGTGGCGGTGAGCTACAGCTGCCGTCTCTGAGCGACTCATCGACAAGGTGCGGGAGCAGCGGCTTTGCGGATACCCGTAAAGACGCGGTGGGTGGAAGTGCCGTCTCGACAGCGCCTCCGACGTCTGCTTCGATCGAGCTGCCTGCAAATCATGCGCACATTGTCAAGTTCTACGGCGAGCCCGCCTCCCACGCACTCCATCGTTGCACGCTCTTGTTCCTCAGAGAATACGAGGAGCTGCGCGTCACTGCACAGCTTGACGAGCGTCAGCAGGAGAGCTCATGCCTTCCGTTGGGCCCCTGCTCGGACAGACGAGGGGGCCGGATGGCGCACCTCCGCCGCAACCTCATCTTCTTCATTCACACGACACACGACACCCATAGCGATAAGCTGGACCTGAACACATCATTCCCAGCTTCCCTGCTCCAGAGCTCCGCCGTGGAGCTGTTTCATTGCACACCGATAACGGAGATCAACCTACGGAAGCGGCTGCGCAGTGTTTTGGATCTTGAGGCGCGACGACAGCGGCAGCTCGCAGCGGACACCGCTATGAGAGGCTGCGGCGAGGATTCCACATCGTCTTTCTCGTTCATTGCTCCACTCTCTGCGTCTCTCAAGAGCGCTCGGCGTCACAGCAGAGCGAAGGGGAAAGCGCCCCCAGCCGCATACCCCCCTGCTGCTGCTTTGACTGCGCCGTCCAGCGTCGATCTCGTGGACTCAGCGACGTTGAACGCCATCGTGGCCAGCAGCCAGGGTGACATCCGTCAAGCCCTCCTGCAAGTCCAGTGGACTTGCCTACTGCCCGCGTCGGCTTCACTTACCCTCACAGCGCACCAGAATGGTGACTCACTCCAAAGAGCGAGGGAGCACGTTGCGGAAGCTGCCGCGGCGATCTGGCTGAGGCTAGAGAAGCGGCGATCAGCGGCACGTGAGCGTACGTTGGGAGCCGGCGCCGGCACCGCTGACGGTCGCGCGCTCTCGCTCAGCGACACGACAGGCGCCGGACTGAGTTTCTACGCAGCGTGCTCGGAGCTGCATGCAGCTACTGCTAGCTTAGCAGCACCAACACTCGCTGTTAAGCGTTGCAAAGACAAGGACAACGAAGGCGAGATCGACAGCGAGTGTGATAGCGAGTCTTTCAAGGAGGCAGGCGTCAAGGACTCTGGCGAGGTGATCAGCATATCCTCTGCCTCCTCTGATTTGTCAGCGTCTCCTGCACGAAAGGCACCACGCCATGGCGAAGGCAAAACATCGGCCAACGGCGGCGGTCCGGCTTCCCGAAAGAGGGCTCGCCAGTCTTCTCCGCTGCCCGCTATGAACATGCTCTCGCTGCTCGACTCCCAGGCAGAGGGTATGGAAGCTGTGGCCTATGGGAGTGGCCGAGGAACGCTCGGAGTCAAAAACAGGCGGGGTCGCCTCGTACAGGGAGGCTCACCGCCTTCGCCGGCGGCGGCAGAGTCGGAGCAGCGCGCCCTCTTTCCGATGACGAGGGACGAGTACCTCGGCCTCTCGCACGCCGTCGGCCGGTTACTCACGCAGAAGTACTCCATCGACGAGGTACTGAACGCTTTAAACGTACCGCCCCGTAAGATACTAGACTACCTAACGAACAACCAAATTCGCTACTTTGGCGGTGATCAAATATCTCCGTACGCGCACTGCATTGAAGCCGCAAGCGACGCAGATGCGCTGCGAGCCTCAGAGCCGAGTGGCAGCTTTGCCAGCGTGCCGAGCGCCGCTGAGCTGCGTGAGCGCCGTCGGCTGGCCGACCGCACCACCGCTGGAGAGAGCATCGGCAACGTGAGGCGACTGCTGGAGGTCATTGCGCTTCAGCTGCTTCACCTAACGTACCGGGCGATTCAGACGGATGTTCGCCCGCCGCCAGGCTTCGTCGCACAGGAGCCGCCGCCGTTTCTTCGCTCGGCCTACCCGCGCCTCCGCGACGTCTCTAGCGACGGGGTGCCGTATGCAATGCGGAGAGGGGAGAGGGGCGATGCAGCAGATCCTGTTGCCAACCTTAGTGAGCGGGAGTGGGTCGAGCAGGCGCTCGCACGCCTAGAACGGGCGCGCGCCGAGAGTGCCGCCGGCTCTTCCTCAAGCTGCCGCAGCGGCAGAAATCGGCGACGCTGCTTCGACACCGGCACTGGCAGCGGTGCATCATCGCTGGAGATGTCTACACCACGTATCCAGACCGACGAGATGGACATCTTGCGTGAGGGGCTGCCAGACCTGCTGTACCGCTGCGGCAGCACCGAGGCTGTGTTGCTTGACTACTACGCCCTAGCCCCATATATTTTATTGACCCTGAATCCGCCACTGCCGCCGCCGCCGCCGTCACATGCAGGACTCATTCCTGCCTCTGTCGCGTGGGCGTCACTGGCGCGTGCGTCTGCCGCGTCAACTGCGACGGCGCAGATCCCTAGTCTGAAAGCGCCCCTGACAGCACCGTCTGCGTCACTCTTCTCACCGACCGCATGCACCACACCTGCCGCTGCGCCTCGCCGCACGGTATTTCGGTTGGCATCTTCGTCCTCGCCAGCGTCGGCGCCAGCATTGATGGGGCCTTCTGCCCACTCTGAGCGCTCTGAACCGTGCCAGCGCACCTGCACACCTCTGCAGTTAGCAATTTTGCAGCGTGGCCGCAACCCTGCAACGGCACAGCTCCGAAGCCGCCTTTTTGTGTTGCCCATGGCCAACTTCGGTCACGGTGCCACCGGCTCTGCGACGGAGAGCGGGGCGGAACGCCCACTGATCCCGGATGGCGACGACGTCGACGACACGGACGAGGACTAGGCGCAGCGCATGTAGGTGCGCCTGGGCGCGGATGAGGCCGAGGTGGTGAAAAAAGAAGAGGTGCATCGCCAGAAGCCGTACGGTCGCGCTGGCCAAGCAAAGCGAGATGAGAGCGTAAGCGGTGCACTGCGTGCGGATAGGGGCAGGGGCGTGCTGAACGGATTTGAGGGATCCTCAAACGTGAAGGGTATTTCCTTCGTCGTTTCGACCTGACCAGCAGGCGAGGCCGGGAGTGCCGCTGAAAGGGAGAGGCAAGGGCGAGGGCGTCTATGCTTGTGCGCACCGTAGCCACTGTTTCGCATCTCTCCTCTATCTGCGGCGCGTCGCCTAATCGCGGGGCACTCGACCCAACAAAGGCGCCTTTATCCGTCCGTCTCGACAACGCTGCCCCCAATGTGAAAGGGTGCACGCAAGAAAAGGGCTTCTGGTGAATCTCTGTTTTGATTTGTTCTGTGCGCCTGGCGAGCACATCGACGAGGCATGAAAGGGGTGAGGGCGAGAGGAGGGGATGGGCTGTGGAGGGCCTCATACGGCTTTCACCTACCAAGATTGCCCTCCCCACCCCCTTTTTAGCGTATCTTGAGCATGCACAGCGATGTGCCTCTGTTGAGACCGCATTCTCAGCGCAAACTTGACGAATGGCGGAGGGAGAGGAATCTCGGGGTCTGCGTACGAACCTGTGGGTGAGGGGCCCTACCCGCTCTCCAGGGCGCTTCCGTCACGGCGCCCCCCTCCCTCCCTCCCTCCGAATTCATTGTCACTGCTTCTCTTTCTCTTCCCCTCCCCCCTCCCGCCCCTCCCATTTGCACTCTCTCTCTGTCATGGCCGCGTCTCCCTGAAGGATACGCCCGCTCCAACCACTACACCTTTCCACATCTCATCTCTGCCACGCAGTGTGTCCATTCTCTCTGCGTCTGTCATCTTCCCTGCCGCCCGCCCCGCTCTCAGAGGGGTACGCGCCTCGAAACTCTGCAAGTTGGGGCCACGCGCGCTTATTTTGGCAGTCGCTCTCGCGCCATTTTCGTTTTCAGTTTGACTCCGCCCTTTTTTTTCCTTTCCGTCTTCGGCAGCGTCTCAGCGCCACCGAAACTTTCAGTAATCGCTGCGCGCGTAGAATGGCTTCTTCAGAGTTGCCGCAGACTTCTCTGCCGAGCGAGGAGCATTACCCCTCGGTGCATCTGCTGCTGCTCATTACAGGGAGTGTTGCGGCGATCAAGACTGGGCTGCTGCTAGATCAGCTTTCGACAGAAAGGTGCAGTATCCGCATCGCCGCTACAAAGGCCGCGTTTCATTTCCTCCGTCGCGCGCAGCCGTCCTACACCGGCATCCCTTTTCAGAGCATCATCACAGATGAGCAAGAGTGGAGTGAATGGCAGGCGATGAACGACGCTGTGGTGCACATTGAGCTGCGCCGATGGGCTGACCTCGTCGTGATTGCCCCGCTCAACGCAAACACGCTCGCCAAGGTGGCGACAGGGCTGTGCGACAACCTCGTCTCGAGTGTGATGCGAGCATGGGAGGTAAAGCAGAAGCCGGTGATCCTGTGTCCAGCCATGAACTCTGCCATGTGGATGCACCCGATCACAGCGAAGCAGCTGGATCAGCTGGCGGAGTGGTACTGTGAACCCGACGCGCGGAGCTGTACGTGGTGCAGTACAATGATCAAGGCGACCTTTCCGGTAGACGGGAGCCCCGCGCCGCTGGTGATGGCTGCTGTGTACGACAGAATCGGCACAAACGTGAGAGCGGGAGAGAATAACGCGGCAACGGCAACAAGCGCTTCTTCTTCTTCGGCAGCGACGACTACGAGCGCCGCTGCCGCTGCCGCTGCTCCTGTGGTGAACCCTCGGCTCCCCGCGACGCTGCGCGAATCCATGTATCAGGTCGTTGGACCCGTGAGCAAATACCTTGCCTGTGGCGACATCGGGATCGGCGGGATGGCGAGTGTTGAAGAGATCGCGCTTCACATCCGCCATACAATGAAGCTGATTCGGGATGAGAAGCGGCGTTGCTATCAAGAGGCGCGGGAGCGACGCGCAGCGGAAACCCGAAGCGCTCCATCCACGGAACACGCTCCGCAGGAGAAGCCCCTGCCCCAGGAACAGCCTTCTGCCATAGCACCTGAGACGGCGACGCCAAAGCGCCATTGCGAATGAGCCGCTGACGCAAGCGAAGGGGGAGGAGCGCATTACTGGCACAGCACGTCAAAGGAAAGAGATCAGCGAAGAACGATAGGGTACCGAGGCGAATGAACGATGACGCACTTCCGTTCGCGCTTGAAGAGCAGCATCCCTTTCGCCTCTGCCTTCCCGACCCTTGGTTGACACCACCGCCACGAGCCGAGCCTCGTGCTCCCTGGACGCCACACGACGTCTTGAGGCTCTACTTCACAGCCTTCACCGCAGCTCTCCTTCTCGCCCCTCTCCCCCTTTTCCTCCTTCAGCGGCACACCGCTGTCCGAGGGGGGGAGTAGCGATCGATGCCGTCGGCGCCGCAGCAGACTCTCTCCGTGACGGTCACCGGGGCCAAGTCCAGCCTGCGCTGGAGGCGCGATACGGGAGGGCATTTTCGGCGTTGGCTTCTCCGGCAAGCTCTTTTCACAGCGAACAACGGCGGGTAAGGGAAGGGCAGGTGCAGCCGCAAAAGCTTCTCGCGCCGTTGCCGTGGACGCGCCGCCTCAGCAGCGCGACGCACGAGAGGGTTAGGAACGGCTTCGCCCTTTCCTACGGTTGAACGCATCGAACAGCTTCCAATAAGGGATGACATCTACGGCAGTGCGCGTGAAGGTCACCTGCTGTGGGGCGTGCTGCACACCGCCTCGCTGCGCGCCTTTGAGCTCATCAGCACAGGGGGCTGATTGTCTCAGCGCATGACCACAGTGCTTCCGGCGGTGACAGCAACCAAGTGCCTCGCTGCCCTCCTTGTCAAAGTGCCGCGTCAGGATCATTCCACAGCGCTCCTCTCAGAGGGAGCAGATAAGTGCATTGATGATGCGTCGAGTGTAACTTTTGTAGCGGCTTAAGGGACAGGGAGGGGGGAACGTATGCGTCGCTGCGTTCCACGCACGTTTGTGCTGGCACACATGCACGCCCTTGGTGAGTGGCGCATCCGTGTGCGGGCGAGCCTCTGTCTCCTATTCAGCACACTTCACTCTAGCGGGTTTGGGTTGCTTCTCTCTCCGTCTCTTTGCCACATGCTTGGCCATCTGCGCTTGCGTCCAGCGCGGCACTTTCAAGTAGCGCCAACGGACATGGCCGCTGTAGCGTTGTGCTCATCCAGCATCGAAGACGGAGGCTGCATGCCGTCTCTCCTCTCTGCCAACACGGGCCTCACCCTTTTTTTTTTGTTTCTTGGAAACTCGGAGCGTTGAGGCGCGAAGTACACCCACCCACCCACTCACACACACACTGGCTGGCTGATCTCACCCGGTACCGCTCCTTTTGCGCAGGTGGCACTTCTCTGTCGCAAAAGCGAGGGCGACACACCGTAGCTCTCTGCGCCGCTTGTCTTAGCGCACAGGCGTGTGATCCCTCGCTCTGTTGCCCTCGCATCGCCCTCTGCCTCCTCCCCAGTCGAACCTGTGAGCACGTACACAAAACGCTTGCATTGCAGCGAACGAAACGTGGCAGGAGGGATGGCATCATCATCTACAGCATACGAAGACCATACCGCTAGAGGAGCGGTGGAAGCTCCGGCGTTGAGCTGCGGTGCTCCCGATGTCGACACGTCTCGTCCGACCGAGCCACGCGTGTCGGGCATGAAAAAGAAGAAAGCGGAGAGGGCTTTTTTTTTCGAGCGGTACCCACGCCGCAAGATCGCGCTGCGGCTGGCCTACCACGGCCACGTGCATGACGGTCTTGCAAAGCAGAAGGAGACGAGCAACACGGTGGAGGGGCTTGTGTGCGAGGCTTTGCGGCGGCTTCGCCTCGTCCCGGAGGACGGGCCGCAGAGCTTTGGGCGGTGTGGTCGCACAGACAAGGGTGTCAGTGCTCTCGGCAACGCCTTTTCCCTCACCGCTCGTGCGTCTTGCTCTGCCGATGCGAAGCCGCAGTTACCTCCGCTGGACTATTGCAACATGCTGAACAGCGTCTTGCCCCCGACGATTCGCATCGTCGGCTGTGCGTTGGTAGACGACACCTTTGACGCGCGCTTCTCCTGCATCCATCGCACCTACCGCTACTACTTTTGCCACCGCGGGCTGAACCTGCACGCCATGCAGGAGGCTGCTGCCTTCTTGCTCGGAACGCACAACTTTCGCAACTTCTGCAAGATGGACGTTGTGAACGTTAGCAAATTCGTGCGGACGGTGCTGTCGGTCGGCGTGTACCCGAGCGAGGCACTGCCAGAGCTCATTTCATATTTCGAGATCACAGCGAACTCGTTCTTGTACCACCAAATTCGCTGCACCATGGAGGTGCTGTTCCTCGTTGGCCGCGGGCTGGAGGCCCCTAGCGTGGTCAAGACGCTGCTCGACTTGGGCGATTGCAAGCCGATCTACCCCTTGGCAGACGGTATCCCACTTGTCTTGTGGGACTGCGGTTTCCACAATGTCCAGTGGCAGCTGTCTTATTGCGCGTTCCACGCCATAGAGCAGGAGCTGCAGGACATCTGCACAGCCCTACTCATCCGCGCCACGTCCGTCTCCGCAATGCGGAGCCAACTATTCCAATGGTGCACCGGCACTGTCGACGTGTTTGCTAGGGACCCGCTCGCGAAAGGGGACGAGGCTGGCAAGAGCCACTCGCGCGCTGTTGTTCAGCGAGGTCCAGAGGTGCGGCGCTTGGATAGGTGGTCTATCACTGGGTGCGACTGGACAGAGCCGAGCACCGCTGGCCAGATGAAGGCGCGCAAGCGCGACCTGCTCCGCTACTTCCGCACCGACATCCATGAGGGGCAGGCGCCGGCGAACTACGTGCCCCTCTTGCACCGTGAGAGGGAGCGGACCTACGAGGAGGAGGTGGGGGAGTTGAGCGACAAGAAGCGTGCGCGCTACGAAGTGAACGAGGCGAAGAAAGCGGCTGGGGCTGCGGCGCACAAAGACGTGGTTGGCGAGGACTAATGCGCTGGCACGGGAGACCCCTATCTATCCGCGCGCGCTACTGCCGAAGGAGGTGAGCCCGTCTTATTGCCGGAGAAGATGCACACCACAAGGTGTTCGTGAGAGGTGCGGGAGTGTGCATGGCAACCGGAGCACGATGCACTTCTGTCTTCTCGTCTCATCCCGAGTAAGGGAATACCTCTTTTGGTAACGAGCAGCGTCCCAGGAGCGAATGTGTTTGCTTGAGTGAGCTGCGCTTCCGGCGCCTACCATCCGTGCGATTTGGCGAGGTGCTCTCCAGAAATGTGGTGCGGTGCGAATCTTTCCTCTTACTTTCATCTGACAGTGACGCGGTCACAGCGATGGGCAGACGGCTTCTCCTCTTGTCATGGCACGCACGCCATGACGTCTCAGAGAGAGAGGGAGAGGGACTTGCAGATAGGCACCAGTGTGGGCGTCCATCACAAATTCATTCGTGTGAAGAATTGGATCCGCCTCTCTCTTGGCACTCCCTTGCGGCACCTTTGCAGCTCTTCATCACCGGCCGTCCCAGCTATTGCCGCCCTCTGGTGCCGACGCATCTACGCTGTGGTGAAGGCGCGGCAAGAGTCACGTGTCACACTGGCATCAGCGGTGGCGGGCGGCGGAGTCTTCTGTGGAGGCAGCACCTGTGCTTTGCGGCACATGACTGCTATGCAAGAATGCGACTGTTGTGCGTGTATTGCCTTCTCTTCCTTGTGCTGCAGCCTCTTCTCCTTCCTCCGCGCGAGTGGAGACGGCGGGGGGGAGGTGTTACTGAGGTGCATTTGGCTGTGCGGCGTTCACATCCCGCTTCTCACTCACTCTCTCTCTACCACTTTCCTTCCTTTTTTCCCCCTCCCTCCTTTGCGCACGGCCGCACCTCAACGCCTCATGCGATGCCTGTGACGCAGTCCTCGTCTACCCCCCCTCTCTCCTACTTACCCCCTCCCCCCCATTCCCCACCAACATCAACACCGCGAGTGGGCGCACACCTGCGTTTTTTTTTCCATTTGATTGCGTCGTGTCTCTGCGACTTCTTTTTTTTTCTTTCGTTCTCTCTAATCCCTTCTCGGCTATACTGCTGAAAAGTCAAGCAAGCGGAAAGGTCAGCCGGTGGGCGTAGCCGCGCCTGCTCATTCTCTGCTCACCCCACCTCACCCCTTCCACCGCCCGCATTCTCTTTCTTCCGCTCACTCACCCCCTCTTTCTCTCTCCTCCCTCCCTTCTCAGCGGGCAGCTGTTCGCTGGTTAATCCTTAACACCATCCCTGGCCGGTCTCACCTTCGCCGCCCAGTCTCCCCCCTCTCTCTGCCTGCGCAGCGCCAGCTAGCGTAAACGCATCGAGGGTCCAAGTATGGCTAGCATCGGAGCCAGTTGGGACGGCGCTTGTCTTTTCCTCGCAACCGACGTGGCAGGAGTGCTTCACTGCTACCGGTACACAAGGGAGAGAGGGAACGACAATGATGGAGACGACTGGGATGAGCGCGACTCTATCTTAAAGCACCTTTGGTCGCGTCGTCTTGACGATCAGGACGGGCTGTTGGAGTCGGCGACAACAGATGATGCCGGCACGTACCTTCCGGTGCTTGTGCCGACAGCAGCCGAGCAAACAGAGCGGGCCACGAGAGTTGGGTTTCGCTGTGCTGTTTCAAAGCGCCTTCACCGCCTGCAGCACTGCTCGATGGTCCCTTCCCTTTCGGCTTTGGTGGGGGCGGAAACAGTGCGAACCCACAGCGGTGTCCCCTTGGCATCATCCAAGCTGTGCTCAGCTGCTCGGCAGAGAAGCAAGAGTGGTGACGAGGCAGAGGTGGCTAAGGAGGGCCACCCCGAAGGCAGCAGCGGGGGAGGTAGCAATGGCAGCCCTCCAGCTGCAGCAGGGCACCATCCTCGGCGACAGGGGATCAGCTCGCTGTGCCCGTTCTGCGTGAGGGCGCCCGCGTCATCTTCAGCATCGTCTACAACGCGCACCCCACCCACCTTGCCATCCACGCTCGGAGCCACGTGCGCCTCGGCTGTCACTGCCACGAAAGCGTCAAAGAACGCAGCACGGCCGGTCACCGCACCGTTTTATCGTGGCAGCATGAGCAGCCGAGCTACGATGGAGCAGAGTGAAGGGCAGGACGAGGCTGACAAGGCTAGCTGTGGCACTGAAGGCTGGAGCACAAACCCCTTTCGGCCCTGTGACTTTATGGCTTGCATTCCAGAGCCGGCCTACAGTGTTTTAGACGCAAGCACCGCGGCTCAGTCAGCGGCGGCGACAGGCTCGATCACGCTCGCTGACCTTGCATCCCCCGCAGTGAGGCGCGTGTCGAATCCACCTGTGGAGGCCGCGTGGTACTGGCGCTGCCCACGCTCCGCCTTTGACGCACGCGCGGCACCGGATGGCGAGAGTACTGAAGCGAGGCACTTGACACCCAGCTGCTTGGCGAATGGGAGCGAAACGAGTCACGTAAGCATGAGTGACGCGGAGGTGGCGGCGGGCTCTGTCGAGGATGCCGCATCCGGGCATCTGTGGATGTCATTGCCAGCGGCCGTGGGTCACTGGAACAGCGCCTGCTGCTTTCATCATCGATTGTTGCTCTTGCGTCACATGGAGGAGCGGTATAGCGAGCTGAACCTCCTCACGGGGGCGTCGCTGGCTACGGCTTCTTGGACGCCTCAGACGGCTGCGGCGGCCGCCGTGGTGACGCTGGACTCTGCATCGTCTTCTAACAACGTTTCACGCAGCATCCATTCGTCCATCATTGACAACAGCGGCACCGTGAGTGGCAATGACAGCTTCGACAGCATCTCCGATACGATAAGCGATGCGGCACCACGAGTGGTGCTGTCGCTCACGGTGCAGCTTTATGAAACAGTGGTCCTGCAGGGGCCAACACCCCGCGTTTCCGCAAAGATGGCCAAAAAGAAGACGCCAGGGCAGACATCGGCGACCGCTTCGCGACGAGAAGAGGCTCACACATGCCTGGCAAATCTGACCGCGCCAACGGTTCTGCTGGGGCTAACATGGCACGCGCCCAGGCAATGGGTGCAACAGCGAGACGCTGAGCGTGTCGCTGCGTCTCAGCGGCCGACCGCAGGATCATTTTCGACGAGCAGCGAGAACACACTTCATCACAGCAGCACGAGTGCGTCGGACATCGATAGGGATGTCTTGGCAGGCCGCAAGAAGCTCCCCCCGCAGTACCACTTTGTCCGCGCTGTAAGTCCCACGCTCGTAGCATCTGCCCCCTCCGCAGTGTCACCGAGGTGCAGCGGTGATACACCAGTGAAGTTGTCGGCTGAGACGCTGGCGAAGCGGAAGAGCGCAGGATTCGAGGGAGCGCCACATGAAATTCCGCTGCGGTGCGGGCCAGGCGGATGTGTTTACGCTGCAGTGCCCGCAACGTCGGACAGCTTTACCACCACTGCCAATGGCGAGGCAGCGTCTTCACAGTTCCTGCTGCTCCTCCAGATGCCTCTTCCTTTTGTGGAAGCGTTCTGGGTGACGCTGCCGTCACCCTTCGCATCGCGGGGCTCACAATGCAGCGGCAGCGCGGCGGCACCGGACCGTCGCGACGAGCCTTCAACTTCAGCAATCGAGCTTCGACGGGTGCCATGGCTACCGCGTGAAGCCTGCAGCCTTCGGGCCGTCGAGCTCGCTGTAGGCGCACCGATTAGTGCTGCTGCCACATTAGCTGCATCGTCGGGCCATAAAAGCGCGTCGGTAGAGCTGGCGACTCTGCGTGGATTTGTTCTGGAAGGGCCAGAAAGATACCCGCTGTCGAATGCGATGTCCACCGGGTTTCCGCGTGTCTTCCGCGCACTTTCTGCCCATGACGTGCTTCACGCTCGCAGGGCTGCCGTGCAGAGGGCTCGGGTCACGCGTCACATCGGCGAGAAGGACAAGCCGCTTAGCGCCCTTATCACGGCGAGAAAGCACGAGCAGGCTGTCAAGGCCGCAGCACTCTCAGGTCATCGCAGAGGAAGTCGCGACATGCACACCAGCAACTCGTCCACATCCTCCTTCTTCGAGGACCGCAGAAACGGCAGCATCACTCATAGCATCAGCTCGCCGCCGCGTAACTACGCCCCGGCAACCAGTTTTCTTGACGAAAACTTCGAGCCGCTCACGCTGCTTGGTCGCGGCGTCAGCGGGGCGGTGCTACTAGTGCGGCATCGTTTCACTGGCGTCTTCTACGCCATTAAGGTGCTGATCGCTCGCGACTACGAGAGTGAGCGCGATATTTTGCAGGAAATGCGGGTGCACGCCATGTTGGAAAACCGGCACGTGGTGCGCTACCACACCTGCTGGTCCGAGGTCATCTCCGCCACCCGTGCGCAGCAGCTGGCGTTCATCGGCGTGTGCCACCCATACGAGGCAAATTTGATGTGCCGCCAGCGGCTCGAGTCCGCCTCCTCACTCTCCTCGCCCGAGGCAGCTCGAGGGGTGGCACGCAGCGGCACCTGGCACTCTTGCCCCAATTCTGGCCAACATATTCGAAACGGGTCGAAGCTGCGCTGTGCACCCGGCGCGTGGCATCACCTGACGCTCCCAAGCTATCCGAGCTTTTATCTGGTGGGGAGTGACTCGGCGAGTGGGACGCCGTCGCCGAGGGCGAAGGAGGCGCGATCGCATCCGCGGCCCCGCAGCAAGCGCTGGAGCACAGAGTTCGTGGAGGAGTGTGCTGACGCGAGGGGCGTGGAAGGGGACGAGGCGTTTGCCGATTCCGTGCAGGAGCGGCCTGGCGTCGTAAGTGAGCGGCTCAGGTCGTCGGGGACAGAAATGCCTTCGCCTCCAAGGGAGAGGTCGCAGCTGTCACCGCATCCCGTCCCATTGTCGTCATCTCCGTTTGTGTGCGACACGCACGCCCCCCTGACCACACATCGACTGCGTAAGAAGCCCTTCATGACCCCCGCCTTTAGCTCCGGCTCTTCTGCCGCCTCGGACGGCGTGGGTGGCACCACTGTTCAGGGGGTCGGCGACAGCGAGGAAGAGGAGGCGCAGCCGATCTGGGATGATGCACAGAGGGGCGACAGCAGCAGCAGGAGCAGCAGCGGAAGCAGTGATGACGGCTACGGGGGCAAGCGGCAGAGCGGAAGCTCTATTATTGGCCAACGCGTCGTCTTTCTACAGATGGAGCTGTGCCAGGGGACTCTTGCGCAGTACTTGGTTTCCCGCGCTTCCGTGGATCGCGTGGAAAACTTGATCATCATCATACAGGTGATGGCCGGGCTGCGCTACCTGCATCGCCGCGGTATCCTGCACCGTGATCTGAAGCCGACAAATGTCTTTTTGGACTACCGCTGTCAGTACGATAAGGCAGCCTACCAGACGGACTCGTCGGGCACTAGTGACGCCGACGAAGCCTCTTCGGACGACGATCACACGGCAAATTTCTGTAAGCGACTCACGCCGCCCGCCTCTAAGTGTGGCGCTGCGGCAGCGTGGGGAGGCCAGGGCGGCGACGAGGCCTGCGCAACTCCCTTCTATTCAGCCCTAACCTTGTGTCGACGCCACTCAAACACCTCCCCCTCAGAACTGCGGCTCGGCGGCGACGGCCCGAGTATGTCTTGTGCGCCGCGACGCACCTCTATCGTGCCGCCTGGCACGCAGAGCCTATTTCCTGTTGCCCACTCCTCTCTCGCCCCCGGTTGGGAAGCGGAAAAGGCGAAGAGTTTGTTGGACAACGTGCCTTCGTGGGATAGTGAGCAGGCGACTCTGGATCTCGTCAGGGGCACACCTCGCCGTCTTGCGGCTGACATGCTGCGGGAACGACTGCTTAGGCGGCCACCGCCACGGATGGATCACCAGCGCGCTAACTACAAAGACGGGGTGATGGTAGGGGAGGCGGCCTCCTCGAACGTACCGATGCCGCTTGTGCAGGGCAATGATGGCCGATACTTTCTCCGCCGTCTGGCGAACTGGCTGCTTCGCCGCTTCGTGCAGGTGCGCCTGGGCGATTTCGGGCTGGCCAAGTTCTTGTACCAGCAAGATCTATGTGTGAATGGCTTTGTTTCCGTGAACGGGCTCAACACAATCGGCGTCGGCTCCCCGCTCTACGCGAGCCCGGAGCAGCTGCAGGGCAGCCGATGCACGCCTGCATCAGACGCGTTCTCGATTGGTGTTATGCTGGCAGAGATGTACCTTCAGCCGAAGACCATCGCGGAGCGCTTGACGGTGCTGCGTGAGGTCCGCGAGGGGGCCTATCCTGATGCAGCATTGCTTGGCCAGTTCCCTGAGCTGAAGCTGGTGCAGCACTTAACTGTGACCCAACCAGAGCGCCGCATGACACTCGCGGCGGCCCAC
The DNA here is from genome assembly GCF_017916325.1 of Leishmania martiniquensis. Lineage (NCBI taxonomy): Eukaryota > Euglenozoa > Kinetoplastea > Trypanosomatida > Trypanosomatidae > Leishmania > Leishmania martiniquensis. Next base: position 531,914 of record NC_090165.1, read on the forward strand.
AGAGCCCTCAAATCCTTTCTCGAACGAGCACTACACGGCGAGGTGCGCCGTCACGGCGACTAAGCCGGCGGGCAGTGTGCTGCGTGTCCGAATGAGAGCCACTGCGTGAAGAAGGAAAGACGGAGGTGCGTCATGGTCAGCGCCTCAGGGGCGGGAGGGATGGGGGTGATGGGGCGGTCGCTTTGGCGCTATCGCCTGTGTATACCATACGATAAAGCCACCGCGTTGCCGGAAGTGCACGTGCCAACACAGATGCGCACCTCTGCTCTCTCCGCTTTCGTTCTCCTCTACCTCGTCACCTTTTCTTATGGCTTCCCCTCGTGTGCATGTGCACCAGCGTGCGTGGGTGTCTGTGTCTGTGTGTGTGTGTGCCACTGTAGCTTCCTGCTGTTAAACCAAGTAAAAGGATGTGCCATGCGTGTCACTGTTCAAGATGAGAGCAGCCAACGCGAGGCGTGGACACAGAGACGTATTTAGTGCCCTTCGGGCGTAAGAGGCGGATGGCGACTGACCGTTTCGCCCTTCGTCACCACAGTGTTTTCTCTAAAAAGGAGGAGTGGGTAGGAACCTGTGCCGCCTCGCTCTCTTTGGATGCCGATTGGGCGGCGTCCCCCCCGCCACGATGCACTGCTGCTTTTGAGTTGTGGTTCGGGTAGCGGGGGGCTCTTCGCACAGAAGGCCTTGTGGATGCGTCTGCGCGGCATTTCACGACTCGGCTCCTGTTTTTTTTTGCTACGCGCTTCATCTCTTTTTCTGTTGCTTCACTGCCCCTGGTGCCGTGCCCACCGGCGCTCATCTTCGCCACCGCTGTCGATGCCGCTTCCTCGCTGCCTGCAAAGCGCCGCCGCAGAGAGGTTGAGAGCTCTGCTTTCCTTGGGCCCATGTGGCGCTGGGTGTCTTTAGGTGGATGGTGCGGACCATCGCTCATGCTTGGCAAGCTCGGACTTCGCCCAGCAGAGGAGTCCCTCCCCTTCGACATGGTACGCTGCACCTTTGACGGTTTGGTGGAGCTCACAACGAACGGCTTTTCGTCGTCGCTGCATCCTCCGGCGCTGGCGACTTCAGCGGGTCCTGCGGCAAGTCGGAACGCCTCTTCTGACGTGATTCACTACAGCTTTTCTGCAACACATGAGGACGGCTATTTCCCGCAGGCCTCGAGAGCTTCGCCAGCGTTGTCCTCCGAGGCTGCCTCCTCATCTGCATCGATGTGCTTTGCGCCGGATCCGGTGAAAGTGTGGTTGTTGTTCCGCAGCCAGCACGCCTGCTTCACCCACTTTGACCTGAACAACGCGGATGTGCAGGCGGAGTTCCGGAGACGTATTCGTGCTTGGGAAGCTTTGCTTTCCCCGACCACTACCGGTGACGCTGGCGGGGAGCGTGTGCGTCCCGTCACCTTCATCCGCACTGTAATCGCAGAGAACCCGGTGGAGGAGCTAGAGATGCTGCCGCGATTCCACCAAGCTGTGCGAGAGCGTACTCGTGGGCGACTTCCCTTCCGCACCGTTCTTGTCGTGCACGACCAGGCGGACACGACGCAGCCGCTATGCGCAATGCCTCAGGAGTCGAAAGAGCATCAAAGCCCGTGCATTGTGTGGAATCTGAAGCGCCAGCGCCCGACTCGGCCGTCCTGTCCTGCTGTGGATGCGATGGGCGAGACTTCGGCAGCCGCTGAGGTGCCATCGTTGTTCGACGAGTGCCACGACGGTTATCAGGCGATTCTCACAACCATGTCCAAGAATGCGAAGTGGCGCTCGCTGGACGCCTCGCTGCCGGCGTACGAGGAATACGTCAGCTCCCGCGGTGCGCCTTTCACCCCCTATACGGAGCTGAGCCGCGTGGACGGGGTCCCAGCTGTTCGAGGCACATGTACCGGATTTGGGTCGACTCTCTCTGCCGCACTTGGCCGCTGCGTCCACTGTGGGTGCACCGATGGGCATGCCGTCTCTGCAGCGCAGTATGACAAGCACAAAGGGTGGCAAGAAGAAGATCTAACGGAGCTACTGCTGAATTATGCCCTGCACCACTGCGACGAGGTGGCCGCTGTAGAGGCGACAGCGCTTCGGCAGAAGCGCGGCGCGCACGAGACGTGGCAGAAGCTTCGAAGCCTTCTCTCCGATTGAAGCCTGAACCACGAAAGAGGGAAGCCGATGCTTCACTCTGGCCTATCGGTCTGCGAGAAGCAGAGGCACGATCGCACACAATGGAGTGCGCGGTCAAGTCGACGCCGCGTCACTTGTATGCAGTCTTAGCGGATGCGTACGCTGTACACCTCCCTAAACGACAGACCTGGGTGCAATGCGCCGTGCACACGAGCCCATGCGCGTGCACTGACCCTCCTTGCGCTCCTGCTTGCCGCCAGATACTAAGGGGAGGCTTGCAGGCGGCAAAAACCTCTCCGCACGCCCGATTTGCACGGCTTTCTCGCTGGCATCTTTGCAGGTCGCTTGCGTGACCATTGCAGGGCTCTGCATTAGTGCCGTCTCTGAGGCCCTGCCTCATTGATCTCTTCATACGAGGATTCTTGGACATTTTTCTTCTCGTATTCACTGGAGGTCTAACTCACGCAAACATGTGCACACGCGTCGCGTAGCAGGATGCGATGCGCGTTGTTCGTTCTTCCTCAATGGGAGCTCTTTGTTTTTTTTTTGGAAGGGCTTGTGTCTGACGCTCTTGACCTCTCAACGGTCCCGTTCGACTGCTACTTTTGTCCTCCCCGCCCTCTCACTCTTCCTTCCGCTCTAGATACACGGCCGCTGTGATGGCCGACAAATTAGCGGACGATCACTGCACTTTATACACAAACGCAGAGAGAGTGTGTGTGTGTGTGGTGTCTAATGCAGCACGTGCAGTAGACGCCAATGCACAAGCGCAAGCGCCACTTAGCAGTGCTCGGTCTCCGGCGCTGTGTGCGCAGTACCTCTCACTCTTACGACCCCTTCTCTCCCTTTTTTCTGCCCCCCCCCCCCCTCCCCCACACGCACACACACAGATACACACAACAGTAATCATCATCATCCGTGCTTCTTCGAATAGGTGAGATTTATCCCGATCGCACATCAGCATCAGCGCGCGCTCACTGAGCAAATGACCGCAACGCCTTCATCGCGGGTATTTTTGGCCTCGTGGCTTGAGAAAAAGATGGAGTGGCGCTTCGTCTATGAACAGCGCTATTTCATGCTCGATGGCACTCGCCTCAGTTACCGCCTCGACGAACACGGCCCGGAGAGGAAATTCGGTACTATCATCTCCTTCGATCCGTGGCACGAGAGCGCGAAGGAGGACCACTCCAAGGGGTACAACTTTACCGTGTGGCTGCTCGAGGGTGGTTCCTGGGCACTGCGAGCGGCGACGCGGGAGATCTACGAAAGCTGGCTGCAGGCTTTTCTCACGGTGCTGGTGCCCTCCACCTCCACCTCTGCGGCGCCCAGCGAAAGTGGTGGCGTGCTCAGCTCGCACGACACATCGATAGCAGCGGAGGTCGCCGCGACGGCAGGGGGACCGTCTCCCGCACACTGCGAGAGTGAGGGACTCCGCTGGTCTCAAAAGGCAGGCGAGCGCGACGGCACCATGAATGGTGCCGATGCAATACCAACGGAGTCCGCCGAGGCCTCCCAGAAGGCGGCGGCCACGAACCCAGCCGCAGAGGGGGCCGCCCTCACGGCCGCCGCCATCGCTGCTGCCACGAATAAAGGCAAAACCGTCTCGATCCCCAGCGTTGTGCTGCTGTCTTCCTTGGTCGAGAAGGAGACGGCCTGGCGGGGCCGCTGGAAGCCGCGCTATATGGAGCTGCATGAGGGGCGCCACCTCGTCATTCGGTCCTCGGCCAGATCCAAGACGGAGCGGCAGCACTATGTCGTCGAGGCGGTGGACCCCTCGCCTCTCGTGAGCCAGGCGGTATGGCTGCTCTTCACCACAAGCAATGGCGACCGCTTCTGGGTTCGCTATGGCTCCGCGGAGGAGTCTGAGCGCTGGTACTCAGTCTGCCGGCGGATGCTTCACGTGGAATGCTCATGGCACTGGCTGTCACTCGCTGAAAACGACGTTGGCCGCTCCCTGCGGCTGCGGCAGGCCACCAGCGGCCATTATAACGGCCTACGCCTGCACTACCACTCGGCTACAGTGGTGCCCTCATTCCAAGAAGGAACGTGGTGCCCATCGCTGTACATCTTCGGGGGCTCGGACCGGTGGTGCAAGCAGGCGTTCAACCCACAGGCACGTGCCTTTCTCCCGCACGCCGAACCCACGCATACCACGAATCAACTGTGTACGATGGAGCTGACAGGTCCGCACGTGATGAGGCTGTGGCATCCGGCACCCTACCAGGAGGGCCCACATGCGTTGGTGCGCCCCATTTCGCGCTACGGCGCGACTTTGACGTGTATCCCGGTGGAGGCGCCACGGTCGTCTGCCGGAAGCATCTCGGCGTCGCAGGCAATCGGGGCACGCGTCGTGCTGCTTGGTGGACTGTTGGCTGGCGGATATCAGCCACCCACCACGGAGCTGTGGAGTGTGTGGCGTAGCCAGGCAGTGTGCGTCCAAGGCGTCGAAATGCAGTGGAATAGACACGACCTTCCCCCCTATGAGCTTCCGACGCTGGCCTTTCACGACGCAGTGTACGTCCCGTGGAGGTCTGCCGCAGCACTCGCGCCAGGAGCGCAGCAGAGCCGATACCCCGAGATGCAGGGCCACGTCGAAAGCGGGTTTCTTCTTGTGACAGGTGGTCTTGATATGGAGTACCGCTGCAGGGCAGAGTGCTATGTCGTAGTGTGGAATGAGACAGACGGCGCCGCCGCGGATGACCAGCTTCGCTCCATCGGCGCGACGACCGAGGTCGACCTCGAGAGAGCGCAGTTTTCAAAGCCGACGGCTTTCGCTTTTGGTCAGCTGCCAGAGCCTCGAGCGTTTCACCGCATGGCCGTCATCGAAGACGGCACAGTCGTTCTCGTTGGCGGCCGAGGGGTGGAGAACGCCACCGTAAGCCATCCTGTCCTGACCCTGGCGCCGGAGGTGTGGTGGCGCGCGTCAAAGGTGTGGAGAGGTGCCGGAGGCATCGCGGCTGATTCTGCATCACCGTCCGCGAGCAACGTCAATGTTGCGGGGCCTTCGAATGAGAGCCGGTGGCCTCTGACGATCGATGGAGGTGAGACCGACGTGGGTGCGGCAGATGACGCTGAGGCGCCTTCTTTTCAGTGGCTGGCACCGCTGTTTGAGAGCTCAACAGCCACGACGTCGTCCACTGCGCTCCGCGCAGTAACTGCAATTCCAAGTGAGATGAGCGATGTGGCAGTCGCTGCCACTGGGCGTGGCAATCGCGTGGTGGTTATGGGGCAGGTCTCGCAGCCTCGCCAAGAGGTAAAGTTCTACTTGCTGGACTTCGAAGCTGTCGCAGCACCCACTTCAAACGGTCGATGCCTTCGATTAGGCAGCATCAATGCAGGGCAGCCGGTCCCTGCTGGCACGCGGCGTGTTCGGTGTCAGGAGGTGGTTCTCTTCGTCGGCGCCGTGCCGAATCGGGTGGTGGGTATTACGCTGCACGTGTACAACGGCTACCTGCTCGTCATTGGCGCTTGCATAGCGGATAAGTCCAAATCGGAACCATACGAACTATGTGGACCCCTACGTATCTTGCTGGAGTGACAGAGCTACTGCCGCCCCCCTTCCCTCCTCGCCCTCTGTCATGGCCTCCACCTCCTGGAATCGAACGTGATCGACGTGTGTCGCGGACACGGGCGACGCCTTTTCTTTTTCTTGGTGCGTCGCATGTGCTTCCGTATCATAACTTGTAGGCTCGGTGGCGAAGGCCCTCTCTCTAGTTATCCTCTTCATTGGTGTGTGTGCGTGCGTGCGCGCGTACTTTCAGCAAAATATCTTTGCCACCTTCACCGCTGCGCGCGTATGTGTATGTGTTTGACCATGTTGTTTGCGGCACCCGTGGCGCGTTGTCTGTCATGGATGTACGGCCATTTTTCCCCCACCTTTCGCTTCGGTGAAGAGCACTCCTTAGGCTTGGCTGCCTCTCCTTCCTCCTTCCCCTCGCGCGCTATTTTGTCGCTTTGGTTTTCCTCGACATGCTCTCTTTTTCGCCTTGGCGCTTTTCTTCCTCATTCTCGGAACAAAGCTTGATCGGAGGCGCGCCGACAAGGATGGGGACGTGTGAGCCCCACTGAGACACAGCGGCGTCAGCAGCCTTGGCCCAGCTGGCCTCACACATGCGGCCCACGCACGCGTGCACGTGTACCCCTCCTCCTCTTAATGAACCCTCCCCCTTCCCGTTCCCCGAGCACTTCATCTGGGACTCCTTCGCTCTACCGATGCACTCTCAGCGCCAGTCCCCTACACACACACACACTTTCCCCCTCCCTGCCTCTCTTCAACTCCCTCTCCTTTCTCCCTCTCGTCTGTGAGCGAGACACGCTTGGGCGCTCGTCCTGCTACAGCGCACGTGACATGTGCGCCTGCGGTTTCAGCGCAGTTCGAAGGCCGCCGTTCTCTTACCATTTGTAGAATGCAACCGGTTCAAAAGCTGCGCGAGAATGCACTCTCATAGCTGACGCAGTGCCCGCCCGTTCCGTGAAAACACTAAGCGTCTTCTGAGCCACTGCGCACCTGTTACCTGCCACTGCGGCTCCGCATTGCGTCTCTCTGCGTTTTCTTCCGCTTGCCCGCACTGTTCGAAGGCCGTCATCCTCTTACCAGAGTGTAGGGTGTTTTCGGTTCAAAGACGGTGCCAGATAAATTGACGCTGCTGTTTTCCATCAGGCTCACTACTGCCTGCCCGACCACGGATGGCATGTGCGCTGCTCCGAGGCGCTCAACGACATACGCACCCTCTTCTCACCCGCCTCCTGTTTCTGCTAACGTCTTTCCGAGAGTGGGGCGAGCAACATGAGGTGTGAAGGCAGGTGAAAAGCGGGCTGCGGGGGTGCTCTCGCCCTCTGCTTGGGCGCCGCAACGTGATGATCTCTCTTCTTTGAATGTTCTTCGATCGCAGCCACTGGCTGCCATGAGAAGCCTTATGAATGAACCCTTTAACTCTGAAGCGGGCGCGAGCAGTAGAGAGCGTCGGCGACGAGGCTGCAGTCGGGTGGATTGCCGGGAGGTCTGTGCGGTGTGGTAGGCTGCGGGGGCGTCTGTGTGCAGTCACGCTGAATTCTCACTCTACTTCGATCTGTTCCACCTATCTGTTATGGCAGACTCAGAAGGCTTTTGTGCCGGTGCGAGTGTGACGGCTGCAGGATTGCCATCTAAAGCAAAAGTGCAGAGCACTGCCATTGGTAAAGGCGGGGCGGCGCTCTTCAAGTTGGAGCCGATGCCCCAGCTTCTCGACTACGAGGTTCTGTGTGCCCGGTGGTATTATCTAGCGGTCCGTAGGGCAGACACTGCTGGGAGAGTGCCAGGTGTGGTGTGTACGGCACCGGGCTAGTGCCTCAGTATTGTATTTCGATGGCAGCGCCGTCACTGTTGGGCAACGCGGTGTAGTGTGTGAAGTCTGCCTTCTACCGCGTGAGCCGTTTTCGCAGTTTGTAGAGCGGACGTCACAGATGCATGCAACCCAAATCTTTGCCCCAATCCCACTGAGACGCGGATCGCTGAGGCATGAAGCGAACTGCCGCTGAGTAAGGGGAAACATCAGGGGTGGGGGAGGGGAAACGGAAGGGGGTTCCTGTAGGAAGAGCCGCAGCAACATGAATGCAGAAGACGCTGCGCGCTCTCTATGCGGTTTTAGGTAAGGGTGGGGTAGGCCTCGCCGGCGCTGCCCCCGCCGTCGCTTTCCTTCCGGTCCCCCTCCTCACCTCCGCCGCTCTCGGATCGCAGACGCCCGCTGTGTTCGCCTGTACTCTTTTCAACGGAAATGGCAAGTGGAATGGAATATAAATGACACTCGGCAGCGTTCTTTCGTGGGGATGGGGGAGGGGGGAATAAGATGGCGGCATGGGCGCATCCTCGGCAGGTGCCCACACCACCACCCCGCAGCGCACCACGCCCGCTTTTACGGTCATAGAGCCCCTTGTCATGCCTGCTTTGTCCCGAAATCGATACCCTTCTCTTTTTTCGTTGACAACGCTAGCTCATTGCACCTTCTCCATCCTCCCTACTGCTCCTTAACAGCGATTTGTTTCTGCTATTATCCCTCATATCGCTGCCCCGGTCTCGCCGTGGAAACGCCGCGGCAACGCTCGCTTCGCTCTCTGTGATCCCCATTCGCCTGCGCAGAGGATCGAGCACACATAAATGCGAAAAAAAGAGCTGACACGAAGCGAAACAAGAATTCACAGACACCACTCCTCCACTCAAGACTTCTCTGTCTTTGGCTCGCTGATACACACACACACACATAGACGAGAGCCCACAAGCGAATCTGAGCGGCAGTGGGGAGCCCCATAATGAAATCGAGCGCAGTGTTCTGCCGCGCGGTGACAGCAATGCTTTTGGCAGTAGCCCTATGGGTGCTAACTCTTGCAGCGCCATCGGTAGCGGTCACGGCCTCACCTGCCACGAGCGCCGCCCGCGCTGTACCGCTCTTCGAGCAGCTCTTCGCCCAATCGTTCCAGGTGAGCGTTGTGACGCAGTCTTTCGGCGCCTTCAACGCAACGCTGCGCATTCGCGCCTCGCTAAACTTCCCGGAGAGAGTGCAGGGTGAGCTGATCCCGATCGGTGAGCCGAAGCTCAGGAGCGGGAGGCAGACTCAGCTTCCTCACTTCCAGCGTGCCCGTAGCGTAGAGGATGAAAAGTTCTCCAGCCTCCCGTATCCCGTCTCCGTCGGCTCTCGTCGCACGAACGGCAAGAAGAGTGGCACCCACGAGAGCAGTATACGCGGCTTTGCCTTCGCTGGGGAGGAGGAGCGTCCCTCGCTACTCATGGTGGATCTGCACCTCCGCCACAGCGACGCAATGGAGGGTGCGGCAAGCGTGTACTACCTGCCGGCGGAGCTCACGGCGCTGCGAGCGCAGTGCGAGGGCATGGGAGAGGGCAGCGTGCCGCCGTCTGCGACGGTCGAGTTTGCATTCCGCCCCGAGGTGGGGCATATGACCGGCAACCCCCTCAGCGATGTGGCGGACCTCGCCTACGTCTCGAGTGCCATCGTGGCAATGGGCGGCCCCAGCAGCACTCCAAAGGGGTCAGGGGCAGCAGGCGAGGAGGTCGATGGCTCGCCAGCAGCAGCGGCGAACCAGGGTGGCATTATCTTTCGCTGGATCACCGAGCATGAGTTCTCAGCACATGTGATGATCCCGATCGCGGAGGCGTCGGTCTCAGAGTCGACGCATATGGAACGAATTTGGGTCTACGGCTACACCCCTACCTCCAAACGTTTGTTTGATCGAAAGCAGCCTGAGGTGCCGTGGTATAACAAGTACATGATGCTCGGGGCAGCCCTCATGGGCTTCGTTGTACAGGTGGTCTCTGGTATTACAGAGGGCAAGAGGCGTGCACAGGAGAAGGCGGAGCTGGAGGCGAAGCTTCTCGAGCAGGAGCGTAGCAAGAAGAAAAAATGACAAGAGCGTACCAGTTATGATCCCTATGAGCGCAATGCCAGAATGCAGATTGCGTTTTCGTGTGTGAGTTTGAAGAGGGCCCAGTTGACTGGCAGCTTACACGTGTGTGTGTGTGCGTGGGCGTGCGCGCGTTTGTCTGTGTCTGTCCCTTCGGTATCGATCTAACTGATGCATCTGTGTCGTTAATGCGCAAGTGAGCAAATAAACGACGAGTCGCACACATGCTGTCGCGCCAGCATCAGAAGCGTTCATATATATGTTTTTTTTTGCTCCTCTCAGGGCAACCTTTTCCGCGGTGGAAGCACAGAGGGCCAAACGCGCGCACACTACTCCACATATCGCGTATTGCTATAAATGCGCTGTAAAAAAAAAGGAATAGGGAGGGGAGGCGCCGCGACAACAGGGGAGACCGGCGCCGTGAATGGTTTCGACGCTGATGGAGAACAGAGGTTGAGTCAGGCAACGTGCCAAGCTCTACGACGACGTAGCGAGCGGCACCAGATGCTCTGCCAGGGCCGATAGCCGACTTCTTTTGTAGCCAAAACAGGCTGCGGATGTCAGCAGGCACCCAGGAGAGAGGGAAGGAGGTGGCGGGAGCATACCCACCCAACAGCGATGGACAGATTTTGCCGATGACAAATTTGATGTGCCGTTGCAGGCGGCGCTTCCTTTCCGCCACTCCCCCCTTTTTGCGCCCCTGCAGCCTTTGCATCACCTCTTCCCCTCTCCAGAAGCTTTGCGCCTTCCGAGCCGGGTGCACATCTGTGTAGCGAGAGGAAAGGGGATGCGAGACGTCTCCCTGCTACTTGTTTTTTCTTCTTGCGCTTTGTCCTATGGAAAGTCATTACACAGCTCGATGAGTGACGACCCTCCAGCCCTTGTCGTGTACGCCGGGCAGATGGCAACTTACCTGTGCGACGGTGGCGACGTGCAGCCGACATACCCTGTTGAGCACCCCATCACCGAAGATGTGTTGCGGCTGCTGCGGCAGGAGCAGCACCAATCAGAGGTAGCGGATCCACGTGCGTCCGCCTCCGCGTCCGCTGCGACGGACATGTCAGGGGATCGCGCGTCGCGCGCGAGGCAGCGAGCGCAAGAGATCCGCTCGCGCATCTTTCCTCTCATGCAAGGCCGGTATGTAGTGCTTGTTGTGCCGTTAAGCAGCACTGCCTCTTACCGTGAAGAGTGGACGCGGCTGTGTTTCGATGGCCACGTCCTTGCTAGGCAACTGGTCATGCTGACCGATACCGTCGCGAGCGCCTTCGCCTGCGGCATGGACAGCGGCATCGTAGTGCACGCCTCCTTGGCCACGGTGAGCATGTGCCGGGTCGAGGCGGGGTGCTCCACGCGGTACAGCAGCTCGCGCATGGGCAGCGTGCAGATGCTGTGCGGGCCGAAGCTGTCTCTGCAGCTAACCGGGGAATGGCCCAGGGCCGCTTTTTCGGTGGCCGCCTCCAATTCCATCTCGATGCCCGCACTGGAGCACGCCAACGATGGGGAGGTGACTGCTGCGTCAGAGGGTGGCGCTAGCCATTACCTCGCCGGCAGCGGCGTTTGCGGATTGGCAGATCTGACAAGTCCTGAGTACCGAGACGCTTTGATTCGCGTCTTTGGATTTAAGGCATACAGCGCTGTCATTGTGCACGCTCAGATGGCGTCACAGCAGCGCCAAATCGAGGCTGTAGCGTCTTCAGAAGGAAAGGGCAAGAGCACTGGCTCCCAGCGTTCGCCATCCCTACTCGCTGAGCTGCACCAAACGTACCCGGGCGCAGTTCGGCGAGCGCCCGGCCAACTGGAGAAGCTTCTTGTCCGGGTAGTGCAAGGTGCTCCGACCACGCCTACTTCCGCAGCCCGTCGAGAAGGCCGTGAGCCATGCGTCCTAGCAGGTGAGGCCCTCGCTATTCCCTACGTACGCGAACTATTTGACTTCGTCGTTAGGCACTGCGGCGATGATGTCTGGGCAGAAGTGGAGCGCGAACGGCGGGCACGGAAGCGATCATCCATCGCAGGGCGGCTGCACCAGTGCCACTCTCCCAGCCAGCAGGAAGGCCAAGGAGGCACACAGGGCACGGTGGAGCTTGAGGCGGCGCGTTGCGCCATCAAGGGTGGCTCCACTGAGGCAGCCACATGCACGCGGCGGCAAAGCTCTAGCTCAGGTAGCAGCACCAGTGGCGACAAAGATTTCTGTGAGGAAGACGAAGAGGTGGAAGGCGAGAGCTCCTCCTCGAGCGTGACATCGCGCTCGTCTTCCATGTCTTCGAGCAGCGAAGACAGCGTTGAGGATGCGTGGCTTCAGTCGCAGCCGACACCGCTGCCAACGGCACCCTGGTGGATACCGCTCCTCGGCGGATCGATTGTCAGCCGCATCACATATAAGGACGTGCAGCGCGCCGTCATCACTGCGGAGGAGGCACGGGAGACAAATGGCACGGTGGTGCACTGGAAAATGCTTCTCTGATTGCCGCCGTGCAAAGGCGTGCCGGCCTCTCGATGTGCTCCCACACACGCAATCACACACAAAGATATATATATATATTCTTCTTCCGCTTCTCTGTAAACAAGCAGCACGCTGCGTGCAGGAGGTGTGACGACCCGCAACTGCGTTGGGGAGTAAGTCCTCGCGCCGGCGCAGGAACTGAAAGCGTGGCATTTTCTATCAGCGGTACGTGTAACTATGCGGTTCTCTCTGATATCTCATAAAGATGCACTCGACAGGCCTCGAATTGTGCCTTCGCGACGAATACCTGTCAATGATGTGTGCCACATCGCTGCTGGAAGGGCTGCGCTGCGCGTTTGTGTGGTCCTTCCTTCAGCCACCTCCGCGCCCTCCACTCTGTCCTAAACCTGCTCTTCGCTCGCTTCCCCTCATCTCTCGCTGAAACAGCTGCGAACACTGCACACGTAGCGAAGAGAAAAAAAGATGTCTCCTCCCGGTCCGCCGTGCTTCAACTCTTCGACTGCCTAAATTCCTCTCGTCCAATCTGCCTCCACCCCTCATGACAGCAACCGTCCACTCTACTCCATCTCTCACGCACTGTACTTATAGCTGATGTCTGGCCCGCTCCCTACATGACCCTCTCCGGGGTCTCTTACCCCCCTCCTTTCCATTCCCTTTTACCGTTTGGTTTCTCACCATTTCGGCTCATGCAATGGCCCTCGCCGCCCTTTCCAAAAGAAAGGGAGGGGAGGATAGGCTGAGAGCGCCCACTGAGACCGCGCCCACAGCTCCCAACCAAATCTCACAGACTTCGACGGGCTACGTGCACCCGCTACGACTCTGAGGGGGAAAAGTGAGGAGGGGGTGCACAGAGGTGTACAGCAAAAAGGGGGCTTTGTGCAACGCGTAAATAAATGAGTTTTTTTCTTTCCGTAGGGATCCCCTCCCCCTTCCTCCTCGAGTCAAGCACAAAAAAGCGCCCGCACACATGCACACACTTGGATACACACGCGCTTACAGCATAAATCGATTATATTCTTCATACTTGAGTGCTATTTTCGCTTTAACCGCTGGTGGGGCATCCACATCTATCCATTTCATGGCACTGTGCGCTACGCGACCACTTTCCCTCTTCCCCTCCACTCACTCACTCACACAAAATCGACTCTCTCTCTCCCTCTCTGCCCTTTAACACACCGAGAGCGATTGCCTCTTTGAGGGCCACGCCGGTGTTCGCTGCCGCCTCTCCCTTCTGTTCCGTTCATTTTTTCTCCAACAGTACCTCCTCTCTGCCTAGAGAGCAGTTGTGTATGTGTGTGTGTGGGGGGCAGCGGCACGATTGCGCACACCTCTTCTGCGCTTTACGAAACCTTCCCCCATCGGGTAAGCTCCACTGCCCCCTTACCCCCACCTCCTACGCTTGACACGCCTGCCCTCGTCGAGGGCTTGTGAATGCTAGAGAGGAAGCGGGGCGCCGCCGTCTGAGCTCTCCAACAAAGACTTTTGCACAGCCAACCTGGATGAGGATAGACGGCTCGCCCAGGACGAATCGGATGTGGCGGCGTTGCAGCAGAGGTAGGCGAACCGCGGCCGCGCGCTTTACTTGCTTCGAATTTGATGTGGTAGAGCAGCTCTTACGGAACAAGCGATGGAGTACTGCGTTCTGCTTGAAATGTTTACACTCCTGTACCCAGCGCCCTTGGCGGTGGTATGCCCTTCGGGCGCACAGATACGAGCAGCTGCCGCCGCCTTCATCGTGGCCTTTGCTACGCTTGTTCGGGACGTCTTCTTGCGACACTCGCAGACAGGCACATGTGCGCTTGCATCTATAGATGTGTATGTGTGAGTGTGCAGTGTGTACTAGCGCCGCGTTTTATTCTTCGGGTTGCCGACTCGGCGGTGCGACGTCATTTTTGCTTGGCGCAATCATCTCAAAATCTTTCGTCTTGGAGAAGGATTGAGGAGGGCGGGGAGGGAGGTACAGGAGGAGAGAGGGGGGGCGGGAAGTGAAGACACATCATTGGCCGCTTCCATCCTCTCCTCGCTCTCTTTATCAGCCTGGGAAGGCTCGTTTGTCAGGATTATCTCCAAAATAAGGTGCGGTGATTCATCTCCTGTGTGCGTTCTGTTCCCCTTTTTGTTTGGGCGGGTTCGTTGCTTTTTTTGTTTGCCTCTTCGATTCCGTCTCGGGGTGATGGGGGGAGGGACTGCCCGCGCGAGGGTGAAGCGCATTGGAGGTGCGGTCTCGCCTCTTGGGTGCATCTGGTTCTCTTCCGCTCCCGGGCTCGGTGCTCCTGAAAAAAAACACGCATCGCCCTTTAATCAGTCCTTTTTTTGTTTTCCCACTGTTTTACGTGTGTCTCGTGTAAGCATTAGCGTCGGAGGGCGTGTGTGCTGAGGGCTTCTCATTCACACTTGAAACTCACCGCAGCGAGGACGCCAAGGAAAGGGGAAGTAAAGCATCGTGGGGCGGCGAGAACTGGTCGCCGCACTCTCGGTGAGGTGGGGGTCGCCCCTTCACAGATGCCTGTATACGTTTGCCGCACGGAGGGGCGGACGGCAGTGCTTCAGACAAGGAGAGGCGTCCAATGCAGCACGTAGGAAGTGCTTATCAAGACGCCGACGGCAGTCATGGATGGAGGAGATTCGGCGAAACGCGTGAAGAAGGTGCCCATTAGTGCGCTGGCGACTCCTCTTGAAACGGCAGTGTATGCGAAAAGAAATCGTACAGAAGCGAGTGCGTGCGGCTCTTTTTTTTTCGCTGAGGTGAGTACGCACATGCACGTAGACTATAATGTGCACCTTTTCTCTCCCCCATTCCGCTGCTCATCTGCGCGTGGATGGCAGGCTGCACCAGTCTGCACAGAGCGGCAAAGCAGACGTGCACATCTGCTTTTCATCTTCTGTCTCCACTGCTTTCTCGGCAGCCGCCGCAGAGGGCAGCGCCCTTGCGCAGAGGCACCGCTGAATCTGGGTGGCTTAGCGCGCAGCAAGGAGGGTACGACAAGAGCCCTCCGTTGCCGATCATGGCGCGCCCTCGGTTTAGCTTGAGCCTTCGTTCTCCCCTCCTCCTCCTCTCCCCCTCCTCTCCCCTGACTGCTCCCTCTCTCCAATCTCTTTTCCTTAGCGCTTCGATGTCTTTTCTCTTCTTCTCTCTCCCTCTCTCTATTGGCTCCTCGCTTTGGTGCGCGCTCGCGTATGCGTGCACGTGTGTGCTTCTGCGCCAAGCGGCAGTAAGGGCACGAAGACATATATGGTGGTCCCTCTCATTTCTACGCGGCCCCTTAATCCCTTTTTTATTTGTTCTGCGGGTGTGCGTATGCCGGTGCTTGTGTGCTCGTGTGTGTGTGTGTCCGAACGTTCGGTCCCCTCCACGTATTCGCCGCTACTCAGCGCCATTTCCGTCCTCTTTTTTTGACCGCGCTAAGCAGCCGAATTCGCACACATCCGCGCGCACAAGCGCCTTTATCAGTCGGACCCCACATTCTTCAGGCCGCTTGTCTAATTATTTTGTTGCCTGCTCGGCTCATGCAGCTCAACTCAGCTCTTTTCGTGTTGGTTTCTCCTCGCCAGTGTAGGCGTCACTTTGATGCAATGCCGTCGCCGTATGCCCGTTGCCTGCGGAGGAGCTCTCCTTTCGCTCGCTCCAATTCAGTAAGGTCGCGTCGGCGTTTGTAAGTGTGTGCGTGCTTCGTTCGTATCCGTCCGATAATCGCGGGCGTCACGTGCCTCCCTTTCCCAGCGCATTCTCCGGTTCTCTTTTCGTTTGTTGCTGTTGCTCTTATCTTTTCCCTCCGTGAGCTGCGCGCGTTAACGGGGCTTGAGACGGTGGAGATGAGGCTCGTGCTGATCCCGGCGCAGCTGCACTACCTGCTCGGAGCTGACGCCATCTACTTGGCTCAGTCTTTTGGCGGGCGGCACTTATGGGAGCAAACACCGCTCAACACGGATACGGAACCGGCCTTCAAGTGCACCTTCAGATGACCTCTTAGTGGGATGGCCGGGGTCATCTTTTTCGCTTCGTGCGCTGCCCTCGCGATGGCCCTCTTGTACGAAGCCTTGCAGTTGTTCGTACGGTAAGCGGAACTGCCGCGCCACAGGCACGCTAAGGGTGCCAGACTGTTGCGCGTCGCTGTTGGCCTCTAGGTGCTGCTGCGCGCATTATTTGCGGTCGTTTCATCGCTACTTCTCTTCACGTGAAG
The DNA here is from genome assembly GCF_017916325.1 of Leishmania martiniquensis. NCBI lineage: Eukaryota > Euglenozoa > Kinetoplastea > Trypanosomatida > Trypanosomatidae > Leishmania > Leishmania martiniquensis. The sequence goes on from NC_090165.1 coordinate 548,047, forward strand.
TGCAGACACTAAGCGGCTTAGCGTCCTTTTTTTCCTCGTCGTGCGACGCTATCCCCATTTCTAAAAATAAAACACGAGGTGTCAGCTTCCAATTTCTGACTGAATTTATACGGCTCTGCTCAATGGTGCCCCTAGCAGGCGTGATGTGGTATCGTGCGTATATGATCGGACTCTTGCAGAAGACCGCCAACGCCGTATGCGAGGAACCAGACGACCGCCGCACTGCTAACATGACTGTACCGGATATGCCGTACGCGTGGCTCCGCACCGGCCAGATCCGCCTCTCCGAGAACCTGACGCTGAAGCTGTTCCCCGGCAACGTCTTCTTTTACGCGTATCTGCTGACGACGGCGGTGACTGTGTTTGTGCTGCGGCAGACCCAGCGCGGGCGGTACTGGGCGCAGCGCCGCATCGCGGTGTGCGCGTGCTTCACATACGGCGAGGCCGCCTTTGTGGCCGCGACGCTGCTGCTGTCGGTCATGTTCTTCATCTACTGGCTGCGCGACCACAACTACAAGCAGACCTGGAGTGTGACAGCGAAGGAGAGTGCGCAGATCGAGGCGCCGGAGCGGTGGGGCCGAGGACTGGGCCAGCTGGCGATCCTCTTCCTGTCGGTGCTGCTGCTGCCTGTGGGCCGCCAGTCGCTGGTGGTCAGCGTGCTCGGTGTGTCGCGCGACGGCATGCTGTGGTTCCACCGCGCCGTCGGCTATGCCATGCTGGCGGCCACGGTCGGCCACGTTGTGGCCTTCTACGTCTCGTACGCAAGCTTCGGCTATCTCCTGCAGAACCTGAACACTGTCTCGAACCGCGTGTGCAAGAAGGGCGTTTTCGACGACTACAGCGTTTTGGTGGCGACGTGGACGACGTGGTTCCTGCTGATCGCCATGGGTGTCTTTGGGCTGAGCTTCGTTCGCCGGCGCTACTACGAGTTGTTCTACTACACGCACCTCGCGGCGACGTACATGACGCTGCCCGTCATGGTCTTCCACGCCTCCGCTGGCTGGATGTACCTGCTGCCTGGTATGACGGTGTTCCTGGCTGACCAGCTGGTGCGTGTGTGGCAGCGGTCCGCTGTCGTGCGCCTCGTGCATGCGCGCGTGATCAGCGAGGACACGACGGAGCTGGCCTTCTCTGTGCCCGGGCGGTGGGACATGCGGCGCGTGCACCCGGGGCAGTACGTGCTGGTGTGCGTGCCGGAGCTGACGGCGCTTCAGTGGCACCCGTTCACCCTCACCAACGTCGTGGACGCGGAGTCTGTGGAGGCTGGCGGCTCTAGGGTGAGCGCGGTGGTGCTGCTTACGGATGAGCTCGTCAGTTGCGGCATCTATGTGATGCGCCGGGGCGAGTTCGAGATGCTTGCGGGGGCCGCTTGGGGTTCGGTGAGCGGGAGGGGAGCGATTCCATGGAAACGGCCGCAGAAGTGGGCTCTAACCCTTTGTTGCCAAGTGGGAACAGAGGTGCGTGCCTTCGAGTGTACGACGGCCGGCCGATCATAGCCGGCGATATCCGGCGCTCGCGAACGGACTGGGCGACGGACTGTGTTGGTGTTGATATGAAGCGCAACCCTGTGCTTGTGTGCGAGCTGGATAGTCTTGTGAATGGTGCTAAAAATGTGGAGGCTGTGGTGGGGCGTGGTGATACACAAGGATGAGCTCTCGTGCTGAGTTATGGTGGTATGGGGCCGTGGCGCAGTAGTTATTCCCAACGGCTCGTCTTTGTGCGTGCATACGTGTATATATGTATACGTCTGAGTGTGTGTGTGGGGGGGAGGGGAGAGGGGAGAGGGTGACCCGGAGTGTGGGTGCGCGTGAAACGAGCGCTGGCACTCGTTTCTCCTTCGTCACCCTCCTGTCAAATACACATGCACACGCACCCAAAGAATTGCCCCCCGCCTACCTTGATTGCTTCTCCTCTTCCCGTCTCTCCAAGAGGATTTGAAGTTCCCGTCCACCATCCCGGCAGTTTTTTTTGGGGGGGTTGTGTGCACTTTCCTCTCTCTCTCTCTCCCAAATGCCGAAATATTTTTTCCCCTTTTCCCTTCGACTGTGTAGGGTGACCTCTTCATGTTCCCCCTTTTGTACGGTGACTGCCCTGAAAGAGGACGCGCCAGCGCTCTGCGTGTGCATGGGTGGAATCGGGGATGAAAAAGGGATGCCCAGTTGGAAGGAGGGAGGAGAATACCTGTTTCTTTCTTCAAGGTTTCAACCCCAGCAGCAAGAGGTGCTGCGAATGAAATGTGAGAGCAGAAACGAAAAAAGCGACACCATATCCATGCACTTTCTGATCCTTACCGTTTGCTGCGATGTGCCTCCGCCCCCCTTCCCTCCCTCTCTCCCTTTCCAGAAGACAACGCATTCGTACGATTTCGGTATGCTCGAGAGAGAGACACATGTGATCATCTTTTTTGTGTGTGTGTTGCTTTTCGATGAAGTGCTGTTTAAATTATCGTCACAAACACGTTTTTTCTTCTGATTCCTTTGCGTTCTTAATCGCATTTTCGCCCACGTGTCGCTGTGTGGCCTCCCAGAGACCCTGCTTGCCGGAAAGCAAGCGCGCCAACAGGTGAGCTCGCTGGGTGAGCTCTCGGTCGATGGAGCTGCCTATATAGGGGACTGCGCAAGCAGAGACCCCTCCCCGAGACCACCACGACTACTTGCGAAAACACTTGAGGCGACGCAGGTATGTATAGGTGCCCATCTCGTAATCACCACAGCTGTCTGCGTGTGCTCTGCTCGATAAACGGATATTGGAGTGTGTGTACTGTCGACCAGACCCCCCCTCCCTACTCCGGTGCTGTTACTTCCTTCGTTGCGGGTGAAGGTGAGGTGTGGGGTCATGACTAGAGGGCTGCTGCACGGAAGAAGGAGATCCGCAGAGCGTAGCCGAGACGCCTTGGAATCTGTTCCTCTCGACATGGAGGACCCGTGCATGACGCGTGCGTGTTAATAGGGGCGCCAGCACATTTGCGTATATGGGTAGCCATGGTGACAGGGGAGTGCCCCTCAGTACGTGCGGTAGGGAAGAGGTTCTACTGACCCTACGCTACCTGAGAAAGCTAGACAGCGCTTACGCTTGCCCATACCGAGCCGCCTCTGGCGGTGATTGAGCCCAGTGCTTAGACTGTGAGAAAGCCGGATCCCTGTATCGCTGCGAGTGCCGCCGGTCAGCTCCTGCCCCGTGTTGCGTCAGCTCGGTCCTCCTCCTCCTCCACGTGTGAGGGTGTCCGAGGACAGCTTTGAAGGACGTGTGGGGCTGGTCAAATCGGGAGGCAGAGGCCTCGCACAGACGGCTGGGGACTTCGAGGGGTGCCGTGTAGAGCGGTGTTTGACCTTTGAGTGTTTTCCTCTACGGAGGGAAGTTCGTAAAGAGTATAAACCTCTTGCGGGTTACCCGTTTCCATGCCCTATGCGCGCTCCCGCGGAGTGGGCGTACGCCAACGTGAACGCTGTCCATGCGGCGACCCGGCGCTAAAGGCGAAGTGCAGAGCTGCAGCTACTCCCTCTGCCAAAGAAGAAAGAGCACATCCGCTTCACACCATGCAACGAAGCTAAACGCCTTTTTGTAAAGGGGCCCACCCTTCGTTTATGGACGACATATCCTCCGAATGGCGTACCCCTTCCGCCCTACCCCCAATCAGGTGCAGTGTTTTTCTTTTTCTCCCTCCAATCACATATGAGCGATGCTCGATGCCTGTCAGCACAGCCTGAATGGGTGTGCTTGTGTGTGTGGAAGGGGGAGGACACCGCCTTCCGCATGTTTCGTCACATTGAATATCTGCTGCGAATGCCTTTCTCTTTCCACCTCCCCTCCTCCACGCCCTCTCTTTCTGGATCGATACGAGCTTCGTCTTGCACTCCCCCACTTATCCATCGCTGAACTCCCCGTCGTTGGATTCGGTGCGCCAAAGATGTCTTGCGCCTGGGCTTCGTCCTCCCTCTTTTCTCTGCACTCACACGCGTACTTCCATCGGTACGCTCAAGTCAAGGTAAACGAAGAATAAGCGAAAGCTAAACAAGAAGACGGGGCCCAATACAACCACCCGACGAGAGTGCCGACACATCCATAAGCAAGCACGAGTTCGGCCACTTGCATGTGTCTTTGTGTCCAAGTCGGCGCACGCGAGTTCTCTTCTCCACCCGCCCCCTTCTGCGACTCTTCTCCGAGCAGCTCACTGCTTCTCCATTGGAGGTCGTTGTGCATCCACCGACTGATATCAACGAGGACGGCAGCGACGAATATATCTCTTTTCCTTTTTTTCACCCGCCACTTCTTCTTTATCAACACGTCCGTCACAGGGTGAAGAACACGCCACAGACCAACGAGAAAAGGCACATACTTCCGTGCAGAGAGGGTCACGAAGACGGATCGACGCCGCAAAAGTAGTGCTCGCGCTCCTCCTTCCGTTTATTCTTTTTTCCCCTTTACCCTCTCTCTCTTTTCTTTGCACCTCTCAACTAACCAACCAACCAACCCACTCTTCTGACGAAGTTCCTCTTTTTTTTACCCCTTTCCACGTCGCTCGGCTCCCCGTTTCGTTTCGCAAAGGACTCTTTGCTCTGTGTCGTGGTGTGCGCGAAGCACTCACAGGCCCATTTTTCGCTCATTTCCTCTCGTCTGCTCCATTTACCTTCCCTCTCCCTTCTTGTTGACATCCCTCTTTGCCAAGTCTTTTTTTTTTCGCTGTCGTCGACATTTCCGTTGACTTGTGTGTCATCATCTTCACTCTTCGAGTGAACGCAAGTCTAAGTAATATATAAGAAAGGAAAGCGACAACGAAGCGGCGAAATAAACACGTGATCCGTGTGCCAGGGCGTGGGTGCGTTCGCGACTGTGGACTGTGGGTGTTCAGGTGGAATCATTCATTTTATTGCCCCTCTGATCACACACATACACACCTTTTCCCTCGCCACCTCTCAAAACCGTCGAATCGCAGCCAAAAAAGTGAATCACGCCGAGAAACATATTTCGTCAGCTTCAGCGGAGGCAGAAAATAGTGAGACGATACAGGAAAGCAACAACAACACATTTTGCCTTGTGGAGTGGACCTCTGCTATTCCGCGCGCACCATTCAGGGCGGGTGTGTGCATTAAGGGAGAGGAGGGGTGCGGAGGACGCCAACCTATTCCGCTTTTTCTTTCTGAATCACTCCGCTTCCAGAGTGCAGACTTCTGCATTTCCACCCGTCTCCTTGCCTTGTGTGCACCTCTGTGTTGCGTTTTCTGAGCACGCCTCGTGAAGCGCTTACCAGCATTGCACTTGCACTGCAAGTGACGACACGATCGACCGCGGCGTCGCAAAAGGCGAAAATTAATGGAAACAAAAGAGGCTTAGAGACGTTGGACGACTCGACTGGCGACAGGCAGATAGAAAGCGAGAGAGGGGACGCTTTTATTTGTTCCCCCTGCACCTGTAACCGCCCTCTTGCACGCACGAGCCTATTTGCATCTGTGCCGGTCTGTCTCTCTCGCTCTTCTTCTTGGGTGTTGTTTGAGTTCGTGTCGCGATCTCCCGATACACATCAGCCGCCGCGCAAAGCAAGCGAACAAAAAGGAAAGGGTGTGTGTAAGTCTGTGTGCGTGTGTGTGTGTGTAGCAGCGGAGGAGTGCTTTGGATTCCTTTCTTTTCCGACTCTCTTTGAGTGCTTCAGTGGAGACAACACCGACCAACGAACAAAAGTAACAACAGACGCACACAAGTCAACTTTTTTAGCAACTATCTCACGTATTCTTCTTCTTTGGCTGTCTTCTACGCCCCTTCCATCTCCCCGAAACACACGCATACGCACAACTCTCCCTTTCTGTTTGTGATTTGCCTCGCATCGCCTCACATACGCCCATCCATCCACGCCTATTTCAAACATTTTTTCCTTCTTTCTCTCTCTTTTTGGTGACCTTCATCCTCGGCCGTTTCATTGGCGGCGGAGCTCATCTGTGCCTCTCTGTGTGAACTTCGCGTTTCCCTCTCTCCTTGTCTATCACTTGATTGACGGTGTCCCCTCCCCTTCCCTCTTCCTTTTTTTATTTGCTCCGTCTTTTCAGAAAGGGCATTCCTGTTTGCCGCGCGCGCTGAAACACACATACACACACACACACAGACAGCAGCAGGAGCAACAGCAGCAAAGAGCGAATCGTTTCGATTCCTATATATATAAATATATATAAATATATTTATTTTCCAACGCGCATTGTTTTTTTTGTATTTTTCTTCGAAGTTGGCAAAGTTTGCGTGCTTTGAACGTGTGCGCTTTTGCCGTCTACAGCCAAAAGAAAAACGCCAAGAGGGTGCGTTCATCCTCGCTGCCCCCTCTTTCTTGTCGACCCCCCCACCCACACACACACATACCACCCCCCGCCCCTTTTTATATATAAGTATATGCACCTGTGATTGTCGTGCGTGCGTGCGTGTTTGTGTGTCTTTTCGTGCATGAGGAGGCTGTTCTGCAGGCGAATCATCTCTACGACGCGCGAAGCCTCTTCTCCCTGACTTGCTCTCCTGTAACCCTCACCGTGACCCCTAGTATACCTGCAAGGCCAGTAGCGAGCTTTACCGTGGCATCTGGGCTCTTTTCTTCCTCCCGCTTCCTCTCCCTCGCACGCTCCCGTGAACTTTTGTTTCCGTCTCAGGCTCCTTTTTCTTCGTTTTTTATCCCCCTCTCTCCTTCTCTACGGGCACGCGCCAAGAGTGTGCGCCCTCAAGGCCCCATCACCATTGTGGCGCACGCGTGTGGTCAGGGCAGCAACGGCATCTATCTGCGAGCGCTGCACTGAAACCGAACCATCGGCGAAGAGAAAAGCCGCAGCGGCATCGCTAAGGGCGCGGAATCGACTTTCTCATCGAGACGGCGTAATCGCTTCCATACGGTGTTTTTCTCATATATATCACGATTACAGCGCCTCGTGCGGCCTCTTCTCAGCACCGCGCGTGTGTGCTGGCGTAGCTCTGTGTGACCTTGGCATCAGAGACATCAACAATTCATTCGCGCATTTTACCTAAGAATTTCTTACCGACTCACCACAGGGACGCCCGTTTCCTTTCCGCCGACCTCGAAGATGGTGCACATCGCACCTTTGACACTGACGGCGCAGCTGTGCTACCTCATGGGCGGCACTGCGATGTGCACCTTTCTCGCTATTTTTGGGTACCTGGTGTGGCGCGCGCAGGGATATTACCAACCGACACCCGAAGGGCAGAAGCGCAGCGCTGGATTCACGCCAAACGGCATTGCCGGCATCACAGCCTTCTTCACCTTCGCCGGGACCGCTGTGGTGCTTCTGACCGAGACAACACTCTTCTACGTGCGGTACGCCTTCCACCCATCCCATAAGGGCCACTGGTGGGCGGTGCAGCGGTACGCCTCAGTGATCTTGCTGGCCCTTGTGGGAAGTCTCTACGTCGCGACTGGTGTGGCGCTTCTTTTGAAGTGGGGCGGCCGCTCTGCGCAGTGCGCTTTCATCTTGTGCCTCGGCGTCGAAAAGTACCCGTCCGCTTCCCGCACACGCGGTGAGAACTTCGACACATTTCTCTCTCTGATTGTGTTCTTCACCCTGGTGCCGGCAGGACTGGTGCTGCTATGCCGTGTCTTCTCCACTGTGATACTGCAGCGGGCCGAAAAGGCGCTGCGCGTGCGCGCTGCTGTAGACAAGGCAGCCAATGTGCAGGTTTCCAGGAGCAACTCTGCCCAGTCTGCCGGCGAGGAGGCGCGCTGGCCGGAAAGCAGCAACGTGAAAGCTATGGCTCCGACAAAGGCCAACCCAATGGCGAAACCGGTCAGCATGCATCCATTTCGTGCGAAGCCGAGGGTGCAGCAGGTGTGTCGCCTTGTGGGGATGCTCATTGGTATTGCCGTCTACGCCACCATCTCTTTCTGGATGCCGAACGACGCACGCCGCTTCAGCGCCAACTCGATCGCCTCCTTCGCTCGCAACGGCGTCGCGCGCGACCGCCGCACTGCTAACATGACTGTACCGGATATGCCGTACGCGTGGCTCCGCACCGGCCAGATCCGCCTCTCCGAGAACCTGACGCTGAAGCTGTTCCCCGGCAACGTCTTCTTTTACGCGTATCTGCTGACGACGGCGGTGACTGTGTTTGTGCTGCGGCAGACCCAGCGCGGGCGGTACTGGGCGCAGCGCCGCATCGCGGTGTGCGCGTGCTTCACATACGGCGAGGCCGCCTTTGTGGCCGCGACGCTGCTGCTGTCGGTCATGTTCTTCATCTACTGGCTGCGCGACCACAACTACAAGCAGACCTGGAGTGTGACAGCGAAGGAGAGTGCGCAGATCGAGGCGCCGGAGCGGTGGGGCCGAGGACTGGGCCAGCTGGCGATCCTCTTCCTGTCGGTGCTGCTGCTGCCTGTGGGCCGCCAGTCGCTGGTGGTCAGCGTGCTCGGTGTGTCGCGCGACGGCATGCTGTGGTTCCACCGCGCCGTCGGCTATGCCATGCTGGCGGCCACGGTCGGCCACGTTGTGGCCTTCTACGTCTCGTACGCAAGCTTCGGCTATCTCCTGCAGAACCTGAACACTGTCTCGAACCGCGTGTGCAAGAAGGGCGTTTTCGACGACTACAGCGTTTTGGTGGCGACGTGGACGACGTGGTTCCTGCTGATCGCCATGGGTGTCTTTGGGCTGAGCTTCGTTCGCCGGCGCTACTACGAGTTGTTCTACTACACGCACCTCGCGGCGACGTACATGACGCTGCCCGTCATGGTCTTCCACGCCTCCGCTGGCTGGATGTACCTGCTGCCTGGTATGACGGTGTTCCTGGCTGACCAGCTGGTGCGTGTGTGGCAGCGGTCCGCTGTCGTGCGCCTCGTGCATGCGCGCGTGATCAGCGAGGACACGACGGAGCTGGCCTTCTCTGTGCCCGGGCGGTGGGACATGCGGCGCGTGCACCCGGGGCAGTACGTGCTGGTGTGCGTGCCGGAGCTGACGGCGCTTCAGTGGCACCCGTTCACCCTCACCAACGTCGTGGACGCGGAGTCTGTGGAGGCTGGCGGCTCTAGGGTGAGCGCGGCGGGGACCGTGTTCTACGTTCATGTCAAGTCGATGGGGCCGAGGACGTGGACGGGGCGGCTGTACGACCTGGTAAGGCGTGGAGAGGAGATCACTATGGCTGTGGAGGGGCCGTGCGGAACGCCGGTGGACTACCACCGCTATGACCGTATTGTACTGATTGCCGGCGGCGTCGGCGCGTCGCCGTGTATATCGATATTTGGCTCACTGCTGCGCCAGTGTCAGGCTCTGGGCCACGCTGGCGGGAGTCCACGTGTGTCATTTATTTGGTCTACTCGCTCTGCGCTTCATGTGAGGGCGGTGGCAGACATGCTGCAGCTGCCGGTACTTCGCGGCGATGTGGTTGATCAGCCCGGAAACGAGGCCACTATAGGGGAGGCGGATGACGGGTGTGCGACAAAAAAAGGTATGAGCACTGATGGCGTGCTGGCTACCGAGTCTGAAGAGCCTGTCGCGATGGCGGAGGGGGATGAGCCGCTCAACGATGACCTGGTCGCGGCGGACGAGACGGTTCACATTGTTGACGACATTCATCGTCACTTTTGTCTCGACGTCTTTGTGACTCGTGAGGATCAGCTGCAGCACTTACTAGCCGGAGATGGCCTATTGGAGGAGCGCGGCATGGTCACTTCTTGCAAGCTTTCGAAGGGAGATCGATGGACGGAAATGGCCGAGGAACAGGAGAGGGCCGGGGGCGTCATGGGGAAAGTCAGCGACTCCTCGTGCAACGATCCTTTGCAAAAGGGAATGGCAGGGTTGGCGGGGAAGCCCCAGCAGCTCGGGAGAACTGAGACTGGTGACGAAGCGGGGGAGGAGATGGCGTTCTCTTTTGCGTCTGGGTGCCATGAGGGGGAAGGCTCTGCGCTAACCACTCCCAATGACGGGGAGGAGCGCGCCCAGAGCGTGTCACCATCGGTTCTTGGGGAAAATGAAGGGGCTGTAATGGTGCAAAGCAAATCAGCGGTACAAGGGGAGGGTGCTGCCGTGTCTGAAAGGCTCTACCGGCCACCAGCGCGCTGCGCAAAGCGGTCGAGCGCGCAACTTTACGACAGTGACAGCCGCAACGGCAGTGGAGGAGGATGTGTGGTGCTAAAGGTGCACTCAGGACGCCCCGATGTTGAGCGCCTCATTCGCGCGGCGCTCAGCGAGTCCGGATGGAGCGCCGAAGAAGCTTCGAAGCTGAACAAAGCCCGCACACTCCTATTTGTATGCGGCCCAAACGCGCTTGTCCGCCAGGTCATTGCCTTAGGGGCGAAGCACGGCATTGCAGTGCACAAGGAAGAGTTCCTCTTCTAAGGGTTGTCTTGTGTGCGTGTGGTGCGCACTCCTGCCACCTTTCCCTTCTCATACGCACACACACCCACACACGCACGCCCTTTGCATTCCTGTTTGTGTGTGGTGTGTGTGCTTTCTCGCAGATGCTGTCTGGTGTTCGCCTCGGCACGATACATAGCGGAAGAGAGTCGTGCACGCCGTTCACCTTTCCCCTCCCCATCATGCTCTCCTCTTTTTCATCGGCCCATGTAATCTTATGCACTGCCAGTGTTGTGGGGGCGCGCTCTGCCAGACACTCGATGGCACCCGGACAGGCATCTGTTCCGCAATATATATATATATATGTTTGGATGGGGTATATGTCCTTGTGGGAGTGACTGAAGCAAGGGCTTCTCTTTTTCTGCGTGCAATTACAGGAGAGCGGCAGCGTGGGTGGCATGCCGCGCTCGCAGAAATGGCGCATGCATGCGATGCTGAAGAGAGGCTGCCGTGCTAGTTGGGCAGGACTTCAAGAAACGCTTTCGCCATCACTGCTGCTGGTGCTCACTCTTCGGCCTCCCTCTTCTCTTTCGCTTTTTTCTTGCCTGTTCGGCTTTGTGCGCGCCTTATGCGTAAGGTGTGCGCAGACACATTCGCTGAGGAAGTGCTTTCTGTTCGTTCTCTCGACCTCCCGTGTCAATGTACACTTGCTTGAATTTGGTGTGGGTTCATGCAAACTTGAGGGTAGTAAGAGCCTGCAAGCTTTTATCACGGTTACTCGGGCGAGGAGTAAGAGATGGGTCAGCATCTAACTTTTTTTTTCGTATTCTTAATCAGCACGACGTTGCTTGGTGTAGAAGAATGAGATATGAGTGTGTGGGTGTGGGAATGCGGCTACCGCTTCTTCGTTTTTCTTTTTCGTTGAAAGCAGTCCTTTCTGCGCCCCCCACCCCTACCCCCCGAGCCCCACCCTTCTCCTCACTCGCCCTCGCCTCGCATGCTTGCTGGCACCTTGTCATCTCATGAAAACATTTTCTTTTCTTTCGTTGTTGTTGTGTGCCCTCCCCTTCTCTGTGTGACAGTGCTGCGATGCGAACGGCCAAAAAGGCCGTAAAGGCAACATGGCATGCGTCACCTTCGATTTCTCTTCTGTGCATTGCGAAGCCGTGCATATACTATTTTCGAAGTGGCTTCACTGTGTTCTCACATGACTTCCTTTCTTCCCCGTCATGTTCTCCACCGCGTATTTCTTCTCGATGCAGGGGTGGGCGTGGCCCGTCCATCGCGTGCCTCTCGCGTGCCTCCTTTGCGTCGTCCACCGTCGCTGTGTGCTCGCCTCGACAGCCCCATTCTTTCTCCCGTCTGGCGATCGTGGCTGGGGGTGACGGACAACGCGCAAGCCTCTTCAGAAGAGTCGAGCATACGCGGGCACAGGCATCTCTTTTCACTCCGTTACCACACGGCCGAATGTCGGCTTCAACGTCTGCGAGACATGCCGGTCGGAGCCGTGATTTCTGTCCCTTTTTTTTGGTATATATCCTCTCCGCCTAAAGAAACAAGAAAAACAGCTCCGTACGCGGAAGCTTTCCCAAGCACAGAAAAAATAGAGTGGAAGCACTACTCACACACTCTTCGAATGGCCGCTAGTCTCCTATAGTGTGCCAGTGGTACCCGCACAGCATCTGCACGCTTGCCGGGGGCGGCAGGCTCGCGTTGCCTCATACATGCGCAGCATGCGGGACCTGCTGCACGTGTTCGTGTGTTCTTATACGATGATGCGACGGGGTATTGCCGCACGCGATCTCGATTCGTGAGGTGCACGCAGGCCCCCGCAGCAGGCGGCGTGCGCGTTCGTCTTAGACGCCCAGCATACCTCTCCCTCCTCTCCTGTCGCTGCTATGGCGTTCAACGTCATCTGCAACTGCTCTAATTTTACTGTTGTGTGCCCGCGCCGTTTGACTCCCTTCATTTCGGACCTTGGGCACTCGGCCCTTCATCACCTCCACCAACGAGGCATTCCAGACTGCTGGGAGTGCAGCCCTGTGCGACGATTCGCGTTTGGGATAGATGGCCGCTGTACGACTGTGAAATTCGTCATGGATTTACCTCCGTGAAAGACGTCAGTGGATGCTGGCACGACGGAGAACGCAAAAGCGTGATGTTTCACAGGAAGAGGAAACGAGGAGGGGAAGGGGGTAAGCGGTGAAGGAAGCTCAAACGCTGGCACCTGTCGGCGTTTTAAGGCGCGCTCGGGAAGAGAAGTGCTCGCTGCTAGCGCTTCTGGATAACGAACGCAGTGAAGACGCTGGCAACCTCCATCGTCTCAGCACCGCCGTTTTCTTTCCCTCCCCCAACCCTTCCCCTGCACCAAAGTACGGGGCTTGTGTTTCTCCATGCCCATTCTATCAGAGGCCTGCACATTGAGGCACACAGGCGCCCCCCTCTCTTCATCAGGCTCTCCACCGACACCCTTTTCCCTCCCGTTATAGCCAATCCTGGACATGGTCGTCGTCGTCTCCTCTGCTTTCTCGCCTCTCGTCTCGTCTCTTGACTTAAAGCGGCGCAGCGAGCATTCGGAAAGCGGACAATGGAATCGAGACACATCTTGTGCACTCGAGCTCGCTTCTCCCACGTCCATGAAGAGGGATCGCAGAGTCTGGTATGCTTTGCATCGCCCTCGCGGATGGACCGCTCTCCGGGCTGTGCAGTAGTCCGCGCGCTTCGAGTGCCATCCGTTTCGCGCTATTACCAAAAAGAAAGAAAATTACCTCTGCCTCCTTTTCTCTGCCTGTCGTCATTTAATGCGCAGCGTCGCGTGTGTACTGAGCCGCCCCACACGCGCATCTGCAGCGAAGCGTTGACGAGGCGCAGTCCCTCCCCCCTCTCTCTCTCACTCACATACACGCACAGGCTTCTCCACTTTTTGCCTGCGCCCGTAACGTTTGCGCATGCGGCGTCTCGTCTGCGTTACCGCGGCAATTTCCGAGAACAGAACTTTCTTCTTGAAATTTGTTCTCATTGGCTTATGCTTCAGACGTGTAGGCACGTTTTCGTTCGCGCACGTTCCCCTCTCTTTCCCTCTCTGTGTGTGTGTGTGCGTGGGGGGGGGCAGCGTCAGCGACAAAATGCTTTGCCGCTTTGCATGGCTCGCCTGCGGCCGAGCGGCGGCAGCCCGTTTACTCCGCTCTGTTATTCCTTCGGCACAACTCGTTTTCGGCCTCTCCTCAGCCTGCGGTAGCCCGTTGCAACATGGGGTGCGCCCCCCCTCCTGGCGGCTGCTTGGGGGATGAGCAGAGGCGGCCGAGGGCAGGCGAGAAAGAGGAGGAGGCCGGGCCGCCCGAAGTGGAAACTCTCGAGGCATCGCGTGTGCCGAAGAGTAGGCCCGGGAGTGGGGGCTCTCTATCAGCGCGACGAGCGTTGCTGGCGTATGATGACCTTTCACAGGGGCATCTATCCATATATATATATATATATATGAATGTATTGGTGCGCACGTGCGTATAGGTGCACATTTCAGAGGACTCCGGATGCAAAGGGGCCGTCGCCTATAGCGAATGGCGCTGCGCCAGCGGATTGGCCCATCGTCCCCCTTTCAGGCGCGAGGTGCGGTGACTTTAGGTTGCTTGCTTTCTCTTCGCCTGTTCAAAGGGGCTTTACTTATCGAATCCAAATGCAGTGTGGAGACGTCTTCACGCGTGCGCACACAGACACACTAAACGCCAAAGGAAAGGGGGGAGAGCGCTCTTTGGTCACCATTCCTCCCAAAGAAGCAATCATGGCGGCAACCGACATGGCTCAGGAGTATTTCCCCTCAGTCGGTCGAAGAAGTGCCGCGCATGCAGAGCAAACGTCAGCGATGCGTAGCGAAGAGAGAACAGCCAGGTTTAGCATCATGGCTCCTGTGCGCGTTCTCCTCTCCTCGCATGCTCTTATGAATGGCTGTTCCGGAGTATACACGGACGAGGAGGAGCAGGAGGCAGAGGGAGGGAGCAGGGTATCAATGCTGGCGTTTGCGATGTGTCACACTATGGAGCGCCTCATGGTGTCTCTCGGACTTTCCTCCTCTGCCACCCGCATTTAACTCTCTCGCATTTGGTGTTGGCCGTCACTGGCGTCGGCTTGTGCAGATTCGATGGTCGCAGAAGGAGCAGACGCTCAGCTCTTTTGTTAGGAGAGGGGTCTGCGATCTGTGGCCTCTGCCCTGCACGGCTGGGGGTGCCCGGCGTTTCGCATACGGCGACCTCGAGGTCGATTGCATTCAAGGCAGACGGCCGGAAGCATGCGCACCAATTACCCTCTGCGGTGCCTTCGCCACAGTCACTTGTTTCTTGCGCGCCGCGGTCATGGAGGCACCGCACAGGCCCAACGGGAGCTCGAGAGACTTGCGGTGATGGAGCAGTTCATGAGCCAGCCCGCGGAGAGCCGCGCGCGGCAGGCACCGGCAACGACTGAGGCACGTGCCGCAGCGTACTTGCGCGGGCTTCCGCAGCGGGTGGAGCTCACACGGCGCGTCGCTTCACGAGCAGGCGATGTTCAAGCACTTGACGAGCACAGCGCCATCGAAACTTCTTCCTCAGCCGCTTCACCCACTGCGCATTGGAAAGGCAGAACATCTTCAGGTGAGGCCGCCGCTCCGGAGGTGACGACGCTTTCACAATTTCTCTCTCTCTGCAAAAAGCACCGCATCCAGTTCAGTTCCTCGACTGACCCTGCCTCTCGCAAGCAGGGTCGCGAGGCTTTTCGAAGCTTTTGGAGCCGGCACGTGAGCAGTGCAGTAGCCTGCTGCTACGAGAGGGTGCATGACCTCGGCTGCGTCGCGGACATTGGCCTCTCCGACACCGAACTGCACCTTAGCATGCACGGCATGCGAAGCATGTTACATGTGCTACAGACGGAGCGCACGACCGTCTCGAGTCTTGACGCGACCCGTATTCTAGGCTATCTCGCACGCGAGTTGCAGTACTATGAGTCTCGGAAAGACAACGAGAGGGATGGAAGTGTAGCGCCAGCGTCTGTGAGTCTCACCGCGTTCCGCGAGGCTCTCACAGACGTGGCGCTTAGGCGGCTTGCGTCCCTTTTCATGCAGCAGAGTCCTCTTGCAGAGAGCCACACACCCAGCGTTGTGACGATGGCGACGAATGAGCCGGGGGCCTGCGACGCCGCCCACCCTCCTGAGCTGGTGTCTGGCGTTGACGCAGTGTGGGGATTGGAAGTCCTCTCCGTCGTACATGCCCGCGACGCCACAGAGGCTGTCTTGGAGGATCTTTGGAATGCTAAGCAGCTCCGCTTACTGCGCCAGCAGCGCGAACCTAAGCACCTTCGATGGAGTTCATCGCTTCCGGAGGTGTCGAGCGCGTCCCTGCCGATGAGTGCGCTCGCCAACGAAATTCAGTACCTGCTGGTGTCGGAGCTGTTTCGCGTCGTTGCAGCGCTCCGGCACGACCTCCGCATGACTGACATCGTTCACGCCTATGCCCTGCTGCGCGTGCACTTGCACCTTTTGTGGCCGCCGTACGCTCAGCAGCCAGCGTACGCGACACAGCGTCCCAATCGTGGCCGTGCGCCACTGAAAAGGGAGGAGTCGCACGCTGCATCGGCCTCGCCTCCTGCACCTGCTCGACGACGCGCTCTGTGGTACGAAAAAGACATGCTCTTTCGCGTCACCTGGGGCCTCGCCGTCGCCCTCGTCAGCAAAGACCGGGTCTTCATCAGCAGCTATCACTTTCTCAAGATCGTCGCCGCACTGGCTAAGTTACCGGCGTTTGTGCTATCTCAGGAACCGCGCGTCAAGAAGGAGCTCCGCAGTTTCGAGTCACTTCACGGAAGCACCGCAGCTCCGTCAAATGCCAATGGAGAAAATGCCGAGGGGCGCTATGTCAGCGCCAACATGGCGGCCGAGGTGGTGCGGCAAGAGATGGCTGCGGAGGCCGGCGCAGCGCCCACCGTGACTGTAGCCCTGCACCCGAGCGATTTCTGGGACTTTATGATTGCTAAGGCGTGCGTATTTGTGCCGAACTTGACGCCTGAGCAGCGCCGAATAGTGTGTCGTAGTTTCCATCTCGCCATCACCGAGAAGCGAGCACATCTGCTGTCCCTCCGCACTGGTGCCAACGCTGGAGTGGCACGAGTGCCGCAGTCATCGCGGCGCATTCGCAGCGTTAGGGCAGAGAGGCGGTTCGGGTGCAAGATCGTCTTGACCGCATCCAGCAGTGATGGCGCGGCTGCAGAGATTATCCGCCCGCTGGTGGAGGAGATGGAGGACTACCCCGAGCCGTACGAGGTGTGCGTGAGAAGCCGGCGAGCACATCCGTCACCGCTCCGTGTGGCGCCGGCGCATCGGCGGCAGTGACAGCAATAGCAACCTACGGGGGCTGGGCTGTCGCTTCTGTCTTCCTTTCTCGCGTGCACCTGAATCGTTCGATGGGCAGACAGAGGTTGGTGCACTGTGTATCTTGCGAGAGAAGGCGACCTCCTGCACGAGAGGCGGAGAGGGGTATGGTCAACGTGTTGTCTGTCGCTGGAGGGGGAAGGGTGTTGCTCTGCCTGTCCGAGGGAAGTGCCCTCCCTTCTCACCGCCCAACCAACACGAAAGGACGCGAGAGCATACATAAAGAAAGCGAAGGGAGCTGCGTCTTTCACGCGCACTCCAAAATTGCACTGCATCTGAGCACACGAGCCCCATATGCGTCACAAACCGGCGTGCCCACCTTTAATTTCACACAGTGACGTTTGGTGAAGTCTCGCAGAGCACTGCAGCATCAGCCCTGGCGCTGGAAGACAGTCGTACGGCATCTTCAACTCTGCCCTCTTGGACGGCCACTTCACGTTTTTTTCTCTTTGTATGCTGTCCACATCCCTCTCTTTCTTAACTCACACACTTCTGAATGCGCATGCCCCTCCTTTTTTTTCAACTTCGGCTGTGCCTTTGCGTATGTGTAACGGCTCCGCTGACCCACGTGCACACATACACGCATACATATATGTGGTGCTCCCTGTAACCGTGCTGCTGACAGCACTTGTCAAATAACACACACCTGATCGCTCTGCAGGCAAGCCAAGGTACACACATATATATTTATACAACTTTGTCTTTCTCCTACCCCTCCCCCTTCTCACAACGCACAGGAAGAGGAAGGCGCGGGAGACACTTGATTTCATCTCCACAGGCAAGTAGTGGCGACGCGCTTGCCCCCCCTTCACTCATATCGTCTCTCTGCTCGTCAGACATCTTCCTCAGCTGGAATTCCGCTGCCGGTCGTAGACGGTGGGTATCGCACGCGTTGCGTGTCCTCCCTCTCCCTCTCTCCCTCTCTCCCTCTCTCTGTGTGTGTGTATGTGTGTCGTCTCGCTCTTCGGGTTTTGTATTGGCAGTCTTCCTTTGGCGACCCTTTTTCTTCCCGAAGCTGTCTCTCTTTCGAACGGTACCCACCCGCCTTCCTGTGCACCTCTGGCATTCTATAGCGCATACGCGATCACCGTGGCTCTTGCTAGTCGGGCGAGCTTTGGTCGCGCCCCATTGATGTGTGTGGTTTATCCTTGATCCGGAAGATGCTGCGCCGCTTCAACGGGTCCGTCCTGCACCCTGCGCGCTGCGCGACATGCCTGGCGACGGCGACGAGCCCTGCTGCCATAGCGCTGTCGGCTCGTCCGTTCCACAATGTGTACGGCCTTATTGGCTCCTGCCTCATGTGCGGGTCCTGCATGCTGTGCTTCGGCTCCTGGGCAAACAACTACTGCAACGTGAAGAAATATGGCCGCTGGCGCTTCCGCAATTCAATCGATGATGTCATCATGGTGTCGGACTTCCGTGGCGCGCGCTACGTTGGTGCCTTTCTTGGCTTTCTATTTTGGTGGTTTATCGTTGGCCCACAGAAGTATCGCTGGAACAGCAACTTGGCCGACATTCCCGGGAACACACGTATCGGTCCTTTCTAAGCAGGCGCACTGATTGAAAACAGAAAGGGAAACTGGAGGGAACGTCGGCGAGCCAAAGCGTGCCGAACGGGCGAAAAAAAAAGAGATTTGCTTGCAAAAAAAAGATAGGAGAGGCGTGGGGGGGGGGAGAGCCAGGCGCAGGCCCCATGCGCACGGTAGCGCGGAAAAGGTGGCTTTGGTGTCTTGGTTTGTGCGCGTGTACAAGAGGCAGTCAAAGCTGCAGCTGTGCCTTTGAGCTCTTCATCCTTTTCTCGGTGTACATATTTCCCTCTCTTACTTCTCTCCCTGCTCTTGTGGCCCCCACTCGCCAGTCGCGGCGAACCCGTCGTTCGTTTTCTTTGCTGCTTCGCTTCTCTGGATGGCGTCGTACTTGACTACTCCGCTCCGCTCTTTCTCTTTATTTTTGTCCCTCGCACCTTTCCGGAAACAATAAGTTCACACGCCTACTCACGTGAAGGCGGAAGAGGAGAGGGCAGTGCCAGAGTGTCTGCAGCGTGTTTGATTCTGTATGCTGTGTGTGTGTGCGTGTGCCATCATACGCGTGTACGATGTGTATTGCTTCCCTCTTGTTCTCCTGTTCCTCTACGGCCTCGCCATCTCTGTCCAGTCCGAGACGTCACAGTGCGCTGGGGCGAAGAGTCAGTGGAACATCAGCGTCTGAGAGACCACATCGCTAGCGAAAGGGCGGGGCACAGTGGGTGGATGGCGGTAGGGCTGTCGAGGGTACGGCAGGAGCCCGGCCAAACTCGGCGTCTGTTTTTCCGGCAGCTCTCCCCCTCTCTCTTCCTGCCCTGCCTCGCTCACATTTTCCATTCCATGGGCACACGCACCAGGGCGATGGGGGAGGGCTTCAGCGAGACGGGGCTGTATCTCTGTCCCTTATGCCAGGCCTCCCGCTTCTTTTGTCGTCTTGCGTGATAGGCTCACACTCTTTGGCACGATGGAGTCTCGTCTGCCAGCGCGTTTCCGCGTCATGGTCGTTCTGGGTGCTCCGCATGCTTGACTGCACTGACCACCTTCTCTGGCTCCCTTTTCTCCCTCCATTCCCCAACACACACACACACGTCGAATATGCTCTATTGGACACGCGGCTCTCTGCCACACAGACACATAGGCATACACATACAACGACCGAGGCGCACAAAACAGGAAAATCGCGCCCCTTTCGGCTTCCTCTCCTTCGCGTCTCCTCGCGCACGCTTTCACATCGCGCCAGCGGTGACCGTTCACCACCGCCTGGCCACTCTCCTCCTCTTTTTTGTTTCATCTTTGCTCTTTACATTTCGGCTCTGAGGTCATGTCCTCTACGGCACTCAATGCGAACGCCGCGGCGAAGCAGATGACGGACGAGGAGATCACCCGTCATCGTGTCATGGCTCGCCTGAGTGACATCCGCATTCAGCCCCTGAAGCAGCTGCCCATGACCGCTTTCATGATGTGGATGGTAGGTAACGATGTCAGCATCTTCTCGATCATGTTTGTCGGCATGGCCGTTGTGAACCCGTTGCAATCGATTCTCGGTGTTGGAAAGATATTCGCTGACTTCGAGGAAGACGCGAAGGCTGACCGGCAGATTCGATCGGCCGTGAACCAGGCCCGCTGGATCTATATCGGCTGCTGCCTGATCGCTTTTTTGGTGGCGCTTGTGAAGCTGAACTGGATGGAGCTGCTGCCGGTGAGCTCCATGGACTGGATGGATAACACACCACCAACTTACCAAGAATTCAGCATCGGAGCCTTCTACGATTGAGCTCTCGCAACTCACAAAACAGATGCAGAACGAAGCGAAGCGAGGAGACAACACAGTGTGCTGCGATGTGTGAATGGGCGCTCATTTTTTTTGCCGATTCTTTCGTGCACCTTCTCCCGTGCGCCCGTGTTGGCGCCATGGAGAATGAGATGCTGATCGTTTCCCATTTGCACGGATGTATGCGTTCTGCCTGTGTGTGCGCTCTCTCTCCTCTGTTGGCGTTTCGGTGCGGTACAACTTTCTGTTGCTGTTTTTTCCTCCTTTCTGCGTTTGTTAGAGTGTATGTGCGTAAAAAGTAAGTTGAATGGTGGGTGGTGGACGATGAAAGCTGTCGAGTGGCATACCGGCATCGGCCGAGTCCACCAGCGCCGCGCCCGGAAAAGGCGTGTGTGTGTGTGCTTCATTGGATCTTGCGGGTTCGATTCTGACACTGACAGCGCTAAAGCCCGACCGGGCGGTTGTAGAACGTGAAGCGATGAAGGGGGGAGGGGTGCTTTGCGCATCGGAAAGGGGGAAGAATGAGTGGGCTGTGCTAGAAAGTATCTCTGCGCACTCTCCTCGTTGCCCGGGAGATGGGGCTGTGGAGGAGGAGAGGAAGAGGAGGAGAGGCGATGTGCGTGTGCACAACGCACCGCTGCCTGTGCGCCCATGCCTCGCTCGCCATGGAAGCCCAAACTCACCTCATGCCCGCCACTTTCGCTGTCCTCTTTTTGGTTGTCCGTCCCTCCCCTTCCCCTACGCCGGCGAACGGGGACTGTTTCCTTGCAAAGTCCTTCAGCAAAGATTCACGTGGGGTGCGCGCGACGCCGCAGCCTGCCAGCTGCACCTCCCATATCATCACCCTACTCGCCTTTCTTCTCAAAGTCACAGACGCTCGCAGCCCCGTCTGTCGCCCGGCATCATCCGCGCTGCTTTCGATATTCTTTCCCCTTCTTTTTCACGTCATGCGTACGTGTGGCGTCTTGCGCTGTGCTGCCGGGACGGTGGCTTCAGGGGCAGCCGCAGGCGTCTCTGGCACCTCCTCGTTCCAGCCCTCGTCGTATTCGCCCGCGTCTGTCTACAGCCCCTCTCACGCGTTTCGTGCGCGCGACATAACCCTGCGTGTGCCCAGCAAAGACAAACTCCTGCGCTTCACCTTCTGCTCTACTCGCCACCTCCTCTCGGAGGCAATTCGTCGGCACGACCTCCTGCGCAGCACCGGAGCTCACCTTGACTTCCTGCAGCTGCTGGGAACACAGCTCACCTTTGCGAACCTCCTTGCTTCGGCACTGGAGGGCGAGGAGCGAGTGGAGGTTCGGTTCACCGCGGAGGAGGCCACCATCTTGACAGAGGCGTTGGCGCTAGGGGAGTGTCGGTGCTACCTTCGGTCCGAGTATAATGCGCAGCTAGAGGAGCGCGGTCTGCCGACGTTTCCGCTGCGCGTGAGTCGTATCATGTACCGCCAGGAGAAACCCTTTACGTCGGTAGTGCATGCTGATCTGGCGGAGATTTTGCAGCCACCACCTGACGTCGTCTCCAGCACCGCTGCCGTTGCCACACACACAAGCGAAGCTAACGATGTGCCGCTCTCTCTGTATCTGCCGGGCATATTCAGGCAAGTGCCTTTGGAGGCGTGGAAGCGCTTCTTCTCCTACAACAGCAGCCTGCACGCCTACAACTACCTGCGCCGATCCGAGGGCTGCGTCCCAGTCGTGTGGCTGCACTCTCGGATCGACGCCACCAGTTTGCTGCACCACGGCTTCCTGAACACCGACGGCAATGCTGCAAGTGCATCACAGCAGTATGATGCAGCCTGCAGTGACGCGGTCAAGGAAAAGAAGGTACAAGAAGTCCAGCGAGCGCTTTCGCATGCCATTCCGCTTAGCTTCGGTGTTGTGGTGACGCCGCTGGCCGCCGGAGTTTCGGTGGACCGCCGCGTAGGCCAGCTGAACCGCGTAGTGCTAAAGGCTGCCGCACAGCTGAGCGCATCGTCGGAAGGCGGTGCGACAACCATCTCGCCTCTGCAGCCACTAGTAGATAGATGCGCAGAGAGGCACACCACGTGCCAGCACATCCTTTCGCTGGTTTCGGGTGACCACGATGGCGCCTATCAAGCCGCGGTGGCGGCTCGGCAGTACAGCGACGATCCGGGGCAGGTGGCGGCGCTAGTGAACCCCATACGGCGAGCGTTAGGGGTGCATGACTTTGTCATTCCGCTCGCCGCAACGGAAGCGGAGCGGGCCGGGCTAGACTTTTTCTGTCGCTGCTCGAGGCAGAACATCGTGAGCTCCCTCGTCTCCGCGTCCTTACATACGCTGGAGTCGTTGAAGGAGAGCGGCAACACAGTTTGCTGCTCCTTTTGTGGACGGCAATACATCCTGGCAGACGCGGAGTGGCACGAGCTCGTGAAGGCTCGATCTGCGTCCACTTCACCGCAGCGATGAAACTCTGTTGAACAAGAGGGGGGTGACCCTGGACCCCGTTTTTTTCCTCACGCACCGTTTGGTGCGACTTGCCACACTCAGCATATGCCCTTGTGCGTCACAGATTTGGTTTCTGCTCCCCCTCCCCTTCGAAGACACAGGCGCTGTGCACAAAATACGGCTGCACAGAGTGCCGTAGAAGCATCTTGCCGGGGTGTCCCCGGTGAGAGGGAAGGCATGACGTTGTACAGTACAGCCTTGTGTGCGTGTGTGTGTGTAGTGCTGGCATGCTCACCGCTGTGTGAGAGTGTCGTGAACTCGATTTCTGCTCCCTACCCCCTTTCAGCCACCATCTCTCACACTGCTCCGTCTTTCGTTCGTCCCCACTTTTGTGCTGTGAAATGGGCCTTGCTTGACTCCACGACTCACCAAGGGCCGCCCTTGATGTTGGGGCGCGCCTTTGCGGACAGAGCAACCCCAGAGCCCAGGGCCCCCCCACACACGCTGCGCGGGGAAGCCGAGGAGCCTTACCCGACGCCTTATCCTCATGAAGCGCCAAGCTGCATTTGCCGTTGAGAGCGTCAAGCACCCACGGTGCAGAGGCCACGGCAGCGTACCGTTGCGGATGCCGGAGGCCAGTCACTAGATGACGCTTCGTCGGTTCGACCGGCGGCGGTGGCTTTTATCGTTGCAACTTGTGACGAAGGCGATGCACCAGCGCCACTCGAGAGTATCGTACGGGGCCCTCACTCCGCCCGCTGATGCGGCGGCCAAGCCATCCCTGGGGAGAAAAGCTGAAGGGGGGTGACCGGACACATCGCAGAGGCGGCCGTGATGTGATCTGTGTATCCGGCAGTGGGTAAGGCTTGAGGTACGAACCCCACCCACGTGACCGAGCTCTCACTGCTGTAAGGCGACTCCGTGACGACTTTGCAGCGCCAGAGGAAGATGGGGGTGGGGAGTGAAGTGGGCGTTTGGCCCGCGTTGTGGTGTGTGGCAGGGCCAACGGAAGCTTTGGAGGAAGAAGTGGCGAATACACGCGTGCATCGCTACTTGTCGTGCTGCGCATGCTTCCACCAGTATGGCTGTACACACTTACACACACACACACACACACACAGACACACAGAGAGACGAGGGCGCCCGCGGCTCCGCTGAAGTCGAGTCACCTTCTACCACTCTGCAGAAGCACTTTGGCGTGCTCCAGCGAGTATCGCCCATTCCTTCGTCTCACCGGCTCGAGCACCCGCATTCATCTTAGCTTATGATAACTGCTTGGGAAGTAAGGTGGCCAGATGACGCGGGTGCAGCTCATCAATTTTCGCTTGCTCGAACGACGGCAGGGAGACGGAGGAGAAAGAACGAAACTGTTAACCACACTCACAGTGCAGCGCGCAGGGGGAGAGAGAGAGAAAGCATTTCGCTTCCCCGGTCGGGGCGAACAAAGAAGGTTTCACCAATCATTTTCTGCGGTGGTGCCCGCGTAATCACCTTTTGGTGTTCCCTCTCAGACCGCCGCCGCTTCTTCGTTCAAGGAGCGGCTGTGACAAAGTGCGGACCACCACCCACATGCCCATACTCCGACGGATGCCACTCCGCCGGCAATCGCTCTCTGTGGCGTCTCTCCGGCCCTCGCAGAAGCGGAGAAACGAAAGGTGCCCAAGTCAACACTGCCGATGCCACACACGTGGCATTCATACGCGCATACGATCAGACGAGGGACGACCCCCCCTGCTGGGCGGGGGGGGCAAGAGGGAGGGGGCCATACGGTTCAATAAGACGCCACGGCGTCCTCCAAGCAGCTTTCAGCGGACCGGCATCGTGGGAGTAGAGCACAGCCTCCGTGATAGGTGTGCTACGCAGACTGCGTCCAACACCGGCAAAACCATTCGGCTGTTATGGCACATGCGCGCGAGGGTAAATGGCGCGTCACCAACGCAGTTTCTACCCCCCTCTCTCCCTCATCAAGGAGTTCATCTTCCCGACGAGACGGCACAGCGCGAGCCCTGCCGCCCGTGGCTTGGCGTGTGCTTCGCTGCTTGATCAGGGAGAACTCACACGCTCGTCCTTGCGGATGAAGGTGCCGCATCCCTGCACTCAGATGCGGTCATGTGAGCGGGACCGCTTTCTCCTCGGTGCGCGTGGCGGCCCTTTTGGCCGAATAGCGCGCGAGTCCTTCTTGCTTCTTTCCACAAGAACTCCTCCGCAGAAGAGATGAGACGTGCCTCGCTCGTCAGCCAAGTGCAACAGAGATGACCCCTCCAAGTGCACCGGCGACGTGGGGTGGCCCCCCTCCTCTACACGAATCAACCAGGCGAAGCACCTCTGATACATGCTCTCCCTGCCGATCCTCTTCTGCACACAGGACACCGCCATTCATGGTCACCAACGTCACGAGGGTAACCACGTTCACGATTGTCCAGGATAACATGCCCTGATCCGCCACAGCACTCCGGCACGCGTCACGCGCGGCAGCGCCATACGCATCCAGGTCGAGCCGAGGCACACACGCCCTCCTGCGTTGCTGTGTGTCCATGCGAGAAGCAAGGTGGATGCGCCGCCCTTCCATCTCGGGCACAGTGAAAGTATTTATGCCGCGCACAATCCCCTTCCCTTCCCCTCCCTGAGAAAGCGCCTTACCGGTGATGCGGTTACCTTGGACGAGGCACGACCCGACCTTCCCCGTCGCCACCGCCAGCGCCACGTCGGCCGTCGGTGGGTGACACTTTCTCGCCGTCCTCGACATCCGGAGGCCGTTGACGTGAGCGACGTTGACGTGCCTCTGCCCCCAACGCAAACTGTCCCGTGTCTGGGGCCGACTCGCGCTCATCACCCTGACAGCATCCCATTTCAGCCAG
Organism: Leishmania martiniquensis; assembly: GCF_017916325.1. Classification (NCBI taxonomy): domain Eukaryota; phylum Euglenozoa; class Kinetoplastea; order Trypanosomatida; family Trypanosomatidae; genus Leishmania; species Leishmania martiniquensis. Next base: position 573,257 of record NC_090165.1, read on the forward strand.
AGAGCTGCTCTCGAGGTGCAGTAGCCATTGAGAAGGCAGAAGGGACACGACCAGTGCCCCACGAAGACCCTGAACGCGCGAAGCAGTGCGGGCTTGGCCTCCACGGTGAGATGGAGGTTGTCGCTCGGGGATTTGGCAAGCGTGTGAGCCGACTGCTGCCTCAACAGGGCTAGGCGTTCTTGCTGCGGGACGCCAGACACCGCGGGGGCGCCCTTCTCCACTGACGCCAGGGGCCACCATCTCGCCCCGATCCACCCTGTTCACAGCGGCTTCGAGCATTGCTGTGCAGGACTTCTAATCCTTCGCGGAAGCCTGCGTTGTGGTGGAGGCGCCGCTGAACGGAGGCGTATCTCTGTTTGGATGTCAGAGCAGAAAGCAAGCAAGCCGGTCAAGCCACGAGGTGAGGCAGTGACTGCGTGATGGCCGCAGAAGAGCGGAGACCTCCGGCGAGTCCTCAGAGCTGTGTCCCTTCGAATTTGGTGGCGTAAACTCTTTCAATGCTCCTCAGCGGCTGTGCCAACGGCACTTCTTCTGTCGCCACGGAGAGAGTGAGAAAGTCGGGGGGGGGGGAGGCTGCCAACAGCGAAGAATATGCGAGGCATCACTCTGCTTGCGCACAGCATATCTCTGCGAAAGCGCTCAGGGTAGAGGAAAGGAGGTGCAGTTGTCGCAGGGCCAGAGATCTGAGGGCTCCACCTCAGTCCGATTTTTGTGTCCGTAGAAGCAATAGAGTGGCTCGCCCTTCCACCACCTTTCAGCCACCCCGTACCACTGCCTTCGATCGCCCGACGTTGTTGCTCGGTGAAGTACAGTACATAAGCACACTTACCCACACACGAACGGGTCGCTGTCGCGCACGGCTGCCGGGGAGAAAAGAGAACAAAAGCAGCCAAAGAAACGGATGGCGCACTGATGATGCGTGTTTTTGTTTGCTTCCTTTATTTTTCAAATTCTGCGAGTTGCGCACTGATGTGTCTCTCCTCCGCCACACAGCCTCCCCGCTTACGCCTTTTCCCTCTCTCTTCCTCTCTCCATCTCGGCACTGTTTCTTTTTTCTGTGTGTGCTTCCTTGCGTTAAGGACTAACCGTGGCGAGCTGCTCAGTTTTCCGGTCAGTGTGCCTAGTCGCTGCGCATGCATCTGCACTATTTTTCACCTTGTGCGCATGTGTCAAGGCACTTCTGACTTCACCGGCAACCGCGAAGATGGCCTCCGAGAACCCAACGCTGAAAGAGGAGGCCTGCGTGACGGCGCTGAAGGACAGGTACCCGGCCATTCAGGCTGACGCTGCAGACGCCGGCTTCCTCAGCGAAAGCACGTATACCCGCTTCGCACGCGCGCGCAACGGTGACATCGAGAAAGCTGCTGCGTTGCTTGGGGCCGCCCTGGAGTGGCGCCAGCAGACGAAACCCTACGCCATCACTGCAGAGGAGGTCCAAAAAGCTATGCAGCAGACAACCCTTGTGTGCGGTGGCAGCTGTCGAAATGGATGCCCCGTAATTGCGATGGTCCTCGGCATGCGGAACGACTGCACTGTCCAGGAGCGGACGAAGCTGCTGGTGTACATTTTGGAGGAGACTCAGCGCAAGGGCTACGACCGCATCACCTGGGTCGTCGACTTTGGCGCCATGGGCACTCATCGCGATGAGCGCAGCAGGGAGGTGCGTAAGGAGACCATGAAGATGATGCAAGACTACTATCCGGAGCGCATGGAACGCATTCTGCTCTACCGGACGCCGTGGTACATTCGCATGTTACTCGGCGTTGTCAAAGTTTTCATGGATGCCCGCACCGTGGAAAAGATATCGAACGCTGGAAGCACTATCGAGGAGCTGGAGAAGTTCATTGACCGCGACCAGGTGCCGACGCTTTGCGGCGGTACCATGCAGGGCTCGACTATGACCCACCTGGAGGAGCTGCCCAACTTGAACAGCGAGGGGGCACAAAATCTCGATCCCAAGCAGCGTGCCGCAGATGAAGACGGTGGCCGCGCAATGCCAGGCGATTCGGGAGAAAAGGAGTCGGCTTCCGTGAATCTTAAAAGGGTGTCGAACGGCATGCGGACCGCGATGAACACAGCGTGAGCAACGCACGGCCGCCGCCGCACCAGCAGCTCCGTGGGTGGCGCAGGCGACTGCGCTCTCGCCGTTTTTATGCAGTGGTTTGCCTCGACACCTGACTCAAGCAGAGAGGAGAGCGACTGTTGGTGCTTTCTTCCTCTCTTCGCCATTCTATGCGCCTCTTGTGTAAGGCTTCCCCTCAACACGTGCCAGTCAACCACACTGAGATGCACAATGTTCCACTGGAACTGGTGCCGCGATCAAGGGCATTCTCTGAAGGGAGTGAGCCCTCGCCAAGCTGACAAGGGTGCGGTCGATGATGATGGCATGCGCTGCTCTCGCTTTCTCGTGGGCGCAGATGGCATCTTCATAAGTGATTGGCGATTGTGCTCTGTGGTGCGAGATCGCTCAACGGATATGAGCGGCGACCTCCCCTGCAGCACCGCGCTGCGGTCTTTCTATCGCCTTTCTCTCCTCTTCACTTCCCCCTCCCTGCGCCGTTCCCCGACACCTTTGCCGGCACGCTCTCGCCGGCTGCGCCAAAGGACCCGACGCCACTGTTCAAAGGAAGCTGTACCGTCGAGCGCCGCCAACAGCCACCCTCTCATTTTACGCACTCCTCTGCCTTCCATGTGTCCTTCCATGCCTCCCACTGGCCTACCCCTTACGTAATGTGAGGCACGGATTCCTTCGCACACACACATACACACACTAACATCGACACATACGTCAGGACAAGAGGCATATGCATACATTAGCATGGATATATATCCTCACTCGAGGCACGGCCTGGATGGGAGGCCGGCCGTACGGGGTGAGGATGGCTGAATTGTTGCAGCGCACAGTGGCATGGTGGAGGCGCGAAGCGCTGCACTCGCGGACCGCCACAGAATACAGGAGGCAGTGGCGCGCGTGACGGTCATCACTGACGGTCACTGCCCATTCTGGCCACCCTGCGCGTGCCATGACACTGGTCGAAGGGGAAAGGCTGTTGATGGAGGTAGGTGAGGAAAACCCGCGCGGCACGTGGTAGGGGTTGTGACACAAAGACTACCAGCGCGATTGCGTGGATCGTGGACTAGGCACACGTGTCGCAGGAGAAGCAAGAGAGGGTGCACCAGAAGCGCACGTATGCGCTCACAGAGCACGGGAAGGTGATGCCATTTGTTCTTGGCAGATACGTGGAAGGGCTCACGAAGATGCTACCCCCTTCGTTCGCCTTCACTAACGGAACTCCTGTTTGCGTTGGCTCACTTGACTCTCAACCTCGCCACGTCTGGCAAGGCGCGCAGCAGCGGCAACTCTGCAGAGGAGCTGCGTAAGCGGGTCCATCGCAATCCGCTTTCAGAGCTCTGCGAGGAGACCGTGCTGGGTACGCTGTGGATGCGCTTCTCAGAGTTGCCCAACGGGAACAAGCCATGTGCGAGACGGCAATCGGCTGGTCTTTTGGTTGGTAATGCTCTCCTCTTGCTTGGGGTAGGCAGGGAGCGACCTCGTCACAGGCGCATGCTGCCTCCGAGATCGTCCGCGCCGCAGGCGCCACGGAAGGCATTCGCACAGCGCATTCCCCTTTTTTCAGCCATTTCACCCCCCCTCTTCTCTCTTTCGACGTGGCGCATCATGTGAGCAGCGACGGCAAGGAAATGTAAGCGAACACGCACATACACATGCACACACCGAGAGAGAGAGGGAGAGGCGCCTCTTCTTTGCCCATGCAAGGCACTGGCGAGCGGAAAACGCTTCGGCATACTAACAACGCAGTGGTAGCGCGTATGCAGGCGCATCGGCCAGAAGGTAGAGAAGCAAAGCTCTCTCGTAAACATGTGAGGGAAAGGAAGAGGCAGCGAGGACGGTGGCATCCGAGCCGCCGCCGCTTTTTACCTTCGCCTGCCCCTTGTTGCGCGACGCATGAGTGGTGTTCGGCTCTCCCTCTCTCTTTGTGCGCTGTGTGTGCGTGTGTGTATGTGGGGGGGGGCGGTCTTGCTAAGCTGCTTTCTGCTACCCACAGCCTTTTTCTGAAACTTCCAAACGCATCCGTCTCATCGAGCCCTATTCTGTGTGGGGCAATTCACATATGCGTATGCGTCCGAGTTACATGGGTGCATCGCATCCGTGTACCTTTATTGCGTTTCACACACGCTCGTAAGGCGCAATCAAAGGCAAAAAAACAGGACGGAGAAGGTGCAGGGATGGCATGCTCAGCACTTTGTACGACCTCGAAGCGGGGCGCCTTCTGTGGCCTTATGTGCTCGCTTTCACTTTCCCCGCCGCCCTCTCACCTCGAGCATCGCTCGACAGTGGGTCGCGGTGGAAGCGGAAGTGCAATGCAGGTGCTCAAAAATGCAGCCGAGAGAACGATAGGGGCACGTCTCGTATCAGCGATGGAGCACAGGTAAGTGGTAGGCTGCGTCTGGTGGTGGTGGTGAGGTTTCGCACTGCCTCTGACTGCAGCTATAGCTATGCTGACGCACCTTTCTTTTCTCGCTTTCCCCCCTCTCTTGCGGCGACGGCAACATGTGCTTTCACTCGTAATCGTGGCGAATGCGCGTCGGTGTTGCACGTGCCTTTGCAGCACACTTGTGCGACGGGGTAGCGTATGGTGCCTTCTCCATACTCGATCTCTTCTTTCCCTCTGTTCGGCTCCAGAGAACGCGCCCATGGGCAAGCGAGTGCCAACCAAGAGGGGCGATGCTGCCGATGTCGCAGGGCACCGACTAGAGGAAGTGGCCGGTGCTAGTGCTCTCTCCAGCACATTGAGCCCTCGCACCCTTTGTCAGCAGAAGTGGGCGAAACGCGTTGACAATGCGGTGATTGCGCTGCGACATGTGCAGCAACTCCTCCAGCAACACACGACCGAGGTGGACACGGTGAAGAGGGAACTGGAGGACATTACGTACACAGCCGCCATGCTCTGGGCAGCGAACCCGGATGAGCTGCCCGCGCAGTACAGAGACAAGTATCGGCCGTCATACCGAAGGAACAGCTCAGCCAGCAGTACAAGCCGGCCAGCCGACGCCACCCCCACCGCGCAGCGCTCGGGACCAGACATCCCATCCTTGTCCGCGAGCCTCAAAGGTGACGCCTTCAGTGGAATATCAGGCGCAGCCCTCGAGAGCGTGGAGCAGGCTTTACTAGAGCTTTCCACTGTACAGCGGGCGAAGGTGTCGGCCGCGCTTCAGTCCCTCTTCTACGCACCCCCAATCGTGCCGCCCGTCATGGACAGCGCTGACGACGATTTTGTGACGGACTCGCCGGCCACGGCAGCAGATCATGCAGCTCAGCAAAAGCCCACATCTCGGACGAAGGACTTGAGGGCCCCAACAGCTGTCAGAGTGCCGTCTACGGCAGAGCCTCGAGCGACGGCATCCATCACTGACGGCGAATCGCTAGTCTCTGCGACCGGGCGGTACGCTTGCATCCCGCCGTCTCTCTTTCTCGCCATGAAGGAGCTGCAGATGCGGCGAGTCAATCTAGAAGCGCAGCTGACGACTTCCGCCAACGCCACCGCCCAACAGCTACAGCGGTTTCGACTGCTGCAGGAGGAGCTGATGGTCTCGCAGTACGGTCTGGATGCGGCGCGACGTGATCCGAAGCAGACGAACCAGCGCCAGCGCCTCGAACAGCAACGGGAGCAGCAAACGCCACCTGAAGACGGCATTGTCTCATCGTAAGGTACCATGAAGAGAGAGAGGTATGCTGCTGTGTCTTTGTGGCTGTGCTTCTATGAGTTTCTTCTGGGAGTCGTATCACAGGACGGGCGCCGTGAGCGCTGCGCTGCACTGCCCCCGCTCCCGCCTCGTTTTCCTTTTGCGCTGCCTGCTGTGTTTTTGCCCCTCCCTTTCATCTTTTCTCGTCTACTTTCTCACGCCTCGCGCCTCTGCCTCCCTCTCCCCTTCACTTCCCCCGTCAAACTGCCTCCTTTCCCCCCATTCACAGTGTCAAACGGCACGGTGCTTTTCAGGTGTGTCTGGAGGTGGAGGAGGTGGAGAGCACACCTCGAGTAGCTGTAGCTGCCAACAGCGTCTCGCTGCTGCCTTCATCCCTCACCTCTTTTGCGCTTTGCAGCAACGCAGGCGCTGTGGGAGAACGGAAGGAAAAGGTGCGGATCTGTGAGAGGGGCGACGCGGAGGATGGTCCGTCACCCTCATGTAGAGGAGGCTTTCTCAGTGCCTCAATGCCTTGATCTTCACGAAGCAAAACAAACGACACAGCAGGACACCTGACAGCCGCCTCCTCTCGCCGCCACGGCAGCAGAGCACCAGCGAACAGATAAGGTTCGCCCAGGAGTGAGAACGGCAATGCATTTGTGCGCAGCACGCAAGGCGACCCTCTTTTTTGGAGGGGGGAGGGTTGTTGTTTTCGCGCGCGCATGCACATGTGCTCATCTTCCCCACGTCATGGAAGGCGTGCAGCAAGCAAGCATGCATGCCTTACGCATGGGTAACCCCCCTCTTGCCGCACTCTGCATATGTGTGTGTGTGTCGCCCCACCCCTTCACCATTACCATCGTCAAAGCATCGAGCACATAAGCAGCTGGCCACGTATATGCTGGGCCGAAAGGGATGGGAGCTCTTTTGTCTCGACAAGAGGAACTTTTCCTCCACCGGCGATGGCAGGAGTTGCTGGAAGCGGCTATGGAGGCAGACATGGCCGCACTTGCGGTCGACGCAACTGGTGGAGAAGGCGACGGCGGGGTAGACGGCAGCCAGCCGCGCGGCACGGGCGACACGGCGCCACAGCGAAAGTGGGCGGGGCGAGTCAAGACAGGGGGCTTCCACCTCTCCTTTCAGGAGTGGCAAGCCTTCCTGTCTGTGTTAGAGCCACATGGAGTAAAGTCCAACAGTGCCCCATCCGACCTATGCGCCGCCCTCTCCCCTGCGCAGCTGCACGTTCCTGCCGTGGCGCTTATGGTGCACCTGTGCGTGTGGTGGAGAGGAGCCATTTCTACCAACATTCTGAGCGAGCGCGTCGAGGGGCTCGTACGGCTGGTGGCTGAGGTGCAACACCCCAGCATACCCCGCACAGAGAGCACGCACTCGAGCAACGACGCCAGTACAGGTGCCAGTCGCCAAGGCAATGACGTTCGGGAGGATCCAAAGAGCACCCCACGCAGTCGGCGTGCAAGACTGGCGCGTTTTGTGAAGCAGCGTATCGTTGACCGTGCTAAGCGCGGCTCAGGCTCCGCTGCCGCTGCCGTGACTGCGGAAGATGAAGAGGAGCTGTCGCTGGACACATTCGCCGACATGGTGGATCTGACGCAGCAGCTACTGGACCAGGAAGGTGTGCAGAGCGCTCACACGACAGGTGTCGCTGGAGCCTCCTCCTCGCAGGGCATGCGCACCTTTGAACTATACGACGAGAGGATCAGCAACGCGGAGACGCTCAATCAGCGTCCTGTCCTGGCGGTCGTCATGGTGCTGGTGCTCGCTGTGTACGCTAGCAAGATCAAAGCTTCTCCACACTTCGCCGAGCGCAGCGTCGTGCACTTGGAGGCCCTTGAGAAGATGATGCTGCGCAGTTGTGATGGCAGTGGGAGTGGTACTGCTACGAGTGCCCTCCCCCGCCCGACAGCCTCCTCGTCGTCGACACTGGCCACGCTTTGGCCCTTGACGGGTGAGCTTGAAGTAGCCCTTGTGCATCGCCAACACGAAGCCGAGGCTGCGCGGAGCTCCTCAAGTGAAGGCGAGGAACTTCGCTCTACACTTTGGCACATGCATGAGAATCGGGTATCGATTTTGCACGACGGCTCCGCCGCCAAAACTGCGTCGCCAAGCGAAAGGTGGGCCGCTGGGGCCTCTCAGTACGTTGGCCAGCGCCCAATCTGGGCTGCCCTGCGCTCTCATTTCTTGTCAGCTGGAGTCTTTGAGGCAGACAAGCCTACCGTGCTGGTGTTCTTTGGCCCATCCGGCTATGGCAAGTCGGAGTTGGCAAAAAGGGTGGCCAGTGTCCTGCACGGCATCACAATGTCAGAGCTTGAAGCGTCCGGCAAGATGGTGTACATCCACATGCCGTCTTTCTGCACGAAAGACAGCATTTATTCTCTCGTTGACCCGCCGGCCGCCCACGTTGGCAGCGGTATTCTCCTCTCCGCCCTGCAGAAGCACCCGGATGCTGTCGTCGTGCTGGACGAATTCGAGAAGAGTACGGCGGAGGCGATCAACAACCTGTGGCTGTCCGCCTTCCAAAAGAACGGCGTGCTGCGCTCACTGAAGGAAGCCAGCCGATCAGTCTCTACGGTGCGCGCGACGTTCATCCTCACATGCAACATCGCGGCAGAGGGCATTGCGGCCCGGGAAGGCCTCTACCTTAGCGCGTCCCCAGCAGATCAAGAGAAGATTCGGGCGCTCTTCCAGTCGCAATGCAAGAGCGTGTGCCAAGAAACCATGGGGGACCCTTTCGTCAACCGTGTAGATTACTTCCTCCCTTTCATGCCCTACACACGCGCTGAGCGCCGGCAGTTTGTGTGCCTATTGTTAGAGCGGCTTTTGGCCAGCCAGGCTGAGAAGGGTCGCACCATCTACGCCACGCCGGGGTTTGTGGAGGCAATGGTAGAACGGCTCCACACCTTTCACGCTGCCACACTCGAGGAGGCTGTTCGAACGCAAGTTGTGCGGATGGCACACGAAGGGTGGACATCTGGTGTTCTCACAGTTGAACGGCGCGTCGCCATTGGCACTGTGGTGGTGCTGCTGCCGGCAACGACGTCGGAACTGATCAAGCACGTCACACCTGGTTCATCACCTCCAGCTTCACAGGCGCGTGGCGGCGCTCCCACCCGCTTGAATGGCGACGACGGCGACGAACTTGCCGACGTGGGTGGTCGCTCACTTCTGGTCGAGGCGTGGGAGGCGTTGCCTGGCGGCTCGCAATCGCTGGCGCAGTGGGCGATACCCAGGGTAGAAGAGGATCGAGCACCTGAGACTGCAGATGCGGGCGACACATCGACCGCACCGAAAGCGATACAGGCGCCTTCGACGGGCTGGCGAAAGGCCAGCCCGTCTCCCAAGACAGCCTCCACGACGGTCATGCCGACACCCGCGTCAAGCAGTGCTATGCCGCATGGTGTGAGCACCCCGACTTTAGAGAAGCACAATGCGTACGAATATTGTACGGATACGCGTCGCATTGTGGAGCTGGAGAAGGAGCTGGACAGGACACGATCGCTTCTGAAGCAGCGTAACTTGGAGATCACGTCCCTGAAGGACAAGATTCTCCAGCTGCAGAAGGCGCTTGCGTTGATGTTCCTCTCGCTGCTGGGTTGTCTCTGCCTCGTGGCGCTGATCATCGGGCTTAAGCTGACGCTGCTCTTCGCCTGTGCCATAGTGTGCTGTCTGGTGTTTGTGCTCGGCGTCCCTCTGTCGCTCCTGCTCAGCGCCGTGCGCGGAGCCTTCCAGTTGCTGGGCCCCTACAAAGCCGCTGGGCTGCTCCTTGTCATGCTTGCGTGGCTAGCGCGGGCATCTTGGTCGGCGGTATCCTGTTCCTAGGGAGCCCATAGAGAAAGGGCCAGCGCCATCGAGTTGGAGGAACGGAGATGCCGCTACGCTCATCGGTGCTCGGAAGGTTTGGCCAAGGGCACAGATACACGCACCGCCAGCACTTGGAAGGAAAACAAATAGGGAGAAGGAGTACAGCAAGACGTGAACAACATCGTCGCCGGCAACTTCTTCCCCCCTTCTCTTCGGTCTCCTCGCCTTCTGCTCTACATGTTCGCCCCAGTGCAAGGGCACAAGGATGCCTGAGAAAGGCGAAGGGGAGGGGAGGGGGTAGGATGGCGTGCGCAGGGAAGCTGCCGTAGCGACAGAGCGGGCCACTGAATGGGTTCCCATGCCTCGGCAACCGCGCTCCTCTCTCTCTCCCCTCTGTTTCGCTCTTTGCCATCTTCGCGCAGCTTGTCCTTTCTGCTTCAACGCCAAGAGGAGCGTAGACGCCTACTTGTCGTCGCCACTCACCGGCTCACTTCGAAGCTTGACGCGCGTTTGCACTCGCGAGGCTCATTGCTCCGATCATCACACGGGGAACCGAGAGCGCCACCCCACTCGGACACGTGTGTGTAAAGAATTTCCTGTATTGGGCTCTCTCCCTCACACGCGCCACAAGAGCCACACGGCACAAATGGAAAGCGGCAGCGATGCCTCCGACGGGGAGACGAAGCAGTTCAAGGTGGTTGTACTAGGCAACGGTGCTGTGGGCAAGACCTCCCTCATCCGGCACTTTTGCGACAGCGGCTTCACGAAGAGTTACAAGCAAACCATCGGAGTGGACTTCTACTCGCGCACGGTGCAGCTGCCGAGCAGCCACCCTCCCGTGACGCTGCAGCTGTGGGACATTGGCGGGCAGCAAATCGGCGGCAAAATGCTAGCCAACTACATCCACGGCAGCCACGCCGTATGCCTCGTCTACGACCTCACAAGTCTGAACTCCTTCAAGGATCTCAGCGACTGGAAGGAGTGCGTAGACAAGGTGTTTGCCGAGACACCGGCCGCGGATCAGCCCAAGATGCTGCTGGTGGGGAACAAGGTGGATCTGCCTAATCGGCAGGTGACAGAAGAAAATCAAGCCGCCTTTAGCAAGAACTTGAGCATGCCACACTGCACTGTGTCTGCAAAGTCTGGGGAGCGTGTGAACGCCATGTTCACACGCATCGCCGCAACGCTGGCGGGGGTGGATATGAAGCAACAGGATTTGGACTTGACAGATCGCGTCGCGGCGAGCGTGGTGAGTCGACCAGAGGAGCGGCAGGCGGCGCCGCGGGTACCAATTCTGCAGGCGACCAGCGTCTCGAAAGAAAAGCGAAAGAATGGCGACTGTGCCCTCATGTGAGTGGGGTGGGTGGGGGACGGCGGAGGAAGAAGCCGCTCGTCCTCATTTTACCTCTCCCGCAGTCGCCTTTGCCGCACCGCCTCATTCACGTACGCCTTTCGGCCACGCAGGCGGCTTGAGAGAGGACGTTTCCCTCTGCTGTGTGTGTGTGTGTGCGCTGTGTCGCCGATGACGCTCATACGTTTTTTTTTGTTCTCTTTTTTTTCCACCGGCTGCATGTACAACCTCGGTGACATCTCACAACAGAGGGGAGACATATCACAGCGCTAACACGAAAAGGCGAGTCCGGCGTAAAAGAAGGGAATGCCCAAAAGGTTGAGGGTGTTGTGTACTTTACGTTGCCTTTCTCTTCATACTATTTCCCGTTGGCGTCACTGAAGGACTCGGCCCCTCCCTCCCTCTCGCTACTATTGTTTCCCATGATCGTGGAGCTTGTGCATTATTTTTGTTGCTGGGGGTTGGTCTCCTTGCTTGGTTGCCTGTGTGTGTGCGTGTGTGCGAGGGAGGAGGGAGGGGCGCGTATGCTTGCGTCATTGTTGTCCTCAAAGTTGTGGTGATCAACGGTGAGTGTACTCGCGCTAGCCGACGCCGCCTTGGGGGGGGGAAGAGAAAGGGAAAGGGGGAGGCGGGATGCATGGGAAGTTGTCCATGTCGTCCCCGCTCAAGTGTGTGGATGGCCTGCACGTCAGTGTCGAAAGATGTTCAGTTCACCCATGTGCAATGTACCAGACAGAGCACAGGCGGAGGCATGTGTACACTAGTTAAGAGAAAAAACATGAGGGCACCCATCGATCGGTCGTCCGTCTGCGGCGATCACGAACCCTTCCTCTTCCACCTTCGCATGCCGCCAACCAAGAACAAAGAGCGGCCATAGTGATGCAAGAGACGGGGAGGTGGCCTACGAAAGCGATGCGATCGCCTCCGCCCACAGTATTTCACTTGTATATAGACAGAGGGGGGAGGGGAGGTAGCGTGTTGCATAGCGGCCCGGGGGGGCATGTCAGCGTTACAGCTGCACGAGTACTCTCGCCCTTCTTTCTCAGTGCGTTTTTTCTTTTTTGTTTTCGGAAGCTCCCATCTGCTGCACCGGATCCATTCACCGCATTCCCAGTGCCCATGCAATGAGGAGAGAGAAGAGTCCGAGAGCAGCCCACGCCTTGTCGCACCGCTAGAGAAACAATTCAGTCACGCTACTCCTTTGCGGAGGAGTGTCCTCAGAGAGGGATCCGCTCCCTCTTTGCACGTATATGCGCCTTACTTCACATTCCTTCGGGAGCTCGGGCGAGCGAGCCTCGCTTCAGCGCGCCAACCGGGTTGGGTAGCGGGGTCCTTCTCGTCACGCAGCTTCATACCCACATCCGTCAAGAGAGTCGCCCACACGCGCTGACGCGCACCCCCCCTGTCTTTGATGATGAAGACTCTAGATCAGTGGCTCGAGGACAGCTCGTCCGAGGACGATGTAGACCAGCTACAACAACTCGTCGTCAGCGGCGGCGGCGATCCGCCCAGCACCTCAGATGGCAGCTGCTCCACCGCGTCACGCGTCATCAGCGCCTCGCGCAACAGCGGCGGCACTGCATCCGTGGCCGGAAGTCCCGTCTCGGCGCATACACCGACTGCGCTGCGTCCAGTGAGCCACCCGCCCGGCAGCCTTTACAGAAGGCAAGAGGAAACCCGCGACAAGATGATGCGTCTACTCGGCGGGGATGCCGTTGCCAAGGCCACGTCTTCGGCATCGTCCATCGCGTCACCCCAAAGCCCCGCGTGGCCCATAGCTGCAGCGCCGGACCGCAGTCACTTTCCGTTTGGTGGAACGCCGGCCTCCGCTCATCCTGTGTCGCAGTCCGCGTCGATGCCGACTGCGCTGGCTCGGCCGCTTTCAGCGGCCGCCCAAATGGACACGGCGATCAACTCTGGTCAGCTGACGGAGACCGAGAAGACTACGCAGGGGCTCAACAACGACGCCGCCTACGAGGCGGTAGAGGTGATGGTGGTCGACCGCGGCACTCAGACCGTGTCGACAGTGGGAACGCAGACAGATCCATTGCCCATGCCCTTCGGCGCTTACTATCCGGGACCCTTCGCTCCGTCGCCGTGCACTGGTGCTGGTCTGTGCAGGAGGTGGATGACACCAAGCCTACCACTACCGAGCTACGGCGTTGGCGTCGACAACCAGTCGCTTCGGCCGCACTACCATGACTACGAGCAGCAGGAGGCGGCGGAAGCGGCCAAGCTGCGCGGTGAGCTCGAGATGATTCAGAACACCATTGACATGCTAATCGCCCGTTACAATCTCCCGCCGCCGCCCATGTAGCGCGGCGTGCGGGTCGGTATCGCTGTTTTGTGTTTCGCTCTCCACTGCCTTTCTCGTGCGGTAGCGTACTCTGCCGCCATGACCGCTTTCTAATCCAGGGACGCTCGAAGGGGCGCTTGGCTTTGAGTTTCTTCGCCAACCATGCCGCACAGGGTGCATGCTCATCGTTTTTTTATCTGGCACACGCGCGGAGAGATGTACCGCGGCACCTCCTCTACCGCACGGTGGCCATTGGCGTGTGGAAGACTCATGTGCAGTCGCGGCAACAAGCACCCCAGTGTGAGGCTGCGAGCCTACTGACCTTTACTCTCGCCTCTTTCCCTTTGCTGCCCTCGCAGCCTTGGTGCCTCAACTCAGCAGAGAGTGCTCGCAAGCTCCTCCCGTCGTTGCCGTTGTTCGACGCACTCCCTTCCCCTCCTCCCTCCATACACTGAGTGGGAAAATATAAGCAGCAGCCCATTGCCGTGCCTGCCTGTAGATACGTTCGCACCTTTTTTTTTTTGCGATTGTGTGTGCGCGTGTGTGCTTCATCCCCCCCGCCTCTGGCACGCGCTCACGTGGAGGAAACATGTTCTCTGCGAAATACTACGACGATCCCTTTGGAGACGACGACAATGATATCTGTTACGCCGAAATTGTGTCGGAAGGTGACGACAGTGGCGTGGCTGTCGATGCTCGGTCGCGCTGCCCGTTCCCTCCACCCACTACTGCCCTCAGCCCGGCGTGGCGTTGCACCGGCGAAACGTTGAAGAGTGGATGTGGGGACAGCATGGAAATCCCCCTCTCCACAGCGCATGGCTCGTGGCGCGGCAGCGATCAAGCGAACAACGTGGACTACGAGTCGTACATTGAGCTGCTCCGCACTCAATTGAAGACGGCCAACGCCGACAACAACCGACTGACGGTCGCGCAGACAAAACTAGAGTCCCGCGTGCGCACCCTGTTGTTCGAAAAAGAGAAGGCTGAGCAGCAGCTGCAGCAAGAGAAGGAGCGCAACTGCGCCTTGGCGGAAAGGGTGTCAACGTTAGAGGAGGAACTGGAGCTGATGGCACGCGTCAGCTCGGCAGCACACCAGCGCGGTGCCACGTCGGTAGCGACGAGCAGCCTTCACGTTTCTACAACTCCTGACGCCCCGCGTGCTGTAGCGCCATGTGCACCGCGGCGCGACCCCAACGCCCCCCTGCAGCAGTTCACGGCACCCGACACACCCTTTGAGCGTTCTCATAGCCTCGAACTGAGCCGCTCAGCGGCGCGGCATGCACCGCCAGTGGACGGAAACCGCAGTCTCCGTGCCCGGGAGCAGCTGCACTATGCGCAAGCAGGCTACGCTGCGTCTTCCGGCAGCTTGTATGGACGACAGACTGAGTCTGTGACAACGGCGCTACTGCACAGAGAGCACGCAGGCTACGAGCCACTCGGCGCGGCACCAACTCCAAACCCACAGATGCTACGCACTCAGCGGCGGGCCGTCGCAGCGCAAGAAGCCATTGCAGTCCAGCAGCAGGCTCGGAAGGAGCAGGCGGTCGTGGTGCGGCAGCTAGAGGCGCAACTACTTGAACACAATCAGCATCGTGACGAACTGACGAAGCAGCTTGAGCGTCTAGAGCGCGTACGCACCCGCACGGTAGCGGATCGCAAAAAGAAAGCGGCGATCGAGCGTGACCTTGAAGAGGAAGAGAAGGTGATTGGCCAAATCCGCCTCGAGATGCGCTCGTACGCCTCGCTGCTGCGCTAGCGGCCGATAGGATGGGATACCGCTGGAAACATCGAAGCACCAAGAGCAACGTAGCCTATGAACAGCGCCGTGCGTGCGCCTTGTAAAAACTGACACCCCGGCCCTCCCATGATTCTCGCCCTCCCGTTATCCACTTTGAGGCGCTGCCGACCGGCCTCCCCCCCCCGAGCAAGCGAAAAGACTTGGGGGGTTTGGCCCGCCGGGTTCCCGGCCCCTTCTTCCCCCCCCCCCCCATGGGCCCCGGCCGTCCGCCGGGGGGCAGCGCCCTCCCCCCGGCCCCACCGACCGCCTCCCCGGCGACGCCAAGGCCCCACGCGCGGCTGGGGCGCCCGCAAGGCGCGAACAGGCCGGCGGCCGCATAGCGCCCCGCAGTGGCGCGAGAGGCACCGGCCGAAGGCGACGCGCCCCGCCGCCTCCCCACAAGCGCCGGGCTTTGCGCAAACCATCTCTGCCTCTCTTTCCCCTCTTTTCACTTAACCTCCGCCCCTTGCATCGGTCTCTTCACAGCGCGAGTTGACCGCTAATGCTCTAGGTATATCATTTCCTCCGCATACCTCGGTACAACCACCCTGCCTTTTCCTCTACGCACGGAATGCAACGTGCAGCCATGAGTGTAGCTAAGGATGCTGCCCCGAGAAAAAGGCTCCATTCGAAGCCAAGAAGCAGTAGCAAGGACACCAACAATACGTCAGAGGAGGCTGCGAAACGCAGTCGCCCAACGGCTTTGCACGTCTCCTTTCGAGATGACATGCAAACGGTGAATATTCCTGGCGACCAGGAAAGTCCATCTGATGTTTGGACAGTATACTCTCAGGTAGCGTACAGAACGAAGAGGGAGCAGCGCTTTCTCAAGCGCTCTTTGCAATCGCGCATACATGAGACTCTAGGTAATTGTGCCACCTTGTTCCCGCTGATAAACAGCAGCCAAGGCGGTCAGCGGAGTGCATCTATTAGTTACACTGGGAAGCAGATAGACGGGTCGCTCGTGACCATCCTAGAGGCGCAGGGCTACGGAAAAAACATCGCAGCATGCGCCATGTACGCGCTCTCCGTGTGGCCCTCCCTCCCTATTAAGCAGCGACCCCCTATGTATCCAAAGGTACAGAGATCATTCGAGGCGTTACAGGCCGGCACACGTCTCTATGTCTTCAACGAGAAGCCCAACTCCCCACTGCGGTGTGGCACAGCGCTGCGTCTCTTGCACAGCGTCGATGGAGATGAGGCCAGTGTTGCCATTTTCAACTCTGCGGAGGCCACGGTCATCGACGGGTACATCCCACTCTCCTTTGTTGTATCCCTTTCTTTCGGCTTGGAGCCAGTTGAGCGGGAGCGCCACTTGAAGGCGAACGGTAAAATCACATGCAACGACGGCAACAGGAAGATGGAGGAGTCAGGTACTCGAGCTTTTACGCTCCACTGTGCTGCGCCGGAGAGGTTCTACGTTACCTTTATCGCAGCGACACAGGAAGATTTCGACATGTGGACTCGTGTCATTGATTATTTTGTTTTGCTCAACTCCTGCTGCAGAACCTACATTCAGACCCACTAGTGTACGAAAAGGAGCATTAGGTTATTGGTTTGGCTCTCTTTTATGTCATACCCTTCGCTCTTTGGGGGCATCTTTGTTACGATTTCATAGGCTCCACATTACGCGGAAGGCAGTGCCACAAAAACAGCGTGGCTTAATGCCGGTGCTGCATGTGACACGCCGGTACCACTAAAATATGTGATTCAGAACGCCTTCGTTTTCGTCTTTTACCTAATGACAGCACATGACTGTTCATGAACTTTCGACCTAGATCCTGCTTTTGATTTTTTATTATCTTGTCACATAGCTCTTTGCCATTTTTTTATATCCAACAGGGTATTGCTGATCGAGCTTTCCTCTTGTAGCACTTCACCGTGAAAAGTCAAAGAAATCCTGTCAAGCAAACTGCGCCCCTACAGCTTTCGCTCTCCTTTTACCTCAAGTGCATCTTGAGAGTCACGTTTTTCTTCCAAAGGGCTAATGAAACAGGTGTGGGCTCCGTGGTACAATTCGGGTCTGCCTGAGCCTGACTGTACGCACTACTTACACGCTTGTGCCGCTATAATGCTCCTCTTTCAGCTACTTTGCTTTTGGTCCTCGTCCCTTGGCATCTATTTTCTCATCTCCCGTAAGCTTCGAGTCTCCTTTCCACCCCTCTTCTTCGGCTCTTGCCCTTTCCTTTCAAGTGATCACAGCAGTCATGATCTGGTGCTCATCATGTCGCTATATTCCGACATAGTGTCCGACCAGGTGCCCGCAGCTATCTCGGCAATTCGAAGCCAGCTGGTACAATGGGGTCCCTCTCAACTGGCCCGAGCAGTTTGCACCGTATGCATCAGCTTCTTACGGAAGTACTGGGCGTGGGCCATGTACTTCATCATTCTCCGAAAGCTGTATCGCATCTGGAGCCGCGCCAACAAGCGTGCCTCCAAGCCGAAGCGAATTAAGAGGTCCTCTGCATCTATTCCTGACAGCAGCGAGTCCGTCGCTGACTTCGTGACAACGCCTCGAACAGTGGATGCCGCGTTACTCTCTGACAGTGCGCATTCTGTGCCGTCGAAAAATCAGGTGATTGTGGGGGATGGCGTCATTGTCGTAAATCGCAACGATCGCTACGTCGAGGTGTATGAGCGCAGGAATGTCGCCAAAGTAGACAATGTCGACGCAGAGGTCAAGGCCATACTAAAGGAGTTTTCGGGCTGCAGCTGCAAGTGAGCCCAACGGAGAGGGTGGTGACTCCTCCCTCGGGACCCTATCGGTTTTTCTCCACTTGCCTTCTTCCCTGAAGTATCCCCGATGAGGCAACATATGCTCTTGTTTCTTCTTGGTGGGTTCCCTTATGGAGCATATATGTTTTTTTTCTTTCTCTCAGCTTCTTTCAGCGAAAAGAAAAACAAACGACTGTGACTCCCTTTCTCCTACCTTATACACCGGAGGACTGAAAAATGCGGTACAGCCGTCAGACACTCCGACAAAAGATTTCCGCTGTGGTTCTCTTACCTTCTCTTTGTGGGCGTCAAATGCTGTTCTTTAACTCTGATGAGCCAAATAGAAAGGAAGTTAGTGCGACCAAGCGATAGCCATACAGCGCATAAACTATGCAAGCTGCAGCCGCAGGTGTCCTCCCGACATGGTTGCCAGCTGCTCCAAGGTACATTACCCAAAAGATACGTGGCAGTTTTTTTTTCTAGTGGCCACGGGGATATCTCTTCCGGCGTGCTTCCTCTTGGAAGGCGCCGCTGGATGTACTTGGCAGGCAGCCAATATCACCCTCCTCAACTTCCGTTGCCTCTCTTCTTGCTGCCGCCACCCTCACTTCTGCTCGTTTACTACAGATTTGTAGATCGTACGTGCGCAGTGGCGTCTTGGGGCTCTACTGCTGCTCTCTTTTCGCCTATTAGACGAGACGATGAGTCTAGACGATCAACCTATTGGGGAAGGGGGCGCCCCCAAGTCGTTTGGTGAATCTTCGGGGACCGCGGAGGACTTCAGCTCCTGCTCGGTGAGCGAAGCGCTGTCTCACAGTAATTGGAAGGCGCGTAAAGATGGGTACGAGAGAATACAAAGGGATCCTATTAAGCACAAGAAGCTTCTTCTTGACAATATCAAGCACATTACCAACGAAGGCAATGCGACAGTTCAGGAGGCTGCCATCGAGGCTCTTGTTGCCGTTCTTTCTGAGTGCAATGACGCGGAGCGCTGCCAGCTCGCTGAGGCAGCATTGCCAATCGTTGTTGAGAAAGGCATCACTGGGCGGCCCAAAGCGGTGCAGTTGAGCCAGCAGTTTATATATACGCTTGTAGAGGAGGGGTGCGGCGCGGTCGTTTTTGCCGCGCTTCTCCCTTCCATGAAGCATAAAACACCAAAGAACAGGCTCGCCACAGCGCAAACCGTAGCTGCGTTAGTTTCAGAGTACGGGGTACAGCACTTTCCTCTGAAAGAGATTCTGAAGGCCATGCAGCCGCTCTTCAACGACGCGAACGCGCAGGTTCGGAAAGAGGCGATCGCGCTGTGCTGCCAGTGCTATCGGTACATCGGCGCTAGCATCAAGGCGTTTCTCACAGACCTGCGAGATGTTCAGCTGCAGGAGGTTCAAAAGCAATTCCAAAGCCTCAAGGTTGGTGAGAGGCCCCCGAAGACGATCAAGGGTGCTGTAGCATCGAGCGGGGATATCAAGGGCGGTAAGACCTCTCTTACAGCGGCCCACCCGATACGATCTCTCACCGGTGACGATACAGTTGCTGTTGACGATGCTGGCTTCGAACTTTTAGAGGAGTCAGCGGTCATACCACGCCTCCCCAAAAATTTCTTTCGTGTAGCGCTAGATAAAGAGAAAACGTGGCAGGAGCGTGTTGAGTATGTGAGCGAGCATCTCTTGCCTCTTCTCGCAGCACCTCGGTTCCGCTCAAAGGACAACTACCACGAGCTTGCAAGCATGGTGAAGGAGTACTTAGTTGACCCACAGGCGCCGCTGATGCTTCTGGGCTTCAAAATGGTGCAGGATTGCGCTCGTGGACTGCGCAGTGACTTCGGCCCATATGCAAGGCTTTACATTTCGCCCTTGCTGGACAAAATGAAGGACAAGAAGGTGAGCGTGCAGCTCCACGTCATGAAGACGCTAGAGGACTTGATCTGCTTCAACTGCATCTCAATGGACCAGTGCAACGACGACTTTGAGCAGACGCTGCAGAGCAAGAACCCAACCCAACGCACAGTCCTGCTGAACTATCTTATCCGTATGGTGGACACTCTCGGCGATCGCAGCCGCTACACCAAGTTGGGGCGCTCCGTAGCGATGCTGGGGCGCGTAGTGAACGACGAGAAAGCATCCATCCGTGATGTGGCGTACGTACTTCTCGACCGACTGATGCAGGCCTTTGGTGCAGGTCAGTATAAGAGTCTCCTGGCGCGCCTAGATGACAACCAGCGTCATAATATGGCTACTGCCGTGGCTCGCGGTGCGCCCGCTGTGGGGCCGCGCTCTGCCACCGAGCGACAAGCTTTGGAGCTTTCTACACAGAGTGGCGGCACCAACGGCACCACCCCATTTAGCTCACCTGCAAAAAAGGTGCCCCGTGTCGAGGACCTGTCGGCGTCGACGACAGCACTCACTTCACCGCCGCGAGTGCGCACCACACCCGCACCCGGTCCGACGGCTGTCGCTCGGCGTCTTTCTGATCTTGGCAGGGAAGATGGCGCGAAGGCGGACCCAGAGCCACACGGCGCGCTGGCATTTGCGCCGCCTCGAGCCTCGTCGCTGGCGCGCAGGTCCGTGGCATCAAGCGCGTCCGTCCCGGAGCGGCAGTCAGTTGGGAGAGGTCGTGCTGCTGCCGCACGTGGCAGCGGTGTCGGCCACAACGGTAGCAAGGCGGCCGGAGAAGACTTCGTTGCCCTGGAGTCGTTGCTCCCGACAAAGATGGAGTCTCTGACGATGATACTCGGGCTGCTGAACGGCGACAGCACGGTGCTCGACTTGGTGCGGTCACATGAGTGGGCGCGGCGACAAGAGGGTGTGAAGAAGGTCTTTGCCATGGTGCAGCAGTGGACGCCAGCACAGGCTACACGTGCCATGGAGTACTTGCTGGTGTACATCCGAGCACACCCCTCCTTCCGCGAGCCGACTTTTCAAGTTTTCACCCTCATCACCCAGGTCTTTCGTGTGGCGCTGGCAAAGGTGACGACGCTGAGTATGGCAGCGGGTTACGCCATCGTGTCTGGCTTTACATCACGTCTTGCTGAGCCCAAGAACAAGCCTTTAGTGCGTGAGGTATGCAGCCTTGTTGCCGGCAAGCTTGGCCAGCGCTTTGTTGTACGCCACATGCTAGACACGGCTGCTACAGTCAAGACGCCGAAGCTACTGCAGGAAGTGTGTGAGTATGTGCGAGAGGCAGTCCAGCAACAGTCAGACAGTGAGGAGGCTGTGCGAGAAGTGGTGGAAGCGAAAGGTGTGTTGCACTTCGTCAAGACGGTGTGCTCCAACTTCAACAGCACCGGGGCGCGGCAGGAGGCGGTGCTGCTCCTCGTAGCCTTGCGCCGCTCGCCACAGGTGCCGACCGTAGCGGTGGAGAGGTGCGTGGCGTCACTTCAGCCTCCATTGCGGGCTTTGTTTGAGCGAGAGCTGAACCGGCCGGAGGGCGTAACCACGATTGCTGGGCCGTCACCGCCGATAAGAACCTCAGTGGCACTCCCTGCTGGTGCAGCGGCGCCGACACCGCCATCCCCTATGCAGAAACGAGTACGCACGGTCAGCCAGTCAACCGGGCCCGGTACGCGCACAAGCGTCCCGGCATCGGCGTCACCGAGCCGCCCTTCGCTGCAGCGGCGCTCGCTTAGTGACGCAGAGGTGTCTCCAAATTCTCATCATCGCACGTCCTCTACCGGTGGCACGGGGGCGACAACGCGTCTTACCAACGGACATGCCAGCTCTGTGAGACCATTGACACGCAACAGTTGTTCTGGCGGCGCCGCCTTGCCAGGAGGTCTCCGGTCCATCCTGCACGAGATCAATTCCGGCGTGGACTGGCGCGATCGACTGAATGGTGTCCGACACGCCGAGGCTTTCGTGGCAGAAACACCACGGCCGCTCCCAGGCCACTGCGCCGCAGCGCTGCTCAAGGCACTGCAAGGTCGCTTCGAGGAGGCGAACAAGAACATCGTCGTGGACGTGCTGCGCTTAATTCCCGTAGTGGTTGATGCCGCCAGGTCAGAGGAGTGCCGCTCCGCGCTGCGACAGCTGACCCCGGGGGTGCTGGCAATGCTCGGAGACCAGAAGGCTGCCTTGCGCGAGGAGGCGCGGCACGTGGCGTTCTTTGCGATGAGCGTTGTGGGCCTTGAATCCCTCCTGCCACTCCTACAGCGACCGTTGTCGTCGGACTCAAACGCGTGCCGGCAGAACGTGCTCGAAATGATGGTCAAAGGGTTCGAGCAGCTTCCTGCGGACGCGACGATGCCTCGCGCTGGAATGCAGCTGCTCACCCCGGCTGTGATAGCCTCCATTATGGACCGTCTGCTTGAGGTACGCGTAGTCGCGGAGCAGGTGCTGGGCTGTATGCTAGGCGTTGTAGGTGAGGACACGGTCATGCAAAGCGTGCAGCAACTCAAGCCAGCCGAGCAGCAAGCGGTGATGCCGGCGGTAGAGAGGCAGATTGAGCACAGACGACGCCAACTGCAAGAGAAACAGCCCGAGGAGCTACAGGAGCAGCTACCGTCAGTAGCGAAGGCTGTCTTGTCCTTTCCGACAGTAGCGAGCGGCCATCTTGACAACGAAGAGAGCCGGTGCGAAACACCATACCAATCGGCGCCGTCGGTGAGCAGCCCTGGAACTCCACGCGTGGCCAGCAGCGGCACCGCGACACCGCGCCGCTGGTCAGCAGCCCACGCAACGTGCAATGTGCGCCCGGATACCACCACCACGCGACAAAACAGTAAATGCGCCGGCACACAGGAATCAGAGGTTGCAATGCACGCTAGATCAACGGATCAAGCGCTTGCGGGTGCCGCAGCTGCACAGTCTCGGCCACTGCCGGCATCTTCCAGTGGACCTGTTACACGATCTGCCGTGCTTCCGAGTCGTCTGTCCGCTGCATCGAAGACGGCCATGCCTGCAAAGGTGTCGCCGCTATCAGACGCGGCCTGCACCCTGATCATGACCACCGACGTCTCTCCCCTCGCTGATGACAACGAGGAACTGTATACAATCCGTGAGATCCTCGTTGGGCTGCGGTCGGCCACCTCCGAGGTTGCACTAGCGATGTGTAACGACTTTCTCCGTCACCTGCGCGCGGGCGTCGACTGCGGCACTCCCGAGGTAGTCCAGGTGATGGTGGAACGCTTGTACGAAAACACGCAGCACTTTAACAGTGACTTGGCTCATGCGTTGATTGAGTGCCTGACGGCGATGTTCGTGACCCCGCGCTGCGCAATGCGCTGCCACTGCCAGCTGCTGTTTCGTGTGATGGGTGCCTTCTTCGACTGCCTCTTGTCGGAGAGGTTCTCGCTGCATGAGCCAGTGATCAAAGCCTTAAACGCTACAACGCTGAGGCTGCTTGAGGGTTGCCCTACTAACGACGTGTTCAGCGCGCTGCTGTCCCGACTGACCACCTACTCTGCTGCCTACCTCTCCAGTGGCCAGAAGACGGATCTGAAGTTCATTCAGGTGACGGTGAAGTGCGTGATGCGAGTGGACTTGGCCAAAGTAAGCCCTGACACCATCATTTTGTGCTGCCACGAATATTTGCTGCAGCACCCGCCAAGTGCATTTCGTAACTTGGACGACTTGCCGATTCGGACGGTGAAGACAGTTTTGCAGACGACCACGAAGCGGCACGGAGTAGCGCTCCTGACCACAGCTGAGAATCTTGTAGGGCCGCAGAATCTCGTCACGCACTTTATTCGCGCCTGCCTGGAGTTGCGCAACAAGGCCGCGAAGGAGAGGGGGCAGAACGAGGAACAAGCGATCGAGGAGAGCCGCCACGAGCAGCGAGCGAGTCAGTCGCCGGCTCCCTCTTCTGCGAAAGAAAAGGCCCGCTCCTCGCCACCAACGTCGAGCTCCATCACCGCTGCTACTAGTGGTGCTGCTACTGCCGCCGCCGCCAGAGCTGTTTCTCCTGGTACAACCCCGACCACTGCCACAGCCTCGCTCACCCCTAAAAAGGTCATTTTCACGCCGTTGCGGCGAAAGAAACGCGCGAGTCAGCACGCTGACCCCAATACAACTCTGACATCCTTCCTGAGCACAACCGCGGCCTCCGCCACTGGTTCTTCGCCTGGAGGCTTATCTTCGATGTCCGCGCCGGCGCGCACGTCGCGCACTCCCCTGAAAGGGTGTTCACGACTACAAGCTGCCGCTGTCGCCGGCCAGGGCGCGCCAGAGAGCCCTGCACCGAGCACCGCTGCTGTCGCCGGCTCGTCTACAGTAATGACGAAGAGTGGGCTCAATGGGCGGGCACATTCCAGCCAAACAAATGTCTCGGCAGCGACCCCCAGAGACGCTAAGAAGGACTTGACCGAGATCTTTGCCCATATCCGCAACCATGTCACTTCGAGCAGCGGCATCGATGAGCTTTACACAATACTGAGGAATGCACCTCTAAACAGCTACGAGGAAGCATTTCGCGTGCAGTTCAATCGCTGCTCGGAAGCGTTCCGGCTGTACATCAAGCGAAAGCTCGAGCGCAAGGTTGAGGAGGACTCTAGCAAGCCTGCAAACTTTAAGCTGCCGCCGGTGCTCCAGAATCTCTCGTAGCACGTTTCCTTGCTCTCGTATCCCTCATTTCGCTGCCCGCTCTAAGAGTAAGGGATAGTCTTTCGCAGCATCTGCTGAGCTTGGTGGTGAGTGTCGCGTCGCCCTACCGTGCGCGGCATGCTGTTCATCCGGAATGGCGCGCGCGTGCCTCTGCTTCCTTTTTCCCTGTGCAAGCCGCCCTGCCATCCCCGCCTTGGACTCGCCATCACCACGTCCTCCCCTCCTCCCACGAAGTCCGGTGATGGTACATCCGCTCTTGTGCTTTTACAGCCCTTGTCACCGGTCCCGTGTGACGGAGGGGTGCTTGGGTGGGTGGGAAGCTCACTTCAGTGCGTGTGGCAAGAAAGGGGGGCTCCAGTGCCTCCACTCTCTCCCCCACCCTCTCTCTCTGGGAGGAAGGTCAAGCAGCCCGCCCCTCGCCTTCTGTCCCTTTCCAGACACGGACCCGCCTCTGCGAGTGGCAGGGCCACCTCCCTACAACGCGGAGAAGCCGGAGTGATGGATCGCTGCCGGCTGCCAGGCCCTGCATGGCGTTGCGTCAGTGTGGCGGGTGACCCTGAAGACGTATGTGCCATCCCCCCGTGACGATCAATGTGTCAGCGTAGCCCGAGCGTATCTTGCCCTGCCCTCGCTCTGCCGACTGGCGCGGCGGCTGAGCGGCATGGGAAGAGGGGGGGGAATGCGCCACGTGGCGGCCGGGGCCTTGCTGAGGTGGCCGAGCTGCCACTGCCGTGACGCGTGTATCTGCGTCTGCCTTCGCAGGACGAGGGGAGGGGGTGGCCTCTGTGGCAGGTCGCGGCGGAGAGGAGGGGGAGGGCGGCGAATGGACGTGTGACTCGGGCGCTGCGGTGTGCGTGTGTGGCAGAGCGAATGGAAATGCCGGATAAAGGGAAGGAGAACATAGAGTCGATGCACGCAATAAAAAGGGTGGGGCCTCTTTGCAGGACCATAGGCCGGTCTGTTTCTTAAGTGCATCGCTGCCTTTCTGGTAACCTCATGTTGCTCTCGCCGTGTGTTGCGAAACGTCTCCTCGGAGAGACGCTCCTGGGGGTGGGCTTTGCCGCTGCCTCTTCTCATCGCCACTACACACGAAGAGGGAGCCGCCGTTCTGCCCTTTGGACTTGTTCGTTCAGTGTTGACCTGTTTTTAGAGTTCACGTCCTTTCCTCCGTACGCTGGCCCGATTTCTCTTCCCAAAAGCCGCGCTGAGCCCACCGTGAAAACCCCCTTCATCCACCTCGAGAGGACAGACCGGGTGCACGTTGTTCAAGATGTTTGACTGTCTCTCACGCCCTCTTCCTCTGCTGCGGGCCCGACACTCACTTTTGTTCCCCCCTTTCTTCCCCCCTGCTCGTTATGGTGAGGTGAAGGAAGGAGCAAAGAACGGAGTCCGTGCGCGTAGAAGGGGGATGGCAGGTGGTGGTGGGGAGGAGGGGACTCTGAATCCAGTTGTTCACATCATACGCAGAAAAAAATACCATCTGTTCCTCTTTTCCATTCTCTCTTTCCAGTGTGATGTGAATCGCAGATGCGGTTTTGGTCTTTGTATTTGGTTCTTGTGGGCGCATGCATTGACTTCGCCTCGTGGCCACTATGTCAGTGGACGCTACATGTGGTGGTGGTGGCATGCTTGTGGAAGTCTGCATCAGGGTGCTACGGAATGCCTTTTCTTTCCTCCTTCGCTGTACTCCTCGAATCTGGCATTGAGGCATCACTCAGATAGCGTGTGTGCACATTAAGGGCACGTATGTATAGGTCTTTCTGCTGTGTACGTACCACTAAATAGCAGAAAGGGTGCATGCTGCACCCACTGGGCATCCCCCAGAGAAAAGCGTTTTGAGGTGGCTGTGTGTCTTCCGTCTTCCCTACCCACTCTGCAAGGAGCTCGCCTGCATCTACTCGCTCGCGCGACGAGAGGTCGTGACCGGTGTTCTCTTCGGTCGGTCTCTCTCGCTCTTTCGATGGTCGAAGGCCTTTTTGCTTTGTTTTTTTCCATTTCTCTGTGATGTGTGGGCCCCTTTTCTCCCCAGCCTCTTGCCGTTTACTCTTTTTCCTCCGTGCTGCGGAGGCTTGGAAAACTCTCTCGGCCCCTTTCCTCTCTGCATTCTCACGCTGTGCGTTTGTGTGCGGGGGAGGGGGGGAAGGTGCATTGCATGCAATGCACGTGGCACCACCGCGTCCGTTTGTATGTCAGCTTGTATGCCTGCGTGCTGCAATGCTTGCCTGCTCTTGCTTCGGCATTTTTTCCGAGGGCTGTGGCAGGCGGAAGGATAGGTCTCGCGCAGAGGCTGGAAATAGAAGGGCTTGAAACTTTTCCTCAAGGAGCGTGGTGCAGTGGTGTTGGTGTTTGGAGGGGGGGGCAGAGCGTGTTGCCATTGGTGGGATTGCACTGCTGTTCTCGCTTTCCAGCGCGCAGCCTCTCCGCTGTTTCGCGTCTAGGTGGTCTACCTCTCTCTCTCGCTACGCCGTCGCCTGCTGGCCTCTACTGCTGCCTGTGACATCTGCGCTCGAATCGCTTTCTCCCTCTCCCTGCCCCAATCAAAGCGAAGGAGAGAGAAAACACCTCCTCAGGCACCTTCACATCAGCGAGGAACCTCTTGTGTTCCTGATATCGACACTCATACACACCCACACGTATGCAAGGGCTCGCCCCCTTGCGAATGGCGGGACGACAGAGTTGCCATGGCGCACATGGACAAATACTGGATACCCATCAAGTACGCCTTCACCTCGCTGGTCGTGGTGACTGTGTCTGAGGTGGCGAAGCGTAGCGATCGCGCTGGCGGCCTGGTGGCGGCCCTTCCCCTCGTCAGTATCCTGTCGCTCATTTGGCTACATATGGAGAAGCAACCGGCGGACAAGATATCGAATCACGCATGGCACACATTTTGGTACGTCCTCCCGACTCTCCCCATGTTTCTTCTCTTTCCCTGGTTGTATGAGTACCTCGATTTCTGGTGGTCGCTGCTCCTGGTGAGCGTCTTCACGGTTCTTGTATTCCAGCTGTTTGCGCTGTACATGAAGCGTTGGGGTGTGGAGCTGATGTAGGTGGGGCCAGGGGTGGAGTGGGGGGGGGCTGCGCTGTATCAGACGAGCGTCGTGATCGCCGAAGCCGCTGCCGCCTCAGGCGATTTTTTTAACCCTTTTGGGTGGAATGAGAGAGCACTGTGATGGGCTCTATTCGACCGACTTCCGCGAGCACACGCACCCACCAACGCCATGGGCGTCTGTGCTTCAACAACAGCAGAGAGGATCCCCCATCAAAATGACATGGCCCACTCATAGGAGAGAGGCGCGTGGTGCGGAGGCGCTACACCTCTCCCGTCTCTCAGATTGCACACCCACGCGCCAGAGGTGGCGAGGTACTAGCACGGAGGGAAAAAGAGGTCTGGTGGCGACATCGCAGCTTGCCCCCCTCCCCTCACGCACCCTTGTGGACTGCTCCTCCGCTCTTTGTTCCTCGTTTGCTTCTTCGCCCCCCCATCGGCAGGCGCGCTTTCTTGTTGGGTTGTGCTTCCTCCTCTATTTTCCCTTGGTACCGCCGTTCCTCCTCCCCTCATCATCTGTCATCTCTCCTTGTCGCCCGTCTCTGCACCCAAATGAGCATACATGGACTTGGGCGCTTCCGTTCGTGTGAGACTGGGCAGAGTGGCGGAGGGGATTCTCCATTGCAGATACGTGGAAAGAGAGAGTGCTGTCGCGAGCCCATGGGGGAGTGCGGAAGGCCCCCCCCAAAATGAAGAAGGGATAGGGAAACGGGAGTGCTGTCAGGCTCTTCTGTTTATTCTGACGGTTTCCCCTTCCGCCCCCCTCCTCCCCCTCTTCATCTGACGCCAAGTCGTCCTCATCGGCTTGCTGCGTCCGTAACTATAGCCAGAGTCTCTCGCCGCACTACACCAGCTGGACCAGCTCGACCCCAATCTCCGCTTTTCGACTACTCTCATCATCGTGGCTTTCAAGAGAGGGATAGGTGATGGTGGCGGGTGGTGGTGGTGTGGCGGGGAGGGAGAGGATCTCGACAAGGCCACGCTCATTGCACCTCTCTTTTTTTTCGCCCCCGTTGTTCCCTCTGCTGCTTATTTCTTTTTCTTTTATCAGTGCTTTTCTCCCCCCTCTCTCTTACCTCATCAACGGCGGTCACGCAGCCGGACGCTCTTTCATGAAGGGTGACCACGCCTGGTCGTTTTCTGACAAGCGTCGGCATAGCACCACCCCCTTTTACATATTTTTCAGACTTCCTTTCCAACTTCAACAGCATACCGTTTGCGCATCTCTTTGTGTGCTGTTGAGCTGCTTGCAACGTACCCTTGCTTGCACCCTACTCCTCTCTACGCTTGACAACAACAGAACCACCCACCCAGACGTATCTCTCTCTCTAGATATATATGTGTCACTGCTTCCCTGTTGATTTTCTGCTTCCTCCTGTTTGACGAGTCCATTCTGCTGCCTCCTCCCCCCTCGACTGCAAAAAAAAAACGCACAATAGAGAGTACACGAACAGCGCCACTTGAGGTGCGTGCACGATCCGAAACGACCCTCTCACCGAGGCGCTTTGGGCTCTGTTTTCCTCCCCTCCCTCCCCCCATTAAAAAAAAATGAACATTGGGTTTCTCGTCTTCAAGTACGCCCTTTCCTCCCTGGTTGTCGTCGCAGTCTCGGAGGCGGCAAAGCGCAGCAACAGGCTCGGCGGCCTCCTCGCGGCGCTGCCGATTGTGACGGTCGCGACGCTCATTTGGCTGCAGGTGGAGGGCCAATCAAAGGAGAGCATCTCAAGCCACGCGTGGTACACTCTGTGGTACGTTCTTCCGACGCTACCGATGTTTCTGGCCTTTCCGTACTGCTACGATCGTCTCGGATTTTGGGGGGCGCTCAGTGCGTGCGTCGCGGGGACTGTATTGGTGTTTGCAGTCTTTGCGGTGGCTATGACGGCCGTCGGTATTCGACTGCTGTAACCGCCGTGCAGCCGTATCACAGGGCGATGAGAGAGAAAGAGTGAGCACGGCTGGCGCACTTCCTTTTTCTTTTACTGCAAAAAATAAAGAGCACACCGAGAAAGAGAAGAGAGGCACTGACGTTTGTGGATCGATGCATACGGGTGTGCCTGTGTGTCTGTATGCGTGTGCATACATGCGAGAATAACACCACCATGAGGACTGCTAAGGCTTACGGCGCTGCTTCTTGTAAGCCAACTACTGCGTCCACCTCGGGCACAGTGGAATCGCGAAAGTCGATGGATCGAAGCAAATTACGGAACAGAAATCTTCGGTAATGATGTGCAGAGCTGTTTTGGACGCTATCGGCTAAGTTGTCACGTTTATTTAAGTGTTGCTCTCGACGTTCTTTAAGGATCTCTGCCCGCCTCGCCGTTGAATCGGGGCCTTGTCTTAGAGCTGTGGGGAGGCCCAGAGCCTTTGGCCGCGTTCTTGGGTATGACTGCGGTGCTCTAAGGTGTTGGCACACAGGTCTGAGCTGGCGCTGTGCCATGTAGACATGCGTCCATGGCCACATTCACACGGACCCGCCATCAATCGCGTGGAGGATTCACCAACGATGCGCACCCTTCCGCTGCTCTTCTACGGTTGGTGGGTCGCCGTGCGGCTGAGTGTGCTCCCGGAGCGCAACCCTGCGCTGTGTGCTGTGGAAGGACACGGGGACCTTATGACGCCAAGCGGTGTCCGTCGGCCCCCCCGGCTCGTGGACACAGCCGTCATGCAGCAGAGGAAAATGGGAGACGGTCGCATGAATGCATTGCTGCCCACTAGCCTGTGGTGCTGAATGGAGACGCTGGGCAGTCAATCACCAACACCACCAGAACCCACAACACATAACGACAGGAAAGGGGGTCTTAACGCTGACTTACGCGCACATCTCGAGACCGAGGTAACGGACGGCGGCGTGTGTGTGCGTGCGCGTGTATAAGCTGACGGTAAAGGTGAAGGTGGCACGAATGACTGTGGATTGGTCCTGCGCTGCTGTCTCTACGTACACTATCCCATTCAGAGATGGACTTCATACCCTTTTCCATGAAAGAACTGCTTTTTTTTTTTGGCTGTTGCTGCCCATCGGCACCATTCTGTACGAGGGGTGGGTGGCCTCCCCACGTGTACCCCACTCGTGCAGACGAAGAGTCGATTGCCCTTCTCCCTTTGTGGAATGTGTCACCGAGTACTGCTCTTCTCATGTGCCGCTCCATCCGCTGTGCTGCATCGGCAACGTATCCTCGCTCCCTTCTCATCGTTGCTCTTGCTAGCACATCCATCTTTAGGCTCTGATTTTCTCCAGGCACGCGCACGCCCCAGGCGCCTCTCTGCACAGTTGCCCATATACGCCATTATCCCCACGCGGGCAAACCACAGACGTTTTCACGCAGGCACGCACGCACGCAGGCGCTCAGCGCACCGCCTCAAAAGTCAAACCGCACTAGGTGCAGTGAAAGGTTTAGCGCAGAGACGCCTGAGCGTACGAGCAGTAGGCCCGCCTTCTTGCGCTGCCCCGCCTTTCCTTTTTTTTTTTAGACAGATTATGCGCATCCACAGCACTCGCGAGCAACTCTGTCACGCAGCACCGCTTCTGCTCAGTTCCTTCCCACATCAAATGATTGTGGGACAAGCTCGACTAGAGAACTAGTCAAGGTATGCGCCGCGCATCGGACGACGGAAGTGACACATCTCACTACGACGAGGGAGCGGAATCGACCGAGGAAAAAGCGTCCGAAAGTCAGTCGGAGTCGTCTCTCGGATTTGGCGGCGACCTCCCCATTCCCGTCCCTGGCCACCTGCGCCAGTCGCCCCCTACGGTGACCATCCCCACACGCGACCGTATAGAAAACACTCAGTGGACGAGCAGCATCAGCGCCGACACTGCCAGCCAAACCAATAGCGCCGGCAGAGGCCGTCCTTTGCAAGGCTTGACTGCACCGGCGATGGATAATCCCAGCGATTCTGCTGTCCTCGGTGGGCAGCTCATGACAGACAACCCGAACGATGAGCGTATTGAGGTGCGCAACGCAGAGAATGTGAAGACGCCACGTGCATCGCTTCGGCAGTCCTATGCGCAGGAGGAGGGCGCGGGCGGTGGCGGCGGGACCATGGGGCAGCCGATCGAGAATGCGCCTCACGATGAGGCGATCCCAGTGTCTCCCTCGGCCAGCCAGGTTGCGACGCCGATGGCAATGCGAACAGGGCAGGCGATGCGCCCAGACGACGAAGACGAAACGGAGGATGAGGGCGAGGAGGCCGGGGAGGAAGAGGAGGATGCTGAGCTTGATGAGAACAACGAATACCGCGCGGAAGGCTACGCTGGGCAGAAGCCTACTGACCTTGCAGAGGCAGCTCCGGCGGTGTACGACAGCGATCGGCAGCTGGGTTACAACCCTGCAAAGTATGCCCGCATCAATGCCACCGCCAGCCGTGAGATGCAAGACCTTTTCAAGCAAATCATGCAGTATGAGCCCTTTACAGCAGAGCTGCCGGCCAAACTGCGGCCGTTTGTGCTCGACTACATACCGGCAATCGGCGATCTCGACCCATTTGTTAAAGTGCCGCGGCCAGACGGAATCCCAGACGGCCTGGGCCTCGAGATGGTTGACGAACCAGCGATTCCGCAGTCAAATCCGGCGGTGGTACTGTTGGAGCTGAACGCCACCAACGCTCACGGTGTTTCGGCGGACATTGTGGACTCACTCGAGAACGCAGCAAATCGGCCGGAGGTGATTGATCGATGGATTTCGGACATCAAAAAGGTTCACTACAAGAAGGCGTTGCCAACGGTGAACTACCAGCGGCCCATGCCCGACATTGAGACGCTGATGCAGGTATGGCCTCAGCAGTTTGAGGAGGTTCTGAACTCCGACATCGCCTTCCCTCCGTCGAACATTAGCCTCGACCTCGATCAGTACGTGCGGACGCTGTGCGCCATCTTGGACATTCCTACGTATAGCTCCTTGATTGACTCACTCCATGTCATGTTCACCCTTTACGAGGAATTCCGCTCCAATCAACACTTCCAGCATGTTTGAGGAGAGCCTTTGGCGCAAGTACAGATGCTGCGCAGTGTTTGGCGCCTTTGCAGCCACGCTCGCGCTCTTTGGCTGTGAGTCGCGGAGGTAGTGGAGAAGAGAAAGACTGACGAGATCATGGAGCTGCTTCTGCGAGCTGAGTGAGTGTGGGGAAGGCAAAGGGCACTCGAGGGTGCTCTATGAGCGCAGACACGCAGTGCCGTGTCTGCATGCGACGATAGACAGCCCAACTCCAACGAAAAAAAAGAGCAAAGGGGCGCTCTGACTTTTGCGCGCCTATCGGTGCACTCGTGCCCCAGCGATGTCTTCGAATTCGTTTCTCTCTTTCTCTGCGCTTTCATACCGGGGCGATTTGTTCACCCGTACGCGGATGCGACGGCGCGTGCTATTGCTGTTTTTTTTCCCCTTTGCTCCTTTCCGCCATCACCCAACGTCTGCCTCTATACTTTGTCCTCCTCTTGCATGCGCATCGACGTGAGCGCACATCTGTACATCGAACGCCTCCTGTGTGTGCGTGTGTGCAGTACCAAAGATGCAGACACACTTACACACACCTCTCTTCTCGTCTCTTTCTTTGTCACGTTTTCAGTTTGTTCGCCCCGGTGCGGGAGGGTATGATGTGGATAGCAGCTGTTTTTTCACCCCCCTCTTTCTGCGCCTCTCCGTCTCTTCTTGTTGATGCTCGTGTACTCATAGGCACTGCTGGCCTTAACACACAGACGCACACACACATATAGAGGGAGAGACACTCACTCCCGAAAACAAACTGAAAACAACGAAGAAGGGGAGCACACACGAGAAGGGCAGGGAAGAGGATGTGAGTCCCCTCTACTCCCCTCCCTGCCGCTCAATCCGAGATGCAGGTGAAAGCACAGCTGTAGGAGAGAGGGACAGCACATCAAGGAGCACCGCACAGTTGTGGCCGATGGGCAGGTCTGTGTGTGTGTGAAGTGGTGAGGGGGGGAAGCTCCGGCGCTGATTACCACGAAGACATTCACACATATGTAGTCTGCCTCCTGTAAACTCGCTAAGTAGCTTGGCGTGTGTCGTGTAAGCGGGAACGTTTGGCGAGGTCGCTAGCGCACTTGTGAGTTGAGGGGTCGGAGGAGGAGGCAGAAATAAAGAGTCAGCCCTGCATTGATGGTATCGGCAAGTGTGTAGTAGAGTCATATATCTTCGTGGGGCTCACTGGTG